>NC_024317.1:11416594-11419804 GCF_000523025.1 Cynoglossus semilaevis
CTGGCTGTGTGTCAGATAAAATCAGGAGCTAATATGTTTCACTTTCCTCCTCCCTGCTCTGCCTCATCCCTCTGTCTTCCCTCAGTGCCCCGGCCTTCGTGTGCTGTAAACAGGCTAAAAAGAGCCCAGCTGTGTGTAGTTATTGTTGGTGTCAGTAGGAAGTGCTGATAGCTTTTGCAGCTAAACAAAAGCTGGATGAGGGGAATGGAGGGGCGCTCCAGACACTGTGGCTCCAGCCTAGATTCTCTCCCACAATCCCTGCACCGCACTCCCATTGTTCTGGCCTCCCTCCCTTTTTCCCTCCACCCTGTCAGCTGCGACTGAGGACAGAGTGCAAAAAAACGACAGAAGAAAGTTTTTCTTTGAAAAAAACTTTTTATGGGCTACTGCTAAGGCTGGGAGAGAGAGAGAGAGAGAGAGAGAGAGAGAGAGCGAGGCTCCCAATGGTAGTTAAGTTTGAACAGGACAGCCGGGCTGACACTGGTGGAACATCTGTGGTGATGCGAGCCGTGCTCTGCTCTGCTGGTTTTTTAACTGCACTTAGATTACAAGTTAAAGGGATCAGGGAGAGATAATAGAAAAGCCATGTGCACTGCACAGCGTTCATAATTTTTTTTTTTTTTTACTTTTTTTTCTTACAAACACTCGACATCATTTAGCAGAACTTGGATGATGTAGTTTCTGGTCAGTGGAAAACACTTCAGGTCAAGTTTTTAGGACAGCAACATTTCTCTTTACTCTAATGTTCTCTATTAAATGGTATATTTAAGATCTTTAAAAAAAAAGTTTATTCACATTTTAGGTCATTTAGGTAAGTCTTTTTTCAAATGCGTTTATTTCCTTTTAGCAGTTGCCATATAGCCACTACCAAAAAGAAAGAATACTGAGGGTATTTTTTTTTAAATCTTAAGAATACTCTTAGAAAAGCATAGTTATTTAGATCATTAAAAAAAACTTTTTGATTTTTGTTCTAACTAAGGAGGGAGACACAGGCAAAAGGCATTTCCTTGCAGCTGTGGGATTAAATACCAGTTCCCAGTCACGCTCTTCTTGTTTGCTTGATAATGATCACACCTGTGTGCAGGTGTTGGAAGAGCTCGCGTAAGATAGGGTGTGTGTGTGTGTGTGTGTGTGTGTGTGTTACCACACCTCACTGTCACTGTGATCCTCCAGCTGAGTGATGACTGACTAACGAGGCTCAGCACATATCTGCCTCAGTAACACGTCAAGGAAGTTTGTGATCCATCTAAAAACATTTGACACCAGTGTGTGTGTGTGTGTGTGTGTGTGTGTGTGTACATGTGTGTATCAGTCTGCCCCTCTGGGTGTGTGTCCTGTGTGTGTTTCCCACTGAATTCCTGGTGTGCCCTGGCGTGGCCTGGCACCTCCCTGGGCAGACCAGCCTCTTTAATGACCAGTGGTTGTGGAGTCACTTCCTGTGGGAGTCCTGGTTCAGAGATGTGTCATCAGACAGACTGGAGCCTCACTGCCTTTTTGGAACTTTTTTTCCCCATCCTCCCCCATGTGCAGGATACCTCCACATACACAACTCTGTTTTTGCTTTAAAACTGCAATTCATTTAAAAAAAGTCCATGTTTATACTAACACATTTAATACATCTCCAGTAGTCACATAAATACCAGATGAAAGTAGAATGTACACAGATGAGAGAGTGCAGTAACCTCTGTCATGACAAGAAGAAAAGAAACTTGGACAAGATTTCTATTCAAAGACAAAGACAAAGGACGACATGAAAGTGTAGGTTGACCCATTTCATCCCATCAAAAACACCAGCAACAGTTTTCTACAGTTCATTATGTGTACATCCTGCGTACATTGGAAAATGCTTCCAGGTTAAACAAGCACCAGTTTTTTATCGTTCAGAGTGGAATAGTACCAGTAAAGATAATAATGATAATAATGATGGGGAAATTGTTGTGGTAACTGCAAACCTGCTGCAACAGGAAGTTCCAAGTATGTGGCTCCTCTGGGGCTTGAACCCAGGACCTTCCATTGTTAGGCAGATGTGTACGCCAGCAAGATAACCTCTACACTATGGAATCATCAACAGGTGGACTTCAGTGTTGTCTGAGGCTGAGAGTTGAACCCTGGTCGTCTGCATTCTGCTGTATCATCATTGAGATACTAACTACTAATACTAACACATAAATATATATATTTTTTATATATATATAAACATATATATATATGCCAAATGTACACTGTAGTGCAGTTGTTAGCTAACTCACCAAGTGTCAGTTAGCTGCTAGCCCATTGCCTTGCAGGCCTTGACACAGGAGTAGCAGCATGCTAGCTTGTTAGGACTTGTTAGCTTACTCAAGGATAAAACACTGTTTTTTTCTTCAAGATAAAAATATGTTTTTTTTCATGATCTCTGGTGATGACTGTTTGATTTTTCTTTCGGTTAAAATAAATAGAACTTTTATCACCAAAGACAGACTCTTTATCTGCCTCTAACTTTAAAAACAGTCATTCTCCTGTCGGTGCTTCTCTTGTTTTTTTGTAATCTTGATACTTGTCAAGACATAATTCATTTGTATTGTAGTTCAACAAATGTGGATGTTACTATGTTAAATCTGCATTAAAAAAACCTGGATTGTTTTTGTTTTTCACGTGAACACAGATGAAAGTATCTCCTTCTCAGTTGAGGAACACGATCTCTCTCCATGGGTTGCTGCGTGCCTGAGACACACACTGGTCCTTGGAGCGTCACAGGTGTCCCCTGCTCGGTGTCCTCGGCTGCTCAGATGACTCACCAAGGACAGCTTGGTTCCAATCTGATTCCCCCATCGTTGTTGGACACCTACAGCTCAGGCGCCCCAGCGTCCACTGGCCGTCTCCTGCCTCCTGGTTCCCACACACACTATCAAAGCCCTTTAATGGCTTCTAATTAGCTCCCCATCTGCTGGTGACAGCGCACTGGTGGCATGCTAAAGCACCCATTCAAAGTATAGGCATTGTACTCTGGAATACTTTCCACTCCAGTGGCAATTGCCTGGTGAGCGATCTTTGCATGGGCTGTGAGGGGTGGTGGTGGCGATGCCTGTGTGGGGGAGGGGGTGGAAAAGCAGAGGGGACACTGGGTAAAGATCTCTGCTCTCAGGGGTTTGGGACACACAAAAGGAGACAGTGTTACAACTTGTTGCAAATCAAATAATGCCCCCAGTTCCTTTTCCGTCCACTCATCAC
>NC_024317.1:11419821-11423813 GCF_000523025.1 Cynoglossus semilaevis
CACCCCCGCAAAATCACCAACAACTTCTCCCCCTCGTTTCTCCATTTACTGGAGCAACAGTGTGCAACTGACAGACTCTCACAGTGAGGAGTCAAACGTTTGTGTGGAGTTTGGTGAATGTTGGTAAATTACAAATTGGTAACCACAGACTGAAATGTTGTTGTTTGTGTAAACATATATTTTCTGTTGTTTGTTCTTGATTTTTTCTTTTAGTAAACATGGACTAAAACAGTTGGCTCGTGATGCTAATGTCATATTTAGTTTTTTTATTTTATTTTTTTTATTAGTGGAACACTGTTTGATTTGTTAACAGTGTCACCAAACGATCACTGCCTTTATCTGAATCCCACAGGTCACTTTATCAAACCAACTCCATCATGTATTTCCTATCATTTCGTTGACCTTTCACCTTTCACAAATATTGTTTTCCTATTCGTCCACATCTCACCTTTCATTTCATTCATACCCAGGGATTTTATAAGATGTTTTCTCGTTTGTTCTCCATGTGTTTTCTGTCTTTTCCAAACGACGTGTCAGGAGGTTTTTAGTTGATGTGTCTCTTCTTATTACAGCTCTGTGCTCCTTCCACAGTTACCAGATAGTCTCACAACTTAAAGAGGGATTACTTTGGTCTCCACACTCTGACAACACGTCCAGGCCATTCACTTAGTTTCTTGTATCCTAGCTACAGTGGTAGGTATTGAACTAAAAAAAATCCTTGATTATATTAGATTCCTTCACCAAAGGTCAACGTATGGTGTTCATTAGGCCAAACAAACATCTCACAAATTGGCCTGTTGCTGGATAAACATGGAAAAAATTGTATTTAGATAGATAGATAGATAGACAGATAGATAGACAGATAGATAGATAGATAGATAGATAGATAGATAGATTTGTACAGTGGGCACAGCAAACCTGGGTTCAGGGTTGTTTACATATTCTGGATCCCAGATGTGGGCCATTAAACGTTTGTTTCTTTGTTTCTGCATTTTGGTGGAGTCAAAAGAGTTGCATGGCTGATTTTTCTATGGTCCTATAGCTGGTTCCTGCTGTGGAAACCTGGTGAGGTGTTCCATTGTGACAGTGGAGCCTCACAGCAGCGTCACTCCCCTTTTAACCCAATGCTAGAACAATACCTGCTCCTCCATGCAGATTGTAAATGTTGCCTAATGAGGCCTCCCTTCATTAGCAGGCGTTGTCTCTATGAATTGTCACATCATATAAGGCCCGGGGGCCGTCCTTTTCTCTGCCTTCCAGCAGGGCACGGGCTGACTGGAGGCAGAAAGAGAGACCAGCTGTTCCCAGCTGGTGTCCAGAAGATGCCACCAGGGGACACTTCTGATTGCTGCTGACCAGCTGCCTCAGGCAAAAGGAGGGAGATGGAGAACAAACCCCAGATTCAGACAAAAAGGTACATCAGCTCCTGCACTGACCAGGTGCACAGGCTGATGTGTTCACAACAGACTACAGTTTCTATCATACCATGTATGAACACGTATGCTGTAATGTATTTGTTTGTTATGACTGTAGCCTTGGACAGTGTTTGATCTCTGCTCTCTCAGTCTCTCACATCAGTTCATTTTGACCTGTTTAAACATTTAACTTGTGATTTTTGCTTAAAGACCTTAAGTTATATTTTTTTTGTTGACTTTTAGCTTTTTAGTATTAAAATCTAAAATGATCTTTCAGCTAATGTTTTTGACATATGGCTGAAGTTTGGCTAACTTAAGCTACTCCTTAGCATGCTTCCACCTCCAGCTAACTTTTGGCTATTCTTCGACTCGTATAAATGACATCCATTCATTAACCCTTTAATGTCTTTTGACCATTCAAAATAAAGGCCGGACCCTAACCCACACCCTACCCATGCGTTGAACCTCAGAATGACCTTTAACTTATTGGGGACCAGCAAAAGTCACGTTGAGGTTTGAGTGTCCTCGCAACGGTGGTGAGGAACAGCTCCGATCAGACCACACACACACACACACACACACACTCTGCACGTCCTCACAGCTGCACCAAGGTGTCCAGTCAGCACTGCCACAGGACATGGGAGGCAAAGCCCAGCGATGGAGCTTGGACAGTAGCAGCTGTGGAGCTGACAAAGCCCCATTCAGAGGGCCTGGGCCGTAGGACAATGACTCGGCCAAGCCGAGCCCTCTCCTCCACTCTTCCACCCAAAGATTAATACTTCAGATGGGCTTCCCAGTGGCAGGCAGGGCTAAATGGAGAGCCCTCCTGTTTGTCAGCTGGCATTGTGCGAGTGGCCTGAGAACCAACCTCTTGGATGGGCTTGACAAATGAGAGCAGCCATTGACAGTGAACAGACTGAGGCTGCCACTTTTGTTTTGATTGTAGAGCGGGTATAATGAAGTTATTTGGGTCTTGGGAGACTTTTTGTTTCTCTTTCCCGATGCTCTTGACACTAAAGTTGCACCACAGCGTTCTCAGCTGCGGGCTCAAGTTTCCGTCCGTGTTTGTTGTTTCTTTTTTTGGTGGAGGCCGCATTGAAGGTGCAACAGCAAGAGGAAGTTAATTTACATGGGTGTGGGAATCTGCACATCTATTCATGTGGTGTAAAGGAGGCAGCGCAGGTGCAGCAGGTGTAGGTGTGTGTTCTCTCGTCACACTCAATAGAGCTGCACTCAAGTGTTATTGTATTGTTTTCTATGCACATGTCCCCTTGTTCACCTGACCTGAATAAAGGAGTGTGAGAGCCGTCCCAGCCAGGGCACTGCAGTAACCAGAGAGCCGGCAGCTCAGGTGAAACCCCTCACCATCTCCACCCTGTTCTTTTCTCTGCAACTGCAGCGCAGGTGTTTAGCCCCCAGCAAGGCAACATTTCTGGTTTCAACTGTAGGAACGCTGCCCCACCTTCACATCAGGAAGTGTAGGCGGCCGCCGAGTACGCAGCACCACACTCTGACACCTGTGGGACTGCGCTCAGCTGCCGTTATCATGTCGCATGATTTCACAATGGGAAATATTCCGCTGCCTGTCAGGATCCTGTCAGCGACCAATCAGAGCGCTGATAATTCAGATGACCTAGAGTTGACATTGACAAACTGCCAGAGTCATTCAGTGTTACAGATGCTGCGTTTAACAATTAACAATCACATCGAGTCATTCAGTGTTACAGATGCTGCGTATAACAACTATACAACAATCACATTCAATGAATTCATTCAACTAATAGCTTTTTTTTTATTGACCTTTTCATGAGCTGACATTAAACCTTTCTATAACATCCCTGCTAAATATCCTGAGGTGTGTCGCTGCCTGTGTCTGCGTGTCATCACACTCACCTGTGTCTCTGTCTTTAGTCTTAGTCTCCCTGGTGTCACCTGGTGCCTTGAGTCTGTTTGTTTCTGTCTGGTCTTGACACTCCAGTAAGTGGATACATTTAAGTTTTCATGGTTGAATAAACTTTCTAAAACTGCTAACCTCAGGTTACATTACATTATATACTGGATATGTGCATATAGTTTATAATGTGTTTTGTCTTGTTAACTTATAGGTGCACTAAATAAATGTTGTCTGTTTGCAGCTTGTAAGCTAAGTTTGCTCATTTAAAAAAATTAAAAATATTTAGTTTACAATTACGATCAACAATTGCTCTATTACTTATTTTGCTTCAACTAGTAATTGAAAAAATGGATTTTATCTTATTTTAGATAAGATAGGGATTTTTTTATGCATTGTAAAAAGTTTGTATATAAAAAAATAACCAAGATGTTGGTGCACAAAGCTTGTCCAAAACAGTTATTTTGGATTTAATTGTATTAGACACAATGTAAACACGTGCCCCCCCCCGCCCCCCCTCGTCCATCCAGGCCTACTTCCCAGAAAAAAAAAGTTTGTGGAACTTGGATGTGACAGAAGGTGTCCTACTTTGAAACTTCATTCTTCTGCCTGGGATTTCTTCAGAGTTTTAACAAAAGGCAAAGAGAGTGAGGGTGAGTCAACGGGGCTTTACATTCATGGGTACG
>NC_024317.1:11423908-11440090 GCF_000523025.1 Cynoglossus semilaevis
GAATGGGAAGTACATACTTGGTGACAAAATAAGAGGGGGACATTCCTTTGTTGCCCCTCCTCTCCTTCTCCTCCCTCTCTCACTCCCCCTCCCTCCCTCCCCTGGCTGTGGTAGGGCCCTGGGAAAATCAAACAGGTGGTTTGGGCCTGGCAGGCAAGCTGGCCGTGTCCAGGGTGGGCAGGCCCACGGGCTGTTGGGGGGCTATCAAAAGCTCTTAGACCCAGTTTTAGTCCAGCGTTCTCAATGGCCCTGGGCTTCATTATCATGTGAATTCTGGGAACTGCCCCGGGCCCCCGCTAACACCAGTGAGCTGCCCATATGGTGCTTGCTTACAGAGCACTCTTCTCCTGGGGGGGGGTGTGAGGGGGGGGTAGACCACACAGTGCAGTCTTGGTCAGTTATTCCTCCACAGCTAGCCTGCGTGGATCCACAGAAGTAGTTACAGAGACGTGTTGTCAACCGCTCTGTTAGGAATCTCCACCAAAGAGGGGACGAACAAGGCGGCTGTAACAGCTCTGGTCTCACTGCCTCCTTCAGGGATCACTTCAGCTAATTGTTAACCACCGTCCTACCCAGCCTCCCTCACTGCCTCCATAAATCTGTTGGGGCTTTTGCTCCTTTGTTTTCCCAGGTGCACGTCCCTTCTCCAACATTCATGTTCAAACCATCTCCATCCTGTTGGTCAACTTTGTGTTTCAAGCGTTCCAAAGAACAGCCATATGTTGTTAAAGCGGTACCACGTTATTCAGACAATATATATGTAATATATATATAAATATATACAGTATGTGTGTGTGTATATATGTATACATATATATATGTATACATATATATATGTATACATATATATATGTATACATATATACACATATACATATATAAGTATATATGTATACATATATATATGTATATATGTCTATATATGTATATATAGACATATACATATACATATATACCGACGGTCCTCAGTTTACGACATCCTCGACCTACGGCGTTCCGCGGTAACGTCGCCATATCCTGTTTTAATGACGACCTGTTCCACACGTATTACGGGAACTGTTATCAACAACGCTGAGTCACAGTTTCTGCAGCTGACAGCATGTTGATCTACATCTGTATTGACACACAGCCCAGTCAGCAGTGATGAAGGGGCTTGGCAGGAACAGCATCAGCTGAACCACCGTGAACACTACTGTGTGATAAACACAGGACTCCAACAGACGACTGAAACCACAGCAGAGCCCTTGGAGAAGGGAGCACCTGCCTCGCTGCTGGAACAACACACTGACAGGTGCGACCGGGGTGAGGAGGCGTCAACGTGTTGAAAAAAAGAAAGAAAGATTTCCACAGAAGGGGAAAATATTGTGAAATCATTCTGTGCATCTGGTGCATGACTGTAGAGGGAGGGTGAATCACCCACAGGGTGATTGGATAAGGAGTTGTGTCACACTTCATTCCTTCAAATATGATATTCTAGGTGATTTTACAATTCTGATTTTATTTCTAAGGATCAGAGGTTCAAACTTCAATATGCTCAGGTCAAACCCTACATGTTTGGAAACAGAAGCTTGTTTTTAACTGTCAGAACTGCATGTGTTTCAGTCCGGGTCGGACCAACCAGTCTGTCAGGCCAGTCCAGTGGTAACAGTGGAGGTTTATGTCACCTGTTTGAATGACTGTTTTCAAGATCAGGAAGCAGGACAGGAAATGGACATCACTCTAAAGCTAACCTCGGTTAGGGTTAGACTCGAGTATTGTTTTTTCTTGTGTTTTAAACATATTTTGTTAAGTAACGTATTTTAGCTGAGGTTTAGGTATTTGTAGTATTACTACAAAGCTATGTTACTTTGCTTTAGATATTTTCAATTAGTGTTTTTTACTTTATAAGTTCCATTTATACGTGGAGTGAATAAAAGTTGTTGTTTTTTACCCACTGGTATCTTTTCTCCCTGTCATACATTCATTTAGCTTTGATTGATTTATACTGCTTACTTGTCTAATGTCTTGCCTAGTGTAGCGGTTAGCACACCTGCCTCAGAAGCTGACAGTCCTGGGTTTGATTCCCAGAGGAACCACATGCTCGCTGTTAATCCTCCGCTTTGGATGAAAGCATCTGGTAAATGCATAAAAATTTTAATTTTAAAATTGAATTGTAGTTTACCAGTTATCAGTATACCTACAGTATATATGTAACACTTAGGAATAGGCTCAGAGTCAATGACCCAAGTTACTGATTTAGATTTTAGGACATTTGTCCAACTCCTCTGAAAATCAGTTTTTATCCATCTGTAGACATCAGCCGGTATATTTGGACATGGTGTATTTTGTAGATTGTTATATTCTCGTACACACACACACACACACACACACACACACACAGCTGTTGGCTCCAAAAAGCCAGCAGGAGAGGCTGAATGAAAAGAGTACGGCCATTGGAATTGTAGGGAATAAGAGCTGAGTTGAGGAAAAACTAAGTGAGAAGGAGAATGAGAGAATGAGAGAATGAGAGAAGGAGAGAATGAGAGAATGAGAGGGAGCGACAGCATGGATTCTTTCCCCTTTGGGCCTTAAAGACATGTTTCCCTCAGATGTTGGCTCTTCTTCAGATGCTAATGGTTTACTCTTTTTCCCAAGCTGGGCCTTAGCATAACAATGCAGCAGAAGTGAAGGAGCTAAAGCTCTGCTTTCTTTGGGGAGCCAGAGCTGGGCTTTTCTTGTGGACTAATGCCCCCTCTCCCTCATTGTTCTGCCTTTGAATGGGCTGCACCACACAAAGACAAGGTGATCACAGAGTCCACTGAAAATGAGACTGATACAACATACGTGCATGTGATCAAATTCCCCCGGTGAAGTCATTGGAAGCAGGGTAAATATAGTGCGGTCAGTTGTCTGGCCCACAGCCAGACGCCACACTCTGCCCAGGTTGATGACAGTAGTCATTTCCAGGATTATCAGCTTTCGATTTAAAGCCTTCACTCGATTATGTCTGTTGGACGTCGTGTTATGACTGTTCGCCTGACGTTGGAGATACTGTGTGGGTCAAAGAGGCGGCACACTCTGCAGAGATATGACAGCACGAGCACATTCAAACAGTTCTTCCTGATTGATTATCATATCATTCTGCCTTTGTACCAAAGGGATCGTCTCAAAGTGAATGGAAAGGCAGGATTTCGACGTGAGGCTGTCGGCGTTCATTTGTATGTTGTTTGTAAAGGCAGGATTTCGACGTGAGGCTGTCAGCTGTCGGCGTTCAGTTGTATGTTGTTTGGTAAAGTAAAGAGAGTTAACTGTGTTCTTTAAAAACTGAACTGAAACAGACTGTCTGTTAGGAGTCTTATTGTGAAAATCAAACTCCACTGGTTCCTGAACCCAGAACAGTTAAGTTTGGAGGTACCAACTCAAAATGTCAGCGTAACAGAGTGGAAAATAAACATGTTACATTTGGTCTTCGTCTCTTGTTCCGTACAGTGATCTGTGTGGGAATAGCTGTGTGATCAGAAATAAGGAGTTTTAACACAGACATTTAATGTAGGACAATGGAGTGGCGTCGCACCCGAAACCTTCAGCATAACAGACGGGAATCCTTTGACAGGGGAACTACAAATTCCAAACACAGAATCTGGTTTTGTGTCCCTGAGGCTCACTGTGACAATAGGTGACTAAGTACCAAATACCCTTCAATTACCAAGTCTTACCATCAACAACTCTGACCCTGTCCTCACCCCCCCCCTCCCCCCATCCCCCGCCTTGTGCATATGGACAGAAGATCCAGGTGCAGCACAGAGGAAGTTAGCACTTTTCATCCCAGCACCAACGCGACAACTCTCTCTATTTGCATAAAAACAAACAGAGTGTGAACTAAGGTGTTTGTGAATGGGCCACGGTGAGAACGTTGTCACTGAGTTCAATGCCCTGATCTCCCTGTCATTTGTTTTTTTTTTTTTTTTGGCGTTGAATCTTGTAAAGAGTTGGGGTTAATCTTCTTATTTGAACCTAAATGACTTTTGTTATCTTTGTTTAATATAAAAGAGAATGTAAAATAAACCAGCAACAGTGAACATCAGAATAAAAACAAAAACTTTCGCAAACCTTCATCCATTCCTATGTGCAGTCAAGGGTTCATTCACATCAGTCTTCAGCCTTAAACATAAGGAGGTCTTTATTTATATTATATGCCGACTATAAGCTGCTGCTGCTGCTACAGTTGGAGTGGGAACAGCCAGATTTGGTTCTCTGTCGTGTGGAACTTCAGACACACAAGAGCAGCTGGAAAATCCTCTTGTCTCTATCTTTCTCACAAATATTTGCCTAAATTTACTTGCGGCGTGCTGCTACGCTTTTTGTGGTCTCTCATTTGTGTGTATATTTGTAGATTCGGGGGAAGTCAGTGGTGGCACCCAGTGTCATTTGAAACACAGCGTCTGGCGCCACAGCTCCAGGAACATCACCCTGGTTCCAGCCTCATATTTATAAGCATTCGTTAAATGACACACAGCTGGCGGCGCGGGGACAGCTGTTGCCGCCGTCACTGCGTCTGTATTCCTCCATCCTCTGTGACTTTTCCTTCTCTCTCACACTCATCTGGCCTGCCTGCCTTTCCAACCCTCCTCCACCCCCCCGCCCTCCTTAGAGTTCCAGACTTTGTGGAGCCAAAGCTGCAAAAACTGACTTCCTGGAGCCTGGTGTTCACTTCCTTTTCTTTTTGTTGGACTTCCTGTACTGCTTCTGTGATCAGGCCGTAGGCAGCCTGCACTCTCCGGAAAATACCTCCTGATGTACGGACAGCTGCGAAGATAATTCTTTGGTTTTTGCACACGTCAGGATTTTTGAAAAATCTCCCTGGAAGTCTGTTCTGCACCATTTACTCAACAACGCTGGGCCTTATTTTTGTTTTTACTTAGCAGAGCCTGAACGGTCCCACACAGACGTATCATCTTCTAAGAAGGCAGACTAAAGCCTCAACTAGAACTTTTCAAAATGTACTTCAGTGTAATGCATGTAGACACACTGAGATGCAAACCCTGAGTGTGTACTCCACTCTGGGACCTGGGACACTCTGTTTTCATCTAAAGGCAAGACCAAATTAGCTTTAGCTCCGGGATCCCAAACCATATCGTCGCCATGTAAACAAGGCCTTAGAGGCAAAGGAAGAAGCCAAAGTCTTGATGGTGGAATGAGGAACTACAGGGCTATATTCATGGGAACGAGGAAGCAAAAAAAAAAACATGAACAAGAAAGTAGACATAGATATTCCAAGCCAAGAAGAAAACCAGAGAGGAGGTTCAGTCGAAGAGATGTTTGAGCTGAGAAAAGGATAATAAATCATGAAGTTGATTAGCCAATGAACAAATGACAGCAAAACAAAGAGTGCTTCAAATGAGGCTGAGACCAGAGGGTCAGGTCAGTGTGCCACAGTTTTGATTCATGTCCAGGAGGATTACTACAGGTTTTGCAATTTTGCATCAGAAGTGATGGTAGAGAAGTGCGTTGAAACGTCAAAGGAGTGTGTGGTGTTCATCGAGGTCAGATGTCAAAATTGGACATAACCACTGTCATTGTCTGACCTAAAGAAGTTGAATAACAAAAAAGTTTCTTCTCATTTATAAAAAAGTGTTAACTATGAACAGGAAACAGGTGTAAAATTCAGCAACTATACATATTTCAGTGAATAAACAACATACGTCTGTAACATTAATGGTTGAATTAGTGTTAACTATGAACAGGAAACAGGTGGAAAATTCAGCAAACTATACATTTTTCAGGTCTGTAACATTAAATCAACCAATCATTAATGACCAAGCAAGAACCGATCTGTCAGGTTATTGTATAAACACCGTCCCTCCAACTTTATGTCACATCAATACCATCTCCTTATGTCACTTCCTTGTTGTAATGTCCCATGACCGTGTGCATGGTTTCCTGGTGGCAGCAGCAGGGCCACAGGTCCAGGGTCAGGCCACAGCTGAAGGTGGCAGCAGCAGGAGCAGCCAAAGGCTCCGGGCTGTAAGAGCCAGTGTGGCACCTTCAGACCCTCACAGAGAGACAACTGTGAGAGGGTCTTTTCACCAGCAGAAACACCGTTCACGTGTGTGTGTGTGTGTGTGTGTGTGTCAGCAAGCTCTGTCCATTGTGCAGAGGATAAATGGTCATAGTGTGTTTTCCATGGCTGCTCTCACATTGCTGAGGAGTCTTTTTATTTTTAAATAAATAGCTGGAGTGGCTATTGAATGTTCACCTATTTTACTTTGTGGACCTTAATTAATGTCACAATGCAACGTTAGTGGTCAGGTGATTACGCTGAAACATCTGTAGATGAGTAGAATCTGATTTTCTGCTTTTTATTTTGCAAATTGTTTTTGACCAATCAAATTAAAGCATTAAAGTCACACGGCTCAGGACAGCTTGCACTTTCCCCTTTGTGTATATGAACAGGCAAAATGTCAAATGAATTGTCAGCTTAAGTTGCACGGTGCAAGCCACACACATATACAGTACATATACAGTACATATACAGTACATATACAGTACATATACAGTATTTGTAGTATTGTTGATGTAGGGTACACACCTACATCCATACTATGGACAGAGACCTATGACTAGAAGGTTGGAAAGGGTTTGACAACAATCTACGTCTCTGTGCTTCTTTGACCCTGGGCCGCCTCTTTCCTGGTGTGCTGAGTGACAGAAGGAAACAGCACCAGCTCCTCCACTAACTGATGCTAAACTCACAGTCCTGTGGGGCTCCACATGGTACCAACCGAGTACACGCATCAGGAAGAGGTGACACCTGAAACAAGTTCTGTCCTACTGTCAGGGTTTTATTTGTCGTCTCCTCCAAAGTCAAATGGAGTCATTTCTTTCTTATAATTGTATAAACCTTAACATTATTTTTGGTTTTTGTTTCTTTCAGCTATTTATTGCCTATTTTCTGCTAATGTTTTACTTTTCCATGCTGAAGTTTAGTTAACGTATTTTTTTTACCATCCCAGTTATCTGATTTCCTCTAGTTTGTCATTAACCTTTTGGTTAAAGATAAAAACATTTCTTGATGTAGTGACTAAATGTGCTAAAATGATTTGTCTGTATTAACTTTATCATCTTATTTATCTCATGACCATTAACTGTGAAGCCGTGTTTTTTTTTTCTCACCTATTCAACCTGAAAAACATTTCATGCAAAGATCCTTATTTTTGTGGCTTTATCGAGCTTTATGAAGTGGAATGTTTTTAATCTCTCCTGAGGTATAAACTAATCTGGGCCTCAACATATTGTTTTCAATCTAAGGGAATGTTGAAAAAGAGGGATAAATGTGTAATGAGCTTGAAATAACCTAAAGCTCTTTCCTACTCCTCCTCTGTGTCCTTCCTCCCTCCTCCTCTTCCCTTTCTGTCTTTTCTTTTTTTTCCCCCTCTTTTGGGAAACATGCCTTTCCCAGCTGCACAGCCCCCACAGTGCGAGGCCAAGCCAGGAGCACAGCTGGCCAGACTTGGTGGAGCCAGTTGACAGGCGCATGGAGCGCAGCCCGCCCAAGGCCTGCTTCCTCTGCAAACATGCCCAGGTGTGGGGCCTCCGAGCTGGGCTTCTGATCTCCACAAAACAGCAGTCTGAGTGTGTGTGTGTGTGTGTGTGAGGAGGGGCGGGGGGTATACACTGTGTGTTAATGTGTGTGCCAATACCATGTGCATCTATATGTGCATGTGTGTTTGTGTTTCAGGAAGTGATGGGGTCAACCCCCCCTCTCCAGAGAGACAGTGAGGCACAAACAATTACTGTTGCATTGTTGTTAAGCTGTTGTCTGAATTGGTGGTGCCTGCCCACAACGTACACACGTGTGTGTGTGTGTGTGCCAGCTGAGAAACAATCAGGCTCAGAGTAATTATTGTGCGGTGACACACTTGAATGCTGGGTAATAGGAAATAACCCATCACCATCAGTCTGTATGGATTTTCTAATAACCTTCGATGTTAAATCAAACCACTCTTTACGGCCACACACATATTTCACACAGGTACAAACATTTCACAGACGTCAATATTTGCCTTTTAAAAATATATGTTAAATCTAGCATCTTATACCATACCAATATATGTGATCTTTTTTAAGTGGCTAACAATTACAGTACATATTTCCAGGCTATTATGTTGCATTCAAGTTATCAGTTTAAAATTCCTGTGGTTATCATTTTTTGGGCTCTGCTCTTCCTCTCTTGTAGCTACTTCATACACACACACACACACTCCTGCACACACTGACCTTTTAATGAACAAACACACTTGCAGTTTGAACACATTGTGAAAGAAGGGAAATTAGCTTAGGTCACATCAGATACAGGTCCAGACCAGATGGCCTGGGATGAGCTCTTTGAAGAGTCTCTGTCTGCAGAGAGAAGTTCTTCCCTCCAGCTGTTTCACATCATCAGGACTGCTGTGGGCCAAGGCTGCTGCTGTTGTAGCCACTGCTGGTCTGTTAGTGGCCCCAGCCCTTTGACTAATTAACTAGCACAGCCCGGGGCCCAACGAATGACTGACTGGATTACTTTTCGCCCCCATCTCTCCCCCAACTCGTGTTTGTTCATGCATGCAAACAGACATTGACACTACAACACAGTTGAGGGTCACTCCCACAGATCATTTTATATCTTGGTTTAAACCGAAGAGTCTTAGGTGGTGAATGCTGCCATCTTGTGGTACGATACAGTAGAAGTTGTCAAAGCTTCTTTCCAGTTTTAAGTTGGTGTCTCACTTTCTCTGTACCGCCGGTATGTTGTAGACCTTAAATTAATTATGTTTAAAGACCATGTATTTAATAACACATATGATACGTTGGTGTCATAACACTATTGTTGGTATAATAGTCGTTATTAGTAAAACTGGTATACTATTATATTATATTCTTCTACTCTTCTGGTAACTCAGCTGTCATATATACGTAACGCCTCACTTCCCATATAGGCCAGTGTTGCCAGGTGTACGATAATTCTCGGGCCAGTGTTGCCAGGTGTACGATAATTATCGGGTTTTTTTACGATAATTTGACCATCTGGGCGATGTGCAATCAATAACCTAAAAAAAAAAGACAAATATACCATGATTTCCCCGTTCAGTAAAGGCATACCGTACCTGTTTGCCAGAATTTCTTTGTGAACCCTGAAGGCATCTGTTTCCATGTGAAGTTTTCAGCCAATCATACTTTCCTAAATGTGAGCAACGAGTGACGTACATGATTTTGTCTCAGAACTATTAGCAGGGCCAGGTTGACTGGGATATGAGAGCCCGCCAGTCCGCTGGGTCCGGTACCGGCGGGAACATTCTGTTACGGATATTCATGTTAGGAAGCAGGTAGGACCCAAATACAGCACAAAGGAGACTCTATTCGGGTACAGCAGGTTTATTTACAACGTGAAAACCAACAAAACTCTCTTTTTCACAAGGCATGAACTCCAAACTCCAAAACTATGAACTCCAAAACGTGGCACAACGCACACAAACTGACCAACGAACAGAACAACACAAACAAGACAATGATTCCACAAGGACAGAGTAAGTATATATATACATATACATATACATATATATCCAGGACACCAGTTGACAGGAGTGGGACTAACGACAGAGACACCGGTGAGTGTGATGACACTAACTCCACCCATCAGACAAAACAGGAAGTTGAAACAGACAGACCTGACAATAATGACAAATAATTTACTTTTATTAATAAAAAAAGCAGGCTTATTAACAGGAAAAACAGTTTACAGCCCTTATGGTTTGTCGATAGCCTGTTTATCAGTAACTTTGCCGAAAAATAATTTCCCTCTTTCCTCTTTTCTACATTTTCATATGCAGCAGGGAATAGTTTTTTTTTTTTATCTCAGTGTGTATTTTTCTTTGTAAGAAGAAAAGAGCAGAGAGCTGTGTGGTTTCACAGACGTTTAAATGAATTGTTTGTGTAACTAAGACAGGACAGTAATTTAGCCTCATTCTTAGTGTTTGATATTGACAGACTGTGAGCAGTGTTTGGTGACTCAATAGACTCAATAAATTATAGATGAAATGTCCGGGAACATGTTCCTCTAATCTTTTGAGCAAAGCATTCAGCTCTAGTCTGGTTTCTGTCATCAAATACTCCCTTTGTTTCTGTGATAGTGCATGTGTGTGGTTAACTCACACACATACACACCATGTGAGTACAGTATGGCTAATCCTAATCCTAATTCCACTCCTAACACCAAAGTAAATCTTTCTCAACGGGGACCTGAAAAATGTTCCCATAATGAATGTCCTCACACGTATACGTAGCTATACCTTGACCACACACATCTGCTCTGTTCCAATGACGTCATCATCTTCATGTATCATAAATAGTGTTTTTCATAAATATATAATATTCTGTGTAGATATTCTTTCAGAAACTGCATACCACATATTGTGTTACATCGATACTACATTCAACAATGTTTGCGGCGAGAAGAAAAATATATTCAAGAACTGTGGCAGCCATGTCAGATAACGCGTGACCATCACTTTCTTTGTTAATTCAGAATGACATGCACCAACCAATGGGCAACTTGATGATGTTGCACTTCATCGCTTTGCAGTGACACGTGATTCTTAGTTTTGCCTCACAATATCGATATCTGTGGGTTTTGTATTGTTGGACTTTGCGTGTGTGTATTTTATTTTTTGGGCTTGTGTTTTAGTGTGTGTGTGTGTGTGGAGCAGTGATTCCCAAACACTAGGTGTGCTGTGAGAGATCATTAGATGTGCCATGGAAAATTATCCTGTGTCACTTAATTGGTCCCAAAAGTATTAACTATAACTACTAACTATACTAATTTATTTATTTCAACTATTTTGTTTTCTTTGTTCGTCAATGAGTGACAGGCAGAGCAATTAAATCGTCTTCCGCTAGGTGGCAGCAGATGGCTATTAAAGAATTTAGTCAATCAGAAGGTCATTTAAATTAGAAGATAAATATATTCCATTGCATATATCTTTTGTGAGATTTTTTGTTTTTGTGGTGTGCAGTGGGGTATTTCCTGATGATATATATGTGCCGTGGCTCAAAAAAGTTTGGAAACACTGGTGTGTGTGGACTGTCTGGAGCTGACGAGCCAAGACACCAATGAGGTCAACAGTTCCCTTCATCACTGCCCCTAACCTTGAGAAAGACTTTGTTACTTACCTGACTCTCTCAGGTATCGTCTTTTGAGTCCACCTGTCTGTCCATGTCCCAAAGGACACGTAACAAATATCGTAATCACTGTGTGTTCATTCTCTTTTTTCCCTGTTTCTTCTGCTTTATTTTTAGATTTAAAATGATAAAAAAAAAATTAACTTCTTATCCACACACTGATCCAAATGCACTCACAACAGTTAGTCTTTGCTCAGTGATGTAGCTACTACACGTTGGTTCACTCACAAATGGCCACTTGAGATGCATGTGGAGAGGAATATTAATGGCAGGTATAAACTGAGCCAGTCAGTGTTTGTGTGCAGACACAAAAGGCCTTCAAATCAACAGGCCAGGTCCACTCTGGTATAATTAATTAATAAGGACACCAAACACCACAGCGCTCTAATCTTCAAAGTTGTTAAAAGACCCTTGATTTATAATTCAGGCCCCTCTTCACACATTAGGGAGTGAAAGGCCTACAGCAGAGAGCAAATGAAACCTCACTGGATCGAGGCATGGCTTTCTCAATCAGGTTTTTTTTATTGTCTTATTATGATAGACACATTCAGAGCATCAGCAAGTTCACTTTTATAAATGGTTTTTAAGTGTCCCTTAGCTATGGTGAAGTGTAGCGTAGCCCAGCTCGCACACACTCTCCCTAAAGAAAGAGAGGAGGATGGACTTTGAGGACAAATAATCTGAAGTTTTGGTGAATAAAATGTCTTTTGTATTTTAAACTAGATTGTAATTGTATTGTGTTGTTTTTGGTATACATTATGTCAAAGCTGTGGTTGAGTTGTGCTGTGTGGGTTTGTTGATTTAGTTGTGGCTACATTCCTGCATAATATTGACGGTTTCCATAGACATGATGACGTTATCAGGACGTGGATTTGTTCATTAGGTGTGTGTTTCCTCTGGGACTTGAACCCAGGACCTTCTGTGTGTAAGGTGTGATAACCACTACACCATGGACCTCATGGATACACCGTGCCATCATGAGCTCTTACCCTGTTAACCTTCCCAGTCAAGAGATTTTTGAAGAAAGAATTGTTTGATAAAGTAATGTTGAACAGGTTTATCTTTCCATATTTGTCCAGATGTGCAGAGAGGTTTATGGCCCATTTGACGACAGCAGTAATTTGCTCCTCACCACTGATGCCAAAATCTCACAACGCCTCTCTGCTACTCTTCTGGCAACACACGGATGTTCTGCAGCATCTTTTTGTTTCTTGTTTTTTGGGGGGGTGCAGCATCTTTTTGTTTCTTGTTTTTTTGGGTTTTTTTTCTGTGTTTTTTTAATCATTTTTTCTCTCTCTATATAATGGAGCAAGCGTAATGTTTTGCTGCATTCTCCCCATTTGTGTGTCAGTGTGTGTTAGGAGTAGCAATGAAGGGTTGTCAGCCATGAATCAACTGGTGTGGACCAGGAGAACAATAAGAGCAGGGCTCATACCTCATTTTCACCGAGCGCTGCAATCGTCAGCTGCCAGGATTTGTTTATCACACGAAATGACAAAAAGAAGGAATTAATATGTAACTGCACACTCGCAAAAAAGGACAGGATCTAGACAGGGAGCTGTCTTCTGAATGGAAATCATTCACCCTTATTTATGCAGCTGCATGCCTCAGCATAATCATGCAAAAGAGGAACACAAGGCAATACCACTTCATTTTTGATTCATGCGGCGAATGAAAAAAAGATGTGAAGTGAAGAGACGTGAAATGACTTCCCAGAGCTCATGACTTGGGTTTTTTAAATTTAAAATACTTCAAAGTGCAAGTGAATTTGGGATGTTTTTCTTTTGAGTTGATAACAAGATGCACTTTTTTACAAATATAAAAACGGTATTGTGTGATTGTTTGCTTCGCTTTCCCACAAACTATTGTCTCTGAAATACTGTCGTCGGCCAACTGCTTTTCGTTGATCCAAATCAGTAGCGACTTTTCTAACGTCTGAGATCCTTGGTTGATGATCACAGTCACTCCTTTGGCAACCTTAGCTTCTATTTCAACAAGTGCCTTGCCCAGTGACACGTCAGCACACAACGAGAATTTAACCAGAGATATTTATAGATATTATGGCTAACTAGTTTGAATGTTGTGGATAACAGCTTAAACAAAGTTTTGATGAAGCATGAATCAGTAGATCTAAAGGCAGCATGGTTAACAGCCCAGCTGTGTGAGAGAGGGAGACAGCAAGTAAACATTAATAAAGCATGTGCTAAAGTGGTGTCACAGGCCTGTTGACATGTCAGCATCGCTAAGAAAAAACACATCTGTCTCCTGGGCGTTGTGTATAATTCACCATGTCGGAATAGCTACATGGCTCTTTTACGGAATGCCAACAGTCCCAGAGTCTCAGACATCATGTAATATTAATATGTGGGTGAAATCAATCATATTTTCACATGTGATTATAAAAAAGGCTGGTCCACACTGTCCAAATCGGCCTTATTTCCCAGGGGTGGTGTTAAATTGCATCTAAAGCAATTATTTTAATCCCCAACTGTGGAGGACAGAGGACAGGAAAATACTGATTCAATTTTTTCAGAAACAATTTCCACTCTTGGCAATGTCGCAAACACCATGCAGCCCTTTTCTGTCAGAAAGATGATCCATTGCAGGCACCGTAATTGAAAACACAGAGCAGAGGTAAAGAATAAATCCTGCTTACATCGCATTGCCTCAAGTATCCACGATGAATTAGCCTGAAAATGCAGATAAGAGATAAGCAGGTTATTGATTGGATTGGGTTGAAAAAGAGGAAAGTGGCTGCGTTGGTTCTCCATCACTAATATCCCCTTCTGTGACTGCATCTAAATAACCTGCAAAGAGGGATAAACAGCAACATCCATCACAGGAGTGTAGGCACGGACAGTGATGGATGCCCCCTCCCTCCACCATCCGATGCAGTCTTTATCCTGGTCAGGGACGGGAAGTGACACTAGAGAACTAGAGATATCCCCACTGTTATTCAGGGGCTGAGCGGAGTTTTTTTTTTTTTTTTTTGCAGTGCAAAACAACTCCCTGGAGCTGACAGAATGCAGCACTATGGTATGCCCACAGCAGCTCACCTCACAGTCCTGGGACAACAGTGTGTGTGTGTGTGTGTGTGTGTGCATAAGTAAGGCCCTGCCTCCCCAGCCCTGCTCTGCTGAGATTGATCCTTCAATCCCTCCCATTCCTTTCTCCCACACTCCTCTGTGCCTCTGCCTTTATGAGACTGTGAATAGGTGAAACTCTAAGACTTCAACAGATGGTCAAAGCTGCCTTGTCCGACTGTCTCACATGGACACAGCACCGACTCCTGTTGGGACATTACAATGACCCCCATTATTCTCTACAGACTTAACAAAAATCATATCACACAACCAGCAAATACTAAATTCTTAATTGAAAGTGTGCAGCTGCGCCCCCTGTGATGGATGTGTATGTGCTGTTACATCCTGTAGCAGAAGCTCCTGAAATGAAATAGAGCAGATAGTACTCGATAATACTGTAAAAGTACTGCGGTGTACCACGTACCAGAGGTGGTTATGACTAATGTCCTTCCTTGCACACTCCATACCTGACACAACTGACTCCCTCATGATGTCATGTGATCAGTGATCTTCATACAGTGTGATAGTCATGATGTTGTCATGCAGGAGTAAACTGTACGTGAGTGTGGGAGGGGGCGGTACAGAGGCGTGGTCAGGGAGAAAGTGGTGAAAGGGAGAGTGAAAGGAGAAATGGGGGAAGAAGTTCAGAAGAAGTTCAGCAACAGCTGTTCTGTTGTAATAACTGTAACTGTGAGAAGCACCGAGGTCTCCGTCGGGTTCATGGCTGTTGGAGGGGCACTACCATATGATTAGTAGGTTCAGTTTCCACCTTAAGTCAGAACTCACATACTGTACATCAGTACCTGTGTCACTGACCTACGCTAACACAGTGGTGACATCATAATGCAAACACCTAACACAGTGGTGACATCATAATCTAATACGTAAAAACAATATTACTAGCAAATGTAAACACAGACGTCTTCAGTGTAAAGCGCCATGTGATGACATGTTTGTCTGCTCTGCTCATTAATTACTGTGGTGTGAAATTTGTTTTAACGTTGTACGTCTGTGGGAGATGGCGACGTAACTACGAAACGACGTATGTCCAGGACGTCATTAAGATGAGACCCAGAAAACGTCTGATGTGTTCACCACTGTACCAGGCTGGTTGGACCAAACAGACCAGATTTCGTCCAGATTTTAAGAATTGGTCCAAATACAGTGAGTTTACTCCGTTCCACAGCAGCACTCGTTTGTCTATTGCACTTTCCCCATTAAAAATAACTAAAAACCAATTATTCGTTCCGTCCCCAGAAATGTACTATAATTAATATACGATAATTAATTCAATTAGAGTTATAGTGTTATAAAAATGGGTAAAATGACCCAGCGATGGACAGTGAGCAGGACAGAGTCCAGTGGAAAAATGGAGCTCGGTTGAACACTCGTAACTGGGTGTTTCCTCAGAAATCTTGCAAAAGTTGCTTACTTGTAACTTGGAAAACTCGTATTTCAGGGAGATCGTATGTTGATGCCCCACTGTATATATATACGTATATATATATATAAATATATATATATATATATGTACTGTATATATGTATATTTTTAATTCTTTTAAACACACACACGTTAGCTGTTTGAATAAGGACACTGCAACAATTTCACTTCATTCCATTCATTGGGAGCAGCCTCTGGTCTCCATGAAGACGACTATTCAGTGTTTAAACTTGAATTGGCTCATGGGAAAAGAGCCTGGAGGAAAAGCAGGAGAAAAATGAGAAAAGCAAAAATAGAGAGGGCAGAGAGCGACAGGAGCAAACTGAGGAGAACTGACAGCAAGCAATAAGACACTGGGAGGAAGAGGGGAAATGGAGTGTCATAAAATAAAAATTCACTAGAATAGAAACCAAAAAAAGGAATAAAAAGGAGGAAGAGTGGGACGAAGCTACTGCTACAAAAT
>NC_024317.1:11440126-11486340 GCF_000523025.1 Cynoglossus semilaevis
CCCTCCTTTTATTTATTTCATGTGAGACCACGCCTCCGTCCTTTCACTTGTCAGTGCATCTATAACAGAAAGCTATCTGCCCCGGTGTGTGTGGTGGGGGTTAGAGCAGATCCTCACTCCACCACTACGGCACAGAGGAGCAGATCTGAACCATGTAAACGGGGACTGGATGATACCGGACTGAGCAGAACAGGTGTGTGAATCAGTTTTTGTCAAAGAAGCGTGTGCATGTGTGTGTGGTTGTGTCTGTGCAGGACATGTGTGCAGTGTTTAAAAGGCACCGTACTGGAGCCATGCCCTAATTTATATCTGAATGCTCGGAGTCATTCTGTGATTTATTTATGCACGCAGTGGCTAACAGCGCTGATTGCCAGGGCAGGAGATCAGAGATGAGATTGGGGAGGACTTTAGCTCAGGCATTCCACCGCTTGGTCACAGATGGCTAATGATGGAGGGATCCTTAACAGGGCAGTTTAAAATTGTTAGTTATTGATGCTATCTGCTTCAGAATAACGAGTAATATCACATCTCTTCATACAGGACAAGAAATGTTCTATGAATAATTGTGAGGCTGCTGTTGGGATGGTGAAGGTGTGAAGATAGTGTCGTTCTGAATGAATAGATGACGGAATTCAGACAAATATACTTTTGCTTAAGCCAAGTGATAATGACATTTTCAAGAGGAAAAATTATGCAATAATTAAATATATTTATCACATAATTACATTTTTGTTCAGCAAAGTGTAGCTATTAAAATCAGAATTTTACACTAATGAAAGTTAAAATTTGTATTTATTTCTGAATGTTTTAACGTTAGCGTTCAGACAAACATCATTCCTCACAACTACTGCAGTCAGAACAATTCAATTAAATGGAAACTGTGTTGGGTGATAGATGTAAGTATTGTTAAGACTGAATAACAAAAACCAACCTGACAATCCTAGGTTGGTTTTTGTTGGGTTGACATCCAGCATAAAAACATTAACTGTAAGTATTTATTATTTAAGCCATTGTTTTACTTTTCAGTAGATTAGTAACTGTGTACTCTGATTGTAGCCAAAAAATAAAATCGGTTGTTTTGCGTCACTTAAATATTTGTTCATGTTAATATGTTAAGAATGTGTGTTATAATATTCCTGGACAGTCTGGAACCTAAAATAGTGATTATAAAATTAAACATAAAACATCCTTTAGTTTCATAATTACTGGGTGTGGCCAAAGACAGACGCGTGTACACCACTGTGTGTACACCACTGTGTGTACACCACTGTGTGTACACCACTGTTATCTGCTGTGGTGGATGTAAATGAATCTGAATTTCTCAGCCAAACCAGTCGACACAGCTCTTGCTCCGTGTTGACTTGTTCACCTCTGTTTGTTTCCCTCTTTCACAGTGTGTGATGTTTCTTTTTAATCCGCTCTGTGTTTGTGCGTGCGCTCAGCCAAGGGTTGAAAATTTGACGACACTATATTATCTTCATTATCGTCATTTTCATTCTGAAATTTTGAGGATGACTTTGCTTCACTATGCAAAATATCATTATGTTAATAATTTATATTTTTTTATGTAAAGGGCGGGGCTTCCAATGGACTTTGGCACACTGGTACAAGTGTACCACTGCTGTAATGCTTGAATGATAACAAACCTCCAGTCACTAGGTGGCAGAAACTCATACAGTGGTTCGTGCAGATAAACATATACCTGTTATCAGGTTCTCAATACTGTTTAAATTTGCGGGGGTGTCGATCGGGGCTGTACATTGAAAACATTAAAATATATGTACTAATATAAACTAAACATATATATTATACATACATTATGTGTGTGGGCACTGATTAAAGTCACGCAGCCGTATGGCCTAATCTGATTCAGTCCTTACAGTATATGGTCACTACTACAACAGTATTATATTTATATATTTTATATTTTATTTTAACAGCTTGTGACCAACCAGCACTCCCTCTGTAATCTGCTGCTAGATCTCAGTCTACTTATTGGGCACCTGTGAGCTGAACTAGGAACAGGTTTTAATAAAAAACTGACTAAGGAGTTGCCTGATTTTCCTACAGTATTAAATAAACATATCTTAGTTCTGAAAACCACTGACAGGAGTTCACTTTTCCTGTTGTATAGCTAGGTTTACTCCTACATGAACATGCAGAAGAACTGCTCTGTCCATTTCCATAGCCAGGCTAAGATGCCCTGATTGTACTACTGTAACATTTTGAGATTTTCCACCAAGTACCGTGACCAAGTTTGGAGTCCCTCGTCTGGTGTGCAGTACAGCAGTGAGTACAAAGGAGACCTTAAAGTTCCAGTCGACAGGTAGAGAAAACTTCCATTAGTTCACAGGCATCTTAATGAGAAAAGAGGTCAGTTGATGTGGGTGTTACAGCTTCTGTGGCAGAGTGTGTTGGTATAAATAATGAATGCTAAAAGAACAGATCTTTACTTTCCATCCATCGCTCTCTTCAACCTCACATTTGTTCAACCTTCCGTCTCTAATGCAGCGCAGGCTGCTCAGCTGTCTTTGTCATAAATATTTCAGCCTGTGGGTCAGTGCTCCAACCAACCGTCCTCCGCCTCGCAGCTTGGCTTCAACACATGCTGATGACACAGCCTTTTGACCCATAAAGATATTGACAAAACATTGATAGTGAGTACATTGACTGGGAGTAGGTCGGCAACTTACTGCAGCAGTGGGTGAAGACTTTCAGATGTCAGTGGATCTCAACACTGTTTGACTGGTGACCACATCCAGATTAGTGCACAAAGTGAAATTTGATTTTATTGTGTATGTGGTGTTTTTAGTCATAATTTAATAATAATATTTTTTTTAGTTTAAAAAAATATTTTAGTCAGATTTTTTTATTTATCAATGACTAGGTATCGCTACCCACAACACACACAAAAGACAAAGACTAGTTCACTGCTCAGCTCTGCTTCAGTTACACATTTACATTTTTTTAGCAGTGAGGATAGTCGTGATGATCGAGTCTGATTCTGTAATCAAATACTCCTACTCTATTGTGTCGCTGTACTTAAAATATTACATTGAAATAACTGAGTGTAGATCTCTCACTAATACGATTAATATTTGAGTTTAATGACTGAAAAACAGTGCCTTTTAATATTATCTAAATATATACTGTATATATATTTGTTACCACTCTCTGTCTGTCTGTAGATCTATTAAAAAGACAGCTCTGATTTGCTTGAAGCTCCAGGAACAGCAGTCTTTTCACATCTGGTCGCAGGATCTATTATCCTGACAAAAATGATCATTTCAACCTTCGTCTCTTTTTCTTGCAGCAGCCGCTAAAATCTCATTGTTTTGCTACACTGACAGTGATGACCATGAAACCTGCTATTGTAGTTTGACACCAGTCACTCTGTAGTTACATGAAAAGCCATGCTTGAAAAATGCTGCAAGGAATGCACAGCTAGATCCCTAGCAGGAGATGTTAGCGATGCAGCTGTTGGATAAGAAACCAGCATGAATATGTATCGTATGCTAATGATGGACACAAAGCTGCCCATCCTCGTTGTTGATGACAGCAGAGGACACCCCCCCCCCAGCCCCCCCCGTCACCATTCTCTGGAATAAATGCTTATCGACAAACCCATTGTGGATGCAGCCTTTATCTGTGGCCACAGGGAGAGGGTGGAGACAGAAGACGGATATCACCGTGACAGCGGCCAAGGTGACACCACCCAGTGGTCTCTGTAGGGAGCGGGGGTAGCAGTGGGGAGTCAGCTCATTTTGCCACTGCCTTGACCTTCTGTGGTTTGATGAGAGCTAACGCTAATGTCTGTCATCACCTGCTCTAACTGCTGTCTCTCCGTCTGTGAAAGCCACAGCTGCATCATTGGAGAATCACTGAGGACGTTTTTAATACTCCATTTTGTTTCAAATCTGATAGACTAGTCTGGCATTTTAGAGCCTGAAAATCTGAAATTCTCACTCTCTCTCCTCAAAATATTATTAATTATTTTGGTGATAAAAGTCTTTCGGCCCAAAACTCAAAATGCACTTTAGGGCCATTTTTGGTGGCTGCAAATGTTCGGTGGCTGATGCTGATGTTTTTCATGTCCTAGATTGTGATGTCACCGCTGTGTTGGCGTAGCAGGGTGACACATGGGCCGCCTCATGTCACTGACTGTTTAATTAAGCCCAGTGTTTAGATCAACGAATGAGTCTGGTCGTTACCTCGCTGCACTTTATTCATTTGTTATACAGAGGCCGTGCTGGTGTTGGTGCTGGTGCTGGTGTTAGTGTTGGTGTTGGTGCTGGTGTTGGTGTTGGTGCTGGTGTTGGTGCTGGTGCTGTGATCAGGAAGTACCAGTTCATCTGAAGAGGTAGAGGAGCTTCTCCGTAGTGCTCTCTAACCCTTCACTCTCAAACATTCTCGGCACTGAGTGGAGACTGAAGAGTATTTCACCGCGTGTGTGTGTGTGTGTGTGTGTGTGTGTGTGTGTGTGTGGCTTTCTCCTCTGTTGCTGTTGTGGTAGTGACGTCCCAAGGGAAATGTAATTAGACCCTTCTGGCCGCAGACTACGGGCTGCAGTTTTACCCTCTACAATTTCCTTCAACTGCACATTAATTGTCACCAGTAGGAGGCGTTACAACTAAGAGTAAAAGTTGTGTAGTATTTGAGTTCATGCCCCTCATGTACTAATATACAAGTTTAGTGCCGGTGGGACGATAAATGTAAGAAACTCCCCTTTTTATGGTAAATGACTATCCATCCATCCATTCATCCATCCATCCATCCATCCATCCATCCATCCATCTTTCCCACCTTAATTAGAATTCCTGTAAAAGCTGAAACCAATCACATTGTGTTTGGTGGGCTAACTTATAGTAACCTAGCGCTACTATTTTATTGATTGTGAAACAAAGTTCAGGTAAATACTATCAAGGTTTGTCTCTCCAATACCGATCCTTCAAACAGTCGTGTCGTTGACTTTAACTGTGCACTCAGAGGATTTACACAGAACATGTTTACATTCTCTGGTCGTACGTCAAACGTTAGATTGTGCTGTGTTTGCTTTCTTTGATTTCTGTTGTTGTTTTGGGAACATTTTGTCCTTCGTTACGGCTCCTAAGTGTAAGTCAGACTCTCTGCTGTTTTTTAAGTCCTAGTTGCCGATATGTTAGCGTACAACAGAATCCTGACGTAAGTCGAGGACTCCATGTACTGCACATTAACGTGTACACTTCCTGCCATAGATTATTGTCCTTATTTACTGACATTATAGAAAAGTATCCACATAAAATTACACAGATTTGACTCAAGAATCCTTTAGAATCTTTAGCCCTGCACCATAGATATCCACACCAGCTATAAATATCTGATGTGAAACATGACTGCTGAATCATTTTGGCGCATTGCTCTGTAACTGTTGAATAAAAGTGGGGAAAAAAGGCCAATCAGCAGCAAAATAGTTAGGTGTCGTAGATATTTGACCATTTCCAGACGAATATCGTTGGTGTTTGTACTTAAACACAAGCCCTTCTCCTAGTGCTGATCCCAGCAGCGGTCGCCTGTAAGGTGTGTGTAGAGAAGATGAGTCCATTAGTATTTTAGATATTTCAACTGCTATCTCTGGATCAGGGTAAACAATCAATGAAAGCACTCAACAGCAGCAGTCTAAGTGATCCTGGAATGAATGTTGGATAAAGAACAAACTGTTGTAAACAAAGAAGAAAAACATCTAACACAGGTTATTCACTTCTTATTAAAAGAAAATCAATTCATTAAAAAAGAACTTTGAATCAAGGACTATGGTTAAAGTCATTTCCTGGGTAAAATGGTGATGTATGGAATTGGACATTTGAATTTCCTGTTTATAACATGTTGAAAATAGAAACAATCTAATGAAATACTAACCTTTTAGAAGCTAAACTTGTTAGCAGTTTAGGATTTATATCGATCTGTGAAATCTTTTTCTGTGGGGTTTCAGATTAAGGGTTGAACACACGGGGGTGGGGGGGCTGACCTATTACTGTCCATGGACCTTTACAAAGCACTTTGTCCGTCTGTGTCCCCAACCTTTGTCTTTGATCTTGTTCTGATCTTTTCATCTCTGTTGACTCCCAGTCAAATTTTAGCCTCCAGTTCAGCTCTGGTTGTTATAATCCTCGATAAAAACAACTCTTCTTCAAATGTACAGGGAATGGCGAGTTGATGAGCAGACCAGCAGACAGAAGTGAGAAATGAAGTGAAAAGCACGAGACAAGCAGAATAATTTAATCCAGTGTTGAGGCGCTGGCAGAGGGTGGTAATTACTGGCAGAGGTCAACAGGGGGGGCTCACTTAACTCTTATTTGGCAGGGAGATGAAGACGAGGGCGACGGGGTTCTAATGCTCCGATAACAATCAGCCTCCGTCTTGAACGGAAGAATGCTGCAAAAATGCAAAACAACAACAGTTATGGAACTGTCCCAAGGGCTCCTGGTCATCGAACCTCCACACCAGACAGACACTTCAGTCCCTGTACCTGTTCAGGCTACTGGTTACCAGTTGGTACCAGTGACCTACCTGGGATCTAGGCACTGGCTATTGATTCCACACTGGGGACATTGTTGTGGACACGCCAAATATGGGACGTGAACCCTAGACTTCTGTGTGTAAGGCAGGTGTGTAGGCAGGCGTGAACATCGCTACACTATGGAATCACTAAAAATGAAAATATTGTGCTAACACAAAATTCAAAGGAAGCTTCTCAGGTCTTTAATCCTGGGCGCTTCACTAACGAGGAATGTGTTACGTATGGATTTGGACGGTCTGGAAATACAGTATGTCTCCGCGTCTGGACTGGTTTTAGACGTGCCCTCTTGTGAAGATAATAAAAAATGACAAATCGTCAAAGGTCAATGCTCGGCCACAGTTACCCAGAGTGATGTTGGTCTGATGAGCCCAGAACCTTCACTTTAGATTTGTCATTTCATCATCACCACAGCCTCTCCATACTTCATACACAGTCCATTTGTTAAGGGGATGATGCACAAGGACAGTCCAGGTGCTGTCATATCACAATGTTAAAAAGACCCTCTTGGGGAGGAGCCCTGTATGAGAAGGCAAATTTAAAAACACCTCTGTCTCTGTCTCTCTTCTCTTCTTCTTTTTCCTCTGGCTCATAACCCTCTTCTCTCTTTTTGATACATCATCTATTTATTCACATCAAGGACAAGGCCAGGTGCTGAATTCACACCTCCTTGTCACCGACAGCCCGTTCTTCCTTCCTGCTTCTCAAACCTTTATTACATTTGGGTTTTGGGTTGTTTTTTTTGCAAAGGGAGAATAAACTGTAAAAACATTTGTCAACTGCAGTGTCTGCTAAATGATTTTTTTTTAGACGTCAACTTCAGATGTTTCAAAGACAGTTCTTTTGGTTGTTGTGTTCTCTCACCTTTCTTCTATCTGTTTCTCCTCCTGGTATTAATTGTAAATGTCAGTTACATAGCTGAATTTAAAAATGTTTCACAGTGAGACATCAGTCTTCAAGGTCCTGTGTTTTCTTGTTAACTTTTCTTCGTATCAGTGAGAGGCTGCTCTGGGAGAACAGAACAAAAGGCTCCCCAGATGTCTCTGGGAGAACAGAACAAAAGGCTCCCTAGATGTTTTGTTTGTTTAATTCATTTATGAACATAATATAAAAATATGTTTCAAATAAATTAAATAAATGTACAAAACAGACAATACACCAAAGGTTTATTGTTTACATGGCTAATACTCAGTATGAAACTAAAAAAGAAACAACAAAACCAAATCTAAATGAAAATATACAGACCTGCAGTAGATATTCCAGGGTGAAGCCTCACCTGTGAAGCAGTGTCTATTTGTTGTATTTCCACCACAGTTACAGTGTTTGTGCTGCAGCGTTTCATGTAGACAGAAAAAACCATTGTCGTCCTATTTTCATAAACACAACAAAATAGAGATCATTCCCTTGAAAACACGAGAAAGGCATTTGGTATTTACCAGACAGAGGAATATTTCTGTGTAGCTGAACCTTTGTATCGTCTTTGAAGAAAGTCGTTTCATCTCTGTGGGCATTTTCAGCATTGAACATAACAACTTTGATTATGCTTTTGCCATTTTTAGAACAGGAATGAGAAAAATGTCAATTATTCACCTGTTTTTGTTATTGATATTTTTTGTTGTTCGTCTAAACTGTCACAAACAGCTTCACTGAAAAATAAGGCACGTATGTAGTTGAAGCACTGAGTTCTAATAAGACAGTCAGGAAGCATTAATGTACTATTATAATCTGTATTAAATAATCCATTATGATGCCTTAATGCACGTGTCAAACTCAAGGCCCGGGGGCCACATGCGGCCCGCCAAGTTGTTCTGTGTGGCCCGCAGGATCTTAAAAAGCATTTAGTAAAGTTCATGCAGCAGAGTTTCTTCTCCTGAGAAAATGAAGAATGAAAAATATTTGTAACTTGAATAAATAATAATCAGTTGCAGAAACATGTGTTAGTCTGTTATGGAGTTGTTACATCTATACTGGCGGTTTCCAACATTTTTCAAGATTTTTTTTTAAATATCAGAGACGACAGAAATGATCTAATTGGTAATCAAGAAGATAACAAATGAGTTTTTATTTTTTGGCTTAGTGCAATCATTTATTGGTAACTCTGGCATAGGGTGAACTGACTCCGACTACAACGACTACAGTTATCCAAAAGATAATTATGTAAAAATGAGACAGTCTGTGCCTGAGGTCTAATTAAACCTCCTGAGCCGATGTCTGCTCCTGAGAAATCAGTAGATTTAGTCTCGTACAGATCCAGGCGTCTGACTGTATGAACGTAGTGTTTCAGCCTAGAACAGATGAGGCCTCCTCCTGTAAGTGTGACAGAGCACGGTGTCATGAGACTGGGTGTGGTCTGGATTCTCCAGGGGGACGAGAAGAGCATCTGTTTAAGGGGAAGACAGTTCTCAATTCGGAATCCTGATTAAATAAAGGTGAACGTTGATATGGATTTTGAGATTCACCTTCGACGGCAGGAGAATCCAGATTTCACGATTGCTCAGTTAAATAATTCTTTGTTAAGACTGTGACCTAGCATCCCAGTGGTAATACTCACACAGCAGCAGCAGCGTTATACCTGGTTTGTTTGTTCTTACCTGTAAACACACATCTGGGACATAACATGGGAACATTGTACTGACACAGTCTGATCCCAGTATTGGTTATACTCCCTGGTTAGATAAAAAGGTGTTGTTGCAGACACTAAATTTAATAATCATGTGAATCAGGTCAATACAAATCATATTGTCTGTAGCTGTCTTCTTTAAAATAAAAGTTGGCTGTTCTGATCGTTGTAGCTACTGACATAAGGTTTAATATAAAAATAAATAAATTAAACTATATATTGAAACCCAGGACTCTCTATTTAGGCAGGCTAACTGCTACACTATGGAAACTGCTAAAGATATGCTCTAGGTGAGGCTCGAACTCACAACCTCGGCATCACTCTGCAGGTTACTGTCTTATAAGTACCGCGCGCTGACCGATTGCGCCACTAGAGCTCACGTGTTAGACCATTGGCCACCTCAGGTTTTTGGATTCCTCTGACACTAGTCAGTGGTGTAGCGTTGATGAGGGTTAGGCTCCTGTGTGTGAGGTCTGTCCCCCCCTCCCCCCCCCGTCTGCTGGGTGGGGTTCGTGTCATCACACTCACCTGTGTCTCTGGGATTAGTCTCACTGGTGTCACCTGGTGTCCTGGCCTCACTGCTGGTGGTTGGCGTTCCTGCCTGATGTTCCTGCTTGAAGTTCTGCTCTTCATTTCCTGTGCCCCTTGTATTGAGTCCTTTGTTCCTGCAACTCAGTGAGTTTTGTGATGTTGTCCCTGGTAAAGAAATTACCTTCACCTGAAGAGATTGTCCGTAGAACTGCATTTGGGTCCTGCCGACCTGAAAATGTGTTGGTTACGTGTGTTTTTTTACTACTCAATCTGCAACCTTTGTTTTGGCTTACAGACTGTGGCATTCTGACCCAGAATACAGTGGGAGAGGAGACATCAGAGACACTTGGTTCTTAAAGAAAGGTAAGGCTGTTCACACCCCCCACTCACTGCCAACACAAATCTTCTGCCTTCTTCCTGTTTCTTCTTGTCAGTTCTTTGGTTGCTGGATATGTTCAGATCACTCCTCTGTCATATGAAATCTAAAACTGACAGTTCCTTGATTCATTAAAAAAAAAAGTATAACCTGTTGAGTGGAGTTGACAGTTGTGATGTGTGCACCTTCACTCACTGTAATATTTTTATTTTATTTTTTTCTGTGACCTGGTCCACCTGCCATGTTCAGATGTAGTCCTCAGGGACAGCTGTCCACTTACAGCGCTCAGATTGGAAATTTTCGCATTTATGGTTGCACTGACCTTAACATCACAACTGTCAACACTCTACAAAGAAGTTATTAAAGTATATATATTATATATTTTTACTTTTTTTCCTCTAAACTCTGGGCAGGGGTCGTAATGTTCTGTTTTATAACAGCTACATCAGAGGTACAGTATATACAGAGTGGAGGCTTGTTATCATTCAAGCATTACAGCAGAGGGGCACTAATGTCCAGTGAGCCCCTCCCCGTGCCCCCCCCACACACCCCCCCGCGGGGGCCCGCCCCACTATTTGAAAAGTACTGGAGTGTTGAAATTAAATTGGAATTGGACATGTCCTTGCAAATACATGGAAATAAAAATCTGAAGAATTCCTACTTTTCCACTTCAGTCATTTTGTTGCCCGGGGCCAGTTAAATTGTACCCAGACATTAGCTCAGCAATAACTATATATGCACTGATGAGAGTTTAATTTTCATCACTGTCTGTTTTTTTGGTTTTTGAGTCTTTTTTCTTTGTGCTTTAGAAGTTCCACAGTGACATTGTTAGTCAGATTTAAACATATTTGTTCCTGCCTTTGTCAGTAATGTGTTTATTTATTTACAACCTGATTACAGTTCTGTTACTTATTCAGTTAATGGGTCTTTGTTGCTCTACTAAGGAGTGCATTGGACAGTTATGTCTGCGACTAGATGGTTTGATTTTTCTCCTACCATAAATTAAAAAAAAAGCATTTGTTCTGCTAAACAAATGTGGAGTGCATTAAAGCCTAATTATGTTCTTAATTATCACAGATGGAACAGTTGGCTGTTTAGATCGTTATGAATTTGGCCACAAGTAGGCGCTTTGGATGTTGTGTGAGAACAGGTGATTTCTTCAGGGGCCTGTACCCAGCTGTAAGCTCTGACTGACACTTCTGTTACGGATACAGGATGTGATGCAATCCTATGGACTCTGGGAACAGTTCCCTGGCCCTCATTTTCCACATCAGCAAAGACATGAAATGCCAGCTTGCTTCCATAGCCCAGGCTGCCTTCTGCCGACTGATAAAAAGATAAATATTAAAGTTCTCTGTTGTGAGCTCTGTCTAATTGATTCTTTCCGGAGGGTGCTCACAGAATGGGCTGACAGCAGGCGATACCAGGCTTTGTCAACACTGGGCAAACTGCCTGACATTCAGGATGGCACCACAAAATGAAGCCCCAAGTGACTATAGCAACCTGAGGCAGCACACACTGAGGCTCTGCATCACTCTGGACCGGCTTTAAAGTAATAATAACACAGGAGCAGCTCGTTCTTCTGCTGCGTGTCAGTGCCTGCCAGCTGTCTGAGAACTGGTTCTATATTTGTGTGTGTGTGTGTGTGTGTGTGGTCTTCATATGGTGGTCTTCATGTGGTGGTCTTTGTAGGGACATATTTTAGAGAGTCGCTAAGATCACTGTCTGCCTCGCTGATCAATTGACTTGATCGGAGATGGAGTTAAAAAAAGAGGAAACAAACAGCATGCAGCAGAGGCTGAGCAGCACCAGTGATTTGAACCTTCTCACCGATTCATCTGCCCCACATACTCTGATTAAATACCCCTGGTTCTTTGCCCACATCTCATAATAGTTATAATGTGCTAACAAGTTTGTCTGGACTATTTTTGGTTTCAGTTTAGCGGGGTTTAGATGTGACCCATATTTTGATGAATCTTGTTGCCATAAGATACTAAAGGAACATTATGTGTTTTTAAATGGCTGAGTCACCTGTTCAGATCTATGGAATACAGCAGCACTGGTCGAGATCTATTATCCAGAACCACAACGTATTCATTCAAACCCGTGACCCATTTTAGGATTACAACCCACTATTTGAGAAAAACAGAGCTTTGAGTCCATTGTGCTGAAGGACAGATGTTGGAATCACAACAGAGAAAACCCCAAACAAAGCTACATTTCTGCTTGGCCTTTGTGGAAGTCTTACGTAGCCGTCCTGACCACCTGCCATATTGACTCTTGGTCGTTTCACCTCTTCTGTTCTGATTATTTTTCTCTCCTCCGTCATTCTCAGGTCAGCCACGTTAATGCACAAACAATAAGGCTGTATAATTCTATTTTATTTTATTAAAAGGTTTATTGTTCCGTTTTATGATTACCATGTTCAGTCAATCATGGATCAAACTGCAGTCGATTCTCTTCTCTTGACTCTGCTTCCTCTGGCTCCTATTGTGAGGCAAAATAAAGTTTTACCTGAACCATAAAATAGTGCTTTTGCTGACAGAAAATACAAATGCAATTAGTTTTTTTATGTGCTGACTCAAGGTTACATCTACCTGCTGCTAAAACAATTACTTGCTTACTGTCGCTTTAATTCACAGCCATGTCAGACAGTAAGATCACCAAAAACAGCATGGGACTCCACATCTCATCGAAGCACACAATAATGTCAGCAGGACAGCTTGGATTTCTTTTTTTCTCTCCTCTGTGACGTGTTACGAAGTGCTAACGTAAAGTCGTGTGTTCTTTCTTTGTAATTGTTACTCACCGTGACCTGTAAAACAGTGTCCCCCTCTGAAGTACTGTAAAACAGGCGTTTACTTCATCTCTTCTGCTCCACCTACCAAAGAACATGCCGTTTTATGTGTGTTCTAAAAAGGCTTCCCACTTCATTTATTTTTAATGCTTTTATACTTCACATTTAGAGCGGTGCGGCGGAGATCTCGATGCTGCACAAGACTCATTAAGTCCAGACACTCATCCACAGCATTTTTCTCATGAATCTGATTGACCTTTTCTCTCCCTGTGGCCCGCAGTAAAGGTTATGACCATCTATTACTGCGTTCTCTTCTCTCAATCCTGTGCTGTAATTGCTGTTCTGTACAGTGCTTTATGTTCCTTCTGAGCCAACAGAATGGGAAGATGGTCAGGTTTCAAGGTGTGTGAGGGGATAAAGGAGCCAGAATGACTCTCCTGGGGAAACCAGTCAGACATCACGTGCTGACACAGCAGTAATTATAAGACAGCAGTGATGAGCTTGATCAACCAGCAGATAATTCATGTGTAGGTGAGAAGGGAAGGACCTTGGGGCAGGGCTGCCATCAGGAGTCTACTAGAGCGTTTACACATTCTCAGCACGAACCTTTTCACCTTTTAATTTTTTTTCCGCAGTTGTATTGAATGCGTTCAAGTTTGACTGGTTACAGTTCAGGTTGTGGTCCACTGATGGATTCAGGAGTACAGGAGGCAGGGATGTAATCACACTCTCTCTTCCCTTGAGTTTAGGCCAGAATTTAATAACTACCTTCACCCTGATAAATGTCTGCAGATCTACAATCGGGCGGACAGAAGGCAGACCGCTGCCGTTCTTCCTGACAGTCTCCTAATGCAGCGGTGCCCAACCTTTTTTTCCACTTAAATGCAAAGAAACTTTCCAAAGAGGTTTGTTTTTTGTTGATTTTGCTCGCTCGGGGGTTTCAATTTAGTGGTAATGTATTATGTGTTAATGGCCAGAGATGAACCGTTAGGAAAGTAGCAGATTTTGGTAAAATGTGTGACTGAGGCAAGAATCTTGACATGTATCAAGTCATAGACAGATGCAGCGGAGAGAATCTGGTAATTTTTCAAAATAAAACATTGTTCACAATCAGATAATAAATAAAAGGGAAAGCCTGTCGATAAAAGGGAAATAATATAATATTGTTCAGAATCAGATAATAAATAAAAGGGAAATCATGTAAGTTATGCATATGCATGGTACCAGTCCGTGGCCCGGGGGTTGGGGACCACTGTCTTAATGGACGACTAATAGAGAAAGAAGAGTCTTCAAGTCCACAGCTGTGACCTTGACATCGCCCTCTAAAGGCAGACGGACAGATGACAGTTGTCCTTGCTGTCAGTCGTGTGCTTCCGACTGTTATTTTTGGGAAAACCTTACTGGATTTTATACCTTTTTGCATTTGTCTGTGTAGGGCCTTTTAAAATTAAATATATTTAAAGTTACTCTCTCAAACCAGTTTGGATGCTTGTCTTGTCCCAGTCAGTGTTACAGGGACGTGGACACTGGACGGTCAGTCCATTAGGGACGGCCAATAAGCATCAAGCACAGTAAAGTCAGTCTGATCAATCTGGACCTTCATTAAAAAGCTGCCAAGCCCTTTGCAACTCAATATGATATCAATACCCTGACACCACAGATAGCCCTCAAGTGTCGACAGGCTAGCCACTTGCTACTTTACTGTCATTACTGAGCAGGCAGATTGCCAGGGACCCCCTTTGGTGGCCACTTTCAGGCTCCCTCCGTGGTATTAAACACAGGTCAGGAGAGACAGATGGTCTGTCTGGGCAGTGTTCTCAAGGACAAGACACAGGGAGACAGATACTGATCTGTAAACGAAGACCCGGCCATATTCTCTTACAGTATGGAGAGAGCATCTGTGTGTATTGACTTTTGCCAAGTTATACGATAAGAATTATTATTATTTTGGCCCTGTGTATTTCTGGCCATGCTGCTCAAGGACCCGGTTGGCAAATCCTGCAAGCCAAGTGTTGTGATGTGCACAAATTTGCAGTGCGGAGCAAAGTTCGATCAATCCCAGTGTACTTCATTCAGGACTGCAGATTTATTTCAATTCCCTAAATCCTCTTCTAATATTATTACTGGTAGAGAAGTCCAAATCATTCACCATCTTTTGCTGTGAAAAATGATTTTTTTAAAAGTAATAATCTGTCACACATTTAATCACGTAATGGTGAGCCGCTAGCCATTTAACATTATCTTAGCGTTAGTTAGACAACATGATCAAAACCCTGTGGGTGGATTTAATATGAGGTCATACAGGAGTCGGAATTCCCAGGAGTCGGTGTTGTGTCAAAAAGACATTTCTGGTCACGTCTGACAGAAGTGTGTGTTCATTATTGATGATTATTGATTGATGTGGGGAGTCATTTTCTCAGTAAGCAAGTGCAATTGGTTTATTACTGTTATTGTCTGTAACCATCATTACTGATTATTTCCTCACTGCCTGGGCTTTTTTATTACTGTTATTGTCTGTAACCATCATTCAGCCCACTGTCTGGGCTTTTTAAAAAAAGCCAAATAAATGGCGTGTAATTAAAACTAAACAAGTGATATGAAAGGCCCACAAAATAAATCAAAGACCCCAGGGCCTTGAACAGCTGGAGCACTGAGGGGTTCTAAAGCCATGGCCCCTAAAACCTATAGCAGATGCTAGGTACCAGTGGCCACGAGACTGACCAGACCTGCTATCTGTCAGTAGTCCCAATCCTACTGTAGTGTGATTCAGGTCATTAATCACAATCACAACCCCCCCTACTGGTGGTTTGTTTACAGCTCATGTGTTAAAATTAAGGCCAGGGACCCAAATGCGACCCACCAAGTCATTTTGTGTGTCCCACAGGTGCTTAAAAAGGATTCACTTTATTGTTAGCATTAGCATTAACTGCCTAAAAATAAAGTCCAGCAGCTGAGGGAGTCTGCAGAGTCTACAGACTGCCTCAGTTGTTGCCACTTTTTGAATCTAAGTCAACTGTAACTGTTCTAAATTCATGCGCCTTCAAGTCCACTGCTATAAGTGAGCACATCTTCATAGGAGTTTGTTTGATAAACAATGTTGTTGACACAGCTGTGAAGGGGCAGCGTTTTTTCCTGCTTGGTATCAAATGTCCCATCGGTGCAGCCGTTCCAGTGTCACAGAAGTCGGAGACTTCATCGGGTGGTGCGGTGGTTAAAATGTCAGAGCCATGTTTCACAGCTGATTTGTTTGTAATCCATTTTGCTGAGATGTGACACACAGCAGGAGGGCTTTGCCTCTGGTCAATAAGTGCCAATAACCAGCGGCTATCAGTCAGCAGGCAGCCCTTTCCACCAGCTTGCTAACTTGTTTTAGCTGTCAGCCCCCTGACTCAAAGGAGCTGGCCACTGTGCTGCTTCTTTTGAGTTGCACCACAAATGGCGTTCCCATACAGAGTTCAATGGGACTGCAGAGGCAGGATACTGGCCGACTGCAAAACAGGCACATTTTCCCCTCAGACGTCTGAATAAAAACCATCTGAAGAGAAATCAGACACATATCGACAAAACACCGCTGACAGTTGCCCATTCTCGGAGTCTTAAACCCCTGTGGGCGGGGCGGGGGGAGTTTGAACCCAAGTCGGGGACAATCAGGGCTCTGTTTGTGTTTTCTCTCACAGCCCACGTTCTCTTTGGGATCTCATGGAGCGTACTGCTGGGATGCATGGGAGGAGGGCTTAATGCCCTGACCCTGAAGTGGACCCTTCCTAAACAATCCCCTCTCCCTGACCACCCCCACCTTCACCATCCCCCCTCAACAAAAAGACCACCATGTTAGCTCTGGATGCCACTGTGTCGCTGTTGGATACAGAGTGAGGGCAAGGTGGACCAGGTCAAAAAGGTATACACGGTAGAAACATCGAGATCTTTAGTTGAATCTGTAGTTGCAAAGTATGTATAAAAAAACAAACAATGTGTAATAAGGAAAACTGAAGAAAGGAAAATGTCAAAAGTTCAAAATGAGTTTTTAATAAATATTCCGGTTTGACTGAAACGACACTAAACGAGGCTGTACATCCATCAGCTTGTTAAATACAGTCTGCGTCTATTTATAAACTACAAATGACATCTGAAATAAAAACATTCCTTTCATTTTTTTTACCCAGAACCCAACAGTTATACTGAGTATTTCAGTTTTAAAACTGCACCGACTATAGTCTCTTCATAAATGTCCCTCCACGTCCGAATGCCAACCTCTAATATTGGTGAGTGACAGGTAATAAATCAGAGGCAGAGTTCTTTTGTCATGAAGATTTAATTTAGATTGTCCCCATGTACTGATAAACTTGACACTTGAAGACTTTCCACGAAGACAGTTGGACAGAGCAATTTCCTGTCTGAATATGTGCACGATAAGAAAGAAAGAAAAACAGCAGCTCCATATAAAAAAAATGAGACGAGCGTTTTTCTTTAATGAGCAGATGAGGGTGAAATGTTTAACTTTACAACCAGGTTGTAGTTTTATATGTGAAGGTTTAAGACAAGTGTATCAGTTATTAGTCCTTTTTTTGTTCCTTTTATCAATGGTTTAAAACAAATGCAGAGAATCAAGAGTTCATTCTCCCAACAGTAAACATCTCCCAACCAATCAGAGGGTTTCATGGTCATTTTATTAATTATTAATGAGTGTAAATTCAAAAGTGGTTTTGACTTGTGCTGGGACTGCTGTCACATGACCAACGTTAAACAGGCAGATGAAACAATGGAGACCAGAGACTGTGGAGCTGTTCAGACCAAGTCTTTTTTTAAGTAAAAACGTCACTGTTAAAACAGCAATAACATCATAGTGTAACAGTATCATAAGTCCTAAAAACTGGGTACGACTCCATCCCTGTAATGATGCCTCCTGTGAAGCAATGACTAGACATTTCAGGTGACTCCATTTGAATTATAGGCGACCCCAAATGGGGTTGTGGCCCCAAGGTTGAAAAACACTCCATTAATGCAGTTTTCACATTAAATATACCTCCTCATTAGTAACACTGATTAGAGAAGAATCTGCTGTGGATCATTTCCCACCGTGACTCCCACATGTTCAAGACTCATGGGCACATGACTGGCATTGAAACCCCCAACCTTCTACACACAGGTGTCGCCTTCCTGTGTTATCACTGGACGTTGAAAATGTTGTCTCTGAATTGACAACCTCCTCAAAAAACAGAGACGAGTTGTTGTTTTTTTTTTTCCCCTGACCCGTGTCTGTCAGAGAGGTTTCCGAGGTGAGAGTGACGGCTTCCTATTATCACGACAAAGACATTCCATACAGTTTAAAGCGTTGCAAACTCCTCGCACTGACACACTCATCCAGTCGCACACACACATCAGTCCTCGAAAAGGAAAGTTACTCTCACATAGATGCATGTCGTTGTAGGATTTGCATCTGAATACAAACTCTTGTTTGGAATACTCAAAGGTCCTTGGAGATCTTTGCTCACTCTTTTCAGAGTGAGACAGGCCAGTGGGAACAAAGTCACACATTGGCAAATCTCTGCCAGTTTTCTTTGTGACCAATGGCGTTGGCTGGACAGTGTCACATATAGAGAGAACGGGATGTTTCTGTTGAAGCGTTTCTGGACACTTCCTTTGTGCTGTCTCTTCTAATGTTTAAGGCAGAGGATCAAAGTGGAGAGCAGAGCAGAGCAGAATTACTTAGTGATTTATTTATTCATGGATTTCTTTGGACGCCTCACATTTTCCATCAGTTTTGATTTCACTCGCGGTCTTTCTCTGATGTATAACCCGGTGTTTTTCGATCTTGGGCTTGACCAAAATGTCTAGAAATTGATTAAAGAATTACAGATAAACATGTTTTCAACTTATTATTCTTTCTAAAAATCTGATTCAAAACAACACACCCAATCGTAAACAACATATGGAAATATCTGGCGCATCTTGATTGACGGCTGAGATCACGTCTCTCTGGGGTCGCTAGAAATTTGTGATTTTCTTCCTGGTTCGACAAGTACAGGCTGAATCCCTGAACAAGAGTGAACCAAAAAAACGTGAAAGTGAAAGCTAGGGTCCTGGAATGTGGAAGCAGATGTGGTGGTGGCAAAAATTTGCAGCAGCAGTTTCTGGAATGTCTATTTAAAGTCGACGATTTCCCACCACTGGGAAATCATCGTCTTTAAATAGACAGGATCCAGGTCAGTGATTGGTGTTTGGATTACTGTTCCTTAGTCAGCTGAACCTCTTCTGTTTCCTGCTAGCCACGGAATTTGTATTAAACAGGCTGGTTTGTAAAGTGCTCTAGGGGCCCAGAGTGCTCGGTGCTCCCCCTACCTGTCAACTGAAATGTTGGGTTTTTTTTTTTAACAAATATGGGAATCATGGTCAAAAACACCATCATGCAAATGCATAGTTTTATATAAAATAGCATTAAAACATTTTTATATGTTAGAAATCCCAGGATCCCTAGCGGCGCCCCTGTACAACAATCCCATGGTCTCAAACATCAATGTCAGCGTTTCCTCCAAAGAATGAAATGCTCGTCTTGTGGATTACGTTTGCGTGTGAACGAAATTTCCAGCAGTTTCAGAGCCGGAGTTACTGTCTGCCATGGCACAGAGAGAGAGAGAGAGAGAGAGAGAGAGAGAGAGTGGAAACTGTGGGCTTGTACTTTATCAGTGGTGTTAGGTGTAAAAGTAGTTCTCCTGAGTTAGATTCTATTAGTCATGAGTAATATGAATAATGAGATCAGTGTCAGTCCTGGATCCGGTCCTGTGGTTCTGCAGCACAGGAAGCTGCCAGGTGAAGACAGTGACACGGAGTCACAGCCGCTGTCAGTCCTCTGACATTTGTGTCAGTCGTAGAGTCTTTCCTGCAGTGTGCTGAATTAACAATGTGTTGATTGACAGTGTATTAGCGCGACCTGGTATGATCAGTGGATGGACTGGAATTACTGGATATACAGCACACATCATTCTGCCATTGTGTGTGTTAATGCGTTTAATTTGACCACAAAATAATTAATATGAATCTGTGATCTATATTAATTTTCTCTTTCCATTCAGTAACTGTCTGAGCCTGATGAAATTTTCTTTTCTTTATAAAATGTTAGGAGCTATTTAGTCGACACTGAAGTTCTTGAAACTAAATCCAAATATATGTGTGTATATATGTATATATATATATATATATATATATATATATATATATATATTGAAGGACCATGGTCATTGTGAACCTCGTGAAGTCCTTGTGAGGTCTGTAACGCCTCTGCCCGTGGCTTCATCCCTCTTTTCTGCCGTGTGGTGTCTGACAGTGTGAGTGTTTATATTCCTCTAAATCTGTTACCTTCTCACTCTGCCGTCCGTGCTGTGATATACTTACATCTGACGTGAGCGCATTTATAATTTATTCTTATGAATAAAGAATGAATGGCATTAAGTTTTTATCTAGTGCTGCTGAGCTGCTCCCTCTTTTAGCATATTTTACAAGTGAATGACTGAACTGCAGAACTTAGTCTCACTTCAAGGCATCGCACGGAACTAGTCCGACCTCTGGTGACCCTTGGCCCCCGATCATATCTCAGCTGCATTTTCTTTTTTTCAAATATCTCTTCTTATATCATCCAGTACGTAAACCCTCACCTTCAAAATTATTATTAACATGTAGCAGAAATGGAACCCAGTGTGTGGCAGCCCTCCTCAGTCTGGGTCGACCGTTAAGAAAACAAATAAAAGTACTAATAATAAACATTATTCCACCATCTCTGGTCTCTGTCAGTCAGCCCATACCACAGCCGTACTCAGTCTCTCTCACACACACACACACTCACACACTCACACACACACGTACAGGCCGTGCTGCATTGTCTGGAGCTCTCCTGGCTGCACCTGGAGTGATGCAGCCATAAATCTGATGACAGCACGACGTTTGAAGAGAGTTTGAGGGAAGTGTTTCTTTGTTAGGCAGCGGCGCCCGTGCAGAGAGCATTAAGATGGAAAATGGAGGGGAACTGTCTCCCCCTCACCCCTCCTCCTTTAATGTTAGGTTTGTTCTTGAGTTTACCGTGAGTTGGTCGGTGTGTTTTAGCGCCTTTAGGTGAACTAGCCGCTCTTCTGTTTCTACGTTTTATGACCAAAGGAGCTGCGTTTTTACCTTCAGTTTGGTACCAGACAATATCTAATTAGGCAGCCATATTAAAAGACATGCACTTTTGTCAAAATCATAGCCCAGAGCCGGCTAATGCATCTAAAGTCTTCTTGTCCACTGGAATTTCTTGGGGGTAAAGTGGGGCATTACAGCCGCTGCCAGACTACCAGGGCATTACTGGCACTGCCAGCTGCGTTACTGCCTACCACTATCACCTTACTATCAAGACTTACTATCTGCAGCACTGAGACATTAGTGCCCAGCATATTACCATCAGTGATTGTTGCCACGGTGCCGGCCTCCCCCCCCAACCTGACGCTGTGTTGTAAGGTATCTTTGAGAAATTCTTGGCTTTGGAAATTTAAGCTTCATTTCAGGGAAATGTAGTAATAATTTATTTCTGTCCAGTTTCCTATATTTCCAGTGCTGCAGCCTTTAACTGAAATGTTTCAGTGTCCCAAAAGCGAATAATTACAGTAATTCTTTTCAATAAAAGGTAGATTAGCTTTCTGTGTAAACCTATCCCTAAACACAAGTCTAAACGCTGGCTTTAGTGAAGACGTCTGTGAAGATTCTCAGTCGTTCAGGTCACGGTCGAGGCAGGTCAACGTTCTTTTAGGCAACTGGACATGAAGTCTTCTCAAGAAGACGTTTCTCCTCTCATTTAACATTTTGAAAATGTCATGTCCAGTTGTCTTACAGAACTCTTCAACCTTTTGTGAAGCTACATAAAGACGTTTCTAGTTCAGAGAGCAGCTTTGTAAAACTGTAATATAACTCATATTTACATATATTTTTGCTCTAATGTGGGTCATTGCCGTCACTCATCTGCACATCTTTTCTGTGATGAACCTCTCTTCATTCCTGTCATTTCTTGGTAGTTTTTCACTCCTTGTTTTTTTATCTCCTATTGTCCTTCTCCCCTGGACTCCAACCACCGCCCTAAACCCCCTCTCAGGGGGAGGTAAGGCCTGAGACAGCTCCCGGCTCAGGCCCATTAGCCCCAGCCTCGCAGCCACGGAGTCACCAGCAGAGATCATTAGAGTTAGTCAATGACACCATACTAATGCATCATTAATGATTGATTAACGAGCTGAGCTCACCCAAAATAGTCTGAGGTCATGTTTGACCCTGTGAAGAAGCCCGTCACACCGGTCTGTGTACGCAGGAAATGGATTCAGTTAATCATAACATTTTTTAATGGTTCACAGAATAAAGTAATGCTGTGTTCATCAGAAGCTGTGCCAGCCTGCTGGGCTTCTCCTGTCTTTTCTATTTATGTGCTTCTACACAGAGCCAGTAGTTAAGATAGTAGTAAAAATATAGATCTTTCAAAGCTCAAAGACAGAAGCATCACAGTTATCCAGGAACTCTTCATTTTCCTTCCTTCCTTCATTTTTCCCCCAATACTTACAGTAAATGTTTTTTAGAATACAAAAAGAAAGTTTGTACATATTGTAATATATTTTGGTGTAACTATCTGTATCGCTAAAACTTTCGCACTTTCCACTGGAGGTTTTGCGTTCTACCATTTGTACCAAAGCTAGATTTGGATTTAAAAGTCAACTTTAATGGAGCAGATTTCGTTGAACTGTTAAGGTTGGTAGTGACTTCAGCAGAAATCCACACAGAAACACAAACAGAAGACTGAACTGTTTTCCACACTGGCACAGGAGGTAGGGGTTATGTTCACATGAGGGGCATTAGACTTTACAAGGCATCGGTGGAATACATTATGAGGATGAGCGAGTACTCACGGGGAGAAAGCACAGATGGGCAGAAGGGTAAACAAGACTCAGGAGGTGTATAACCCAAAAAATGCCAAAAGGTAATTTAGAACGGGGGAAAAAACAACTTCAGAACTGAGAAACTAGTTTTGAAACCGTCTGTTATAATACTTTGTTAATAGAATTGTTTTGGGGTTTTTTTTAAACATCATCGGCATATAACAGCATCTAACAACATAAGGCTATGCGATTGTAAATATATATTTATAAATATATATATATATATATATGTATATATATATATATATATATATATATATATATAGTTAATCAATCACTTTCTTTTGTTTCTGTTGTTTAGGGCGGGCTGAGATCCTGAAGAAGGTGACTGCAGGTCGCTGTAATGGCAGGGCGGACGTTTTCCGCCTCCCTCCCTCTCACCCTGCTCCTCCTCCTCCTGGTGGAGGTGCTTCCTGTGGCCCAGGGCTCTGGCTACCTGTCTGGCTATCGCCTGCGGTCTCGTCTGCAGAGGGACCGCCACGTTCGCAACATCAGACCCAACATCATCCTGATCCTTACAGATGATCAGGACATAGAATTAGGTGAAACGTGTTTCTCTCTCTGCCGTGTTTGTGTAGCGTGTTAACTGAGTGGGGTTTAGGTTAAACAGGATAATAATTAATATAATGACACATTCTCTTCAAATAAAAGGATATACTCAGTAAAAAATATTACGGTAGCTGTTATTAATATGTTGTTGTTGTTAACAATTCCACTGAGAAAATAATAGATTATTTTCTTTTGTTTTGTGAAAATTAGACAACTAAAAATAAAGCCAAAATATACGCAGGTGACAAAAATAAAACCGTAAAATAGATAGAATCCACAAACAAAGTTTATTTTATTTGTATTTTATTTGTATTTATTTTATTAATATTTTTTAATTTTATTTATAGCCAACAAATAAATTATTAATTGAAAATATATTCAAAATAAATAATTAAAACAACTGAACTTATTACTAAAAAATCTGGCCAATAAAAAGTAAAAAAAAAAAAAAAAAGGTAACTGATAAATGAGGTAGGCCAAAAAAGAGCCAGAAACATACAAGATTTGCATAAAATAAGCTACAAAATGTGTTAGAATATACATTAATCCAAAGGTAACTTAAAGCTTGTTACGATCGTCACAGTTACGTTTAAACCAGATTGACCAAGTTGGCCAAAAGATCACTAAAAGATAACAAGGACAGACCAGGGTAACTACGGTAACTGTCTAACTAACTAAGTGGGAATACCCTCTACTTTAATAAATATTCCGCCCGATGCCACCTCCTGGCACCAGGCCAACTGGCCTTCTCAGTGTCATGCACTTCTCCTCCCAGTTCCTCCGTCGCTGGCACTAACTGAGGGCAAACCCATTGGTTCCGTTGTCAGGTTGCCAAATGTTGGCAATCTGCTGAGCCGCGTAAGTCTTTCAGTGTGGTGTTGGACTGAAGTGGCTGCATAATGACTTTGGTGACATCCTTTGTTGTCTTTTGAGAGGACGCCCATTGAAAAGCAAGGATTTATGGTCAACCATCTGTTTCCTCAGAGAAACGACCACTGGCTTGACGACCTTTCAATTCACACGAGACCTGCTCCTAATTTGATTTGATTTTCTTTGTTGGAAAATCATTTCCTGTATATTCAATTTCCCTTTAATATTATTATTATTATTGATTCTTTTAAAATGATTTTCTTTGTTGGAAAATCATTTCCTACTGTATATTCAATTTCCCTTTATTATTATTATTATTATTATTTTTGATTCTTTTCCAAATATATTTTGCCTAGATTCTTTTTTTTTTGGACAATTAAATATATGTCAGGATTGGTCCAGATGTTAGCCACCAATGCTAACACAGTGGTAACATATACAGATAGATAAACTTGTTTATCTTTATAGAGATTATGGATTTTAGTCATTAGTGTGTCACGTGATAGTCTGCAGTCATCATCCTAGACTGTACCAGGTGAGGCTGGTACAGTGATACCAGCTGGGCGTCTGCCCTGAGATTGAAGCCTGCACAGTTCAGTGGTTGGTCTTTAATGAAAGGCCTCCATTTCTGTTATATTAAATTGACGTTTCTGTTCTGGTTGTTACAGACTGGTGTCTGGAGAACAGATGTTTTCAAACACACTGTCTCCTGTGCAGGGCTGCGCTAACTGACATTTTTGACACTTTGCAGACTGGACTTTTTAATGCTACTGTCTTGGCAGGAAGTCAAAGTTCTTCAGACATGCAGTATCTCTTAGTCATTTTAGAGATTTTTATCTTTTATTTGAATTGTTTTTTTTAGTTCACTTCTTTTGTTTTTGCTGTTGTGTTTTTTCACTTGACAATAGTGACCAGGGAGATCATCATTTCATCCCCACCTTTTAATTCACTAAATAAACATATGAGTGATGTACTGTTTTCTTTTTGTCCTACAGGCTCAATGCAGGCCATGAACAAAACCCGGCACATCATGGAGAAAGGTGGAACTCATTTCTCCAATGCCTTCTCCACCACGCCCATGTGCTGCCCGTCCCGCTCCTCCATCCTGACGGGGAAGTATGTGCATAACCACCACACCTACACCAACAACGAGAACTGCTCCTCGCCGTCGTGGCAGGCCCATCACGAGCCACACACCTTTGCTGTGCACCTCAACAACTCCGGCTACAGAACAGGTGATGAATTCATGCTGCTGCAGAATTTGAAGTTGTACAGACTTTCAAAGAGGATGAGGATGATTTTAAGGATTCTGTTTTTCCTTCAGCCTTCTTTGGGAAATATCTGAATGAGTACAACGGTTCCTACGTGCCACCGGGCTGGAAAGAATGGGTGGCCCTGGTGAAGAACTCTCGCTTCTACAACTACACCCTCTGCAGGAACGGTGTACGAGAAAAACACGGCAGCAATTACTCCAAGGTATAAAGTTGTTCATCAACAGGGTCACACAGATACTGTGATCCTCCTGCTGTAGGTCAGGAGCACTGACCATCATATCACTGTGGGATATTCATTCATCAAGTTTCCTGTTTCCCCTACAGGACTACCTGACTGACCTCATCACCAACGAAAGCATCAACTACTTCTACATGTCCAAGAAGATGTACCCTCACCGGCCCATCATGATGGTCCTCAGCCATGTCGCTCCTCACGGTCCAGAAGATTCTGCCCCCCACTACAGCTCCGCCTTTCCAAACGCATCGCAGCACATGTAATTAATCACCACACCTGTCATGTCCTTAGGAATGTATCAGCTTGCCAAAGGGGGGCGATAAAATCATCATCGTCATCATCATCGTCATCATCAGTGACGTTAAAAGGCAAATAGAGATTACCAAAAGAGAAATAAAAAGTTTAATTTAGTAAATTTTAGCAACACTTTTATTTGTCATAGAATTAGTTCTTACAACATTAAGTTAGCTAAAAATAGTGAAGTCAAACCTGCCCCTCCTGGGGCAATCCAACATGGGACAGGACTTGGTGCATGGCAGGGAGGTGTCCTGTATTTTCTTACTTTTATTCATTATTCAAAAATTATTACATTTATTTAGCATAAGAAAATTATTAACAAACATGTGCTAGCTAGCTAGCTACACACTAGCTTGAGGAGCAGAGCAGCTTGATTACAGGTGCAAACTGCCAGGACAAATGGTTATAAAATTAAATTATATTACAAAAAAAACACTAGCGCCCCCTGGCAGCCCCCACTTTGAAAACAACTGTGTTGGGGATTTAAAAGAAATACATTAAAAAAAACCTTCCAAGTACCAGGACTGGGCCCTAAACCAGACCTTGGACACGCCTTTATAGACCGTCCAGGAGAAAGTTTATTGATGTTATAAATTTAGTTTCAACAGACTTTCACTGAGACACAACTGCTTCCAGAACCAGGAGAGCTGTTTCTGGTCCACCACCAAGGCGTCAGTGCTGCAGCCAGCTGGCTACCTCCGTGTTTCAGCCAGTCTTTGGCCCTGACTGCCTTCTTAAAATAATCAGGTTGATTAAAAAAAAAATAGGTTCAAACAAGTGAAGACTAAATTTGAAGGTTTTATCATCCACAGCTAATTGCGTTCGATTGAACACTGATGGCTTCTTTCATGTGTTCTGACAGAGCGATCTTATCTTCCCGTGCCTGCAGTTGGCAGCTGAACGTTCTCCACCCTCTGTTTCTCCACAGGCAGCGTTTTACTCTGCTGTGTTTGGCTCGTTGTTGTTCACATTAGCGTTGTCTCTGTCTAACAAGCTCGGCTAATTTGAACAGTTTTGTCCAACGTGATTGGACGGGCATGACTGATAATGCACAGGTAATGGGTGGCATTTCATGTTTGTTGCTCCGTTAACGTCCCTGCGACCGCCGCCGGCTGAGGGCTGACCTTCAGTTGGTCTCTGGAGATGAGAAGCCACTAATGAGACGGCAGATTCTGCCCACTTGTCTTCTGCGTCTGCCTTGTCTCATCCCTGTGGATAAGACACAGTCTTCATTCAGACCACATTAGCCTCACTGTGACTGTAGCAACTGGATATTGTTCTGCCTACGAACATTCTTCTCTCCCCTGGGCAGTGTGTTTCCAGAACACACCGATTTTCCTCTTTTTTTTCCATTAGCAGTCGTATAAAGAGAGGCAGGCAGTTCTGTAGTTAAGTTCCTGCGTCGCCCTGGTGAATTATTCTGTTTGGACCTTGGCTGCTGCTGCTGCTGCTGCTGCTACAGCTGCTGCTGCTGCTGCAGCAGGAACATTTTTCAGAAGTAGAATTGATCCACCTCAGATGAAAAATACATTTTCTATTGAACTCATTAGTTTTACAGCTCATGTTTATTCTCAAATAATGAAGCATCCTCATGGGTCAGGGCTGAGTATTGATCACCGTGTGCTCACCGTGGCCACCAGAATGGATAGCACAGTTGCACATTTTACATCATTTGCTGAACCATCAGTTAGGAACTACTTTTCAGGCTACAGATCATAAAATTACAATTAAAAACTTACAAAAAAAAAACCCTATTCAGCTCCATCCAACTTTGCACAATAGATCCTGCCCAGTGATTGGCTGCTCAGCCTAAAGCAGCTGGACTACATCTGTAGCAGAAAGATAGTGTAAATAGAAAAGCTGGACATATCTAAAAGATAAAAGATAGTTTGAAAATTCAGCAAAATTAACACGGGGGACCGAAAGATAGTTTGAAAATTCAGCAAAATTGACACAGGGGGACCGAGGTTAAAGTAGGTAAAATAACCAGATAAAACACTTGATGTTTTGTCGGTTGCTAACTAAGTTAGCTAGAAACCGAGCTAGAAAAAAAGGTTCATATAAGCTGAACAACTACAGAGAACGACTCAACATTTGACAAGAAGGAGAAGAGGAAGAAGAAAATCACATTTGTTGTTAAACACGCAACAAAACAGCGACAAGAAGGAGAAGAGGAAGAAGAAAATTACATTTGTTGTTAAACACGTACAGAACACGCAACAAAACAGCACAATTCAAAACCACCTTTGAGAACCAGCCCTGTGTTCTTGCGCAAAAAAAAGCTAAATATTTGCAAAACGTAGCAGGTAATGTTGTATGACCTAAAAAAAAACCAAAATGTGAAAAAAAGGTTTGGTTTGTTATGGACACCTTCTGGATTATATCGTCTTTTATATTGTCTGTCTGTCCATGTGTCTTCCTTCAGAACTCCAAGCTACAACTACGCCCCAAACTCAGACAAACACTGGATCCTGCGATACACCGGAGCCATGAAGCCCGTCCACATGCAGTTCACCAACATGCTGCAGCGGCGCAGGATGCAGACTCTGCTGTCTGTGGACGACAGTGTAGAGAAGGTAGGAACGCTCGGACCTCCTCTGACAGTCACAGCTCCTTGGAGATGTGTTCTGGATCTGATAACCCACATCATAACTGAAGATACGCAGTACTGCTGCTGCTTCGTATCACTAACATACTCAATAAGTTACACGGCTTTTACAGCTGTCCTGGTTGGTCAGACCGAAGAGCAGCATCCTTAAAAACATTGATGATGAAGACGATAGAATTGTCAGTAAAATGCTAAACATTTGGCCGAACAATTAAGGAGAACATTTTTCAGCAGAAGTTTTCTTTTTGTATTGATCAGTATAAACCCATGTGTGTTTTGGAAGTGCACGTTCATTCTGTTCAAGCCATTAGGGTGAGAAGCTGCATATGTTTGCTTGTTTCTCTCTTTCAAAGCTAATGCCCTGTCTGAGCATTCCTCTGTAAGTTATTGCACTTTATTTAATGGAAAATATGTCTGGAAAACAACCCATTTGTCGGGGTAAGGTTAGATTACAGGTAAAAAAAAAAAACTTACAGTAAAAGTCCAAGTTTGGAGTTCAGAGATTCAGTCTCCATCTACGTCTTTAGGTAAAAAAATAAATGTTGCATTGTGGGTACAAACTGGGGTTCAGTGATTTATGTGGATGTTTTCATTTAGGCTGCACCAACAAGGTAAGAAAGATTTAGGTGCAAACAACACAAACAAACAGTTTGTAAAAATCCAATAAAAATAAACAGCTGTATTTTAGTTATTTTTAAACAAAAGAAAGTTGGGTTTTTTTTGTTTGTTTTTTGCAGGTTTACAACATGTTGCTAGAGACGGGGGAGTTGGACAACACCTACATCATTTACACCTCGGACCACGGCTACCACATCGGTCAGTTTGGTCTGGTGAAGGGCAAGTCAATGCCGTACGAGTTTGACATCCGTGTTCCCTTCTATGTGCGTGGGCCAAATGTGGAGCATGGTGCCGTGTGAGTAACAACACTCTTTTTTTTCTTTACCTATGCTTGGATTTTAGAAGTTTAATTTTTTTTATTGTTATGAGGATTTCTTTATAAATTTACATTTATGTCTTTTGTGTAAAACAGTCTATTTTAGGTTTGACTTTTCGTTGCTCTTCTTCTCCAGTAACCCTCACATTGTGCTGAATATCGACGTGGCGCCCACCCTGCTGGACATGGCAGGAGTGGACGTCCCTGCAGAGATGGACGGCAAGTCCATCCTCAAACTGTTGGACACAGACAAACCAGTGAACAGGTGAACACAACCACACATGAACTCACTCAACTAAAGCAGATCAGATCAACCTTCAGTCAAATATGTTTTGGACACAAATATGTCCTCACTCCTACACACACACACACACACACACGTCTGTTTGTCAGGACAGCAGGCTGAGTGGGAACTGTATATATTTCTGTTGCTGGTGTAGATTTCCTTTATGGTTGTTTTACTAAACAACAAATGTGACTTTTGATGATCCTCATCCAGCTTCTGTTATAGTTTATTTTTGTCGCAGCGTTAGCTGTTTTTGGGTCAATTCAATGTACTATATTTCACAGACATAAAGCCTGTCCATGGACAAGCGCAGCAGTTTAGGCCGGTGGTTTTGATTTCCCTCTGCTCTCTCATTTTCCAGATTCCAGATGAGCAGGAAGCCTAAAATGTGGAGGGATTCTTTCCTCGTGGAGAGAGGGTACGTTTATTGATTGACCTTTTTTGTTCCAGGCATTGTTTTCCTGTGGCTCTGTGCTGTGTACAAACATCACGTGTTGTCCTCTTTTTACAGGAAGCCCCTGCACAAGAGGGATGATGGGAAAGAAATGGCCCAGGAGGAAAACTTCCTGCCTAAGTATCAGCGTATGAGGGATCTGTGCCAGAAAGTAGAGTACCAGACGTCGTGCCAGCAGCCAGGACAGGTATCTGACGGGCCGCCGCCTCGGAAAACACAGCATTTGAGTTTGAGTGGAACTATGGAGTGAAGTTCATGTAGTTTCATTTACTGTGGAATTTGAAAAGATAATGTGGCTTTTTTACCTTATTGTTTTGCTTTAATGGTAGTTTTTGATTTTTGTCATTAATTTGTCTAATAAATCTATGTTAATATCCATAGATATTATATAAGTCATATCATTTATACTTCTATCTGGGTTGGCTAAAAGTTATACTCATACTTATTTATTGTTTTGCTTTAATGGTAGTTTTTTTCTGGGTTGGCTAATAGTTATACTCATACTTACACTATATGTATTTCCTGTTCCTGTTCCAGAAATGGCAGTGCGTGGAGGACCCCAGTGGCAAACTGAGACTCCATAAATGTAAGGGTATGGCCAGTCTGCGTGCCCCGGGCATGCAGGCCCTGATGGCCAGAGGGGCGTCTCCCGTGTTCTCGTTCACACCCAGCTCTGACTGTAACTGTGCTGCTGCCAACTTCAAAACTCCAGATCTGAAGAGGAAGAGGTTGATCAGCAAGAAGAGTGAGTTCTGTTCTGGACCTGGTTTTATTCATGGGCAGATGTTCATGGGAACCTAGAGTAAGAAAATGTGTCTCTGCTACCATCTAGTGGTGGATACGAGGAGTACATTTTTTCAAAGCCACTGCTCGATCCTCACACTTGGTGTTTTAGTGTTTGTTCTCTACAGAACATCCAGCTGCTCTCTGTCAATTTAACCCTTTCCTGCATGAATTATAAGAGTCTCACCCAGGGCGTTTTTATTCATCTTAAGGCATCACAAATATTTCACCTTCATTTTTTTTCAACATACATTTTTGAAGAAGTTGGTGACATGTCCACGGGTGGACGGAATGCATTAGTCACCTTTACTGTTGTAATGAGGGACATTTAATGAACATGAATGTAAAATTAGGTGAAAACCAATTTGCACTCTGGAAATTCAAAAAACAATTTTATTTAGAAACTATTTAGCTCAAAATAAACTCTCAAATATAAATACTGACAAATGAAAGGTACCACAGAAAAGACTGCAAAAAAGTGACTTTAAGACAAATCCACATCCACGTATCTCCTTTATCACTGAGTCGTAGTTATGAAATAAAAAGACAACTTTTTAAGAAGTACTTATTTTTTCAAATCCCTGTGTTTTGTCTTATTCAGAGATAAAATCCAGTAAAGTTGTTTCTAGAAAGCGCTGGGCTCGCTCCTTGTCCTTTGAGTTTGGCGATGACCTGTACGCTGTGGACCTGGGTGAAGAACACAGAGCACTGCAGTCAAAGAGCCGCAGCTGGGCCAAAAACAAGAAGACCAGAGTGAGCGTGGAGGAGGACAACCAGGAGTTCAGTGGAATGGGAGTCAGAGCCAAACCAGGCAGCGACAACAGACTGACGCCACCTGCTGCTCTGAAAGTCACCTACAGGTGTGTACGTGGATGTTGCCAACACTGGTGTCCAATAACAAGGAGAGACAACAATATATGTATCAGTCTTTGACTCTTCTGGTGGTTTTGCTCCTGTAGGTGCTCCATTCTGATGAACGACACGGTGCAGTGTGACGGAGGAATCTACAAATCTCTTCAAGCCTGGAAAGACCACAAACTGCACATCGAACACGAGGTCTGTGCACTCACCGTGAACGTGATGATACTGTGCTGACACGTAACCAGTAAAAGATCTGTTTGTACTCAGATTGAAACGCTGCAGTCCAAAATCAAGAACCTACGTGAGGTGAAAGGTCATCTAAAAAAGGTGCGGCCAGAAGAGTGTCAGTGTAACACTCCTAGGTGAGACTTCTGTCAGCCGCAGTGTGTGGATGTCGTTCAAATCTTTGTGACTTGTACATTCTTTCTAACCAGGCGGTCGGACACAGCTCTCAGGCAAGAGCATGTTTTCATAGTCATTTCTTCTGCATCTCTATGTCGTAATTTAATACATGTCTATTCATATAAACTGTACACACTATATATACATGATATGTTAGGGGGCCAGTGAGCTACAACACCAGGATGGAGTTTGGTGGTTGCAGCAAGACAAGACATGGCTGGGGGTGAGGTGTGAGGGGTCAAAGGCCACACAGAAAGAAAGGAAAGAGCTGGTTGGTATCCAGAGTTGCCAGATTGGAGGAGGAGTGGTTTGTTGACTCAGAGCTGTGAGTCAGAGCCAGCAAAGAAGATGGAAGACACATGCCTGTCCTGCAGAACTTGGATGCAGAGGTTCTGCTTTTGCTGAAGGCTGGACAAAAACCAATGGAGGGCACTTAAAGAACTGACTGAGGACTTTTTTGTTTCTTGAAGGTCTTTGACGTCTCATCCAAGAAGCAACGACACCAGAGAGAGTGTTGTTATAGTAAAACAAAGGAGACGACCACCCTCTGACCCCGAGCCAAGAGTGTTGTTATAGTAAAACAAAGGAGGCGACCACCCTCTGACCCCGAGCCAGGATGTTGGAATCACCTGAGTTTAGGTGTTAAACAGGCTCGTGTAAAGTCACACGGGAGGTGGGGGTCACCTGATGGACACAGCTGACCGTGAGTCCTTTGTGTTTGTCTTGTATGAGGGTTGAGTGTGAAATCCTGAAAATGGACACAGTGTTGTCAGATGAGACAACGTGGTCTCCACCCCCGTACAGCAAACAACCAGCTGTGTCCCTCAGGTGACACCAACCTCCCATGTGACCCCCCCCCCCTTGACACCTTGACCCTGGTGATCACAACATCCTGTCATTGGATCAGGGCTTGGACACCTCCGTCTTTGTTGTACTATGACAACTGTCTTTTCTGGTTTTCAACCGTCAGGTAGAAGCGACAAAGATCGTCCAGCTGCGTTCTACTTAACTGCTTCGAACTTTGAACTTCTTTTGCTCTTAATAATAATAAATAAATAAAAGGTCAATAATGTGTTTGGGCTCAACCAATGATCTGGGACCAGTCTGGGCCAACAATACTGTATCAGCTACTTATATATAATGAAGATACAACATACATAGTATCATTTGAAGACTTTGTATCTGTTGATTGAACCTGCGTCAGTGAATCTGTAACATTTGACTGTTGTTTGTCTTCACAGTTATTTCCTGAAGCAGACACAGGCATTGAAGCTAAACTCACATGGACACATGAATTCACTGAGGTAAATGTTTCAGCAAATAATATAATTCAAGTATTGATCTGAATGTTTCTAATTCACGGCTGCGTCATCAGAATGCCGCCGAAGCAGAAGACTCAGTGGCTGCAGAAGGAGCAGAAGAGAAGGAAGAAGCTGAGGAAATTCATAAAACGACTGCAGAACAACGACACCTGCAGCAAACCTGGCCTCACGTGTTTCACTCATGACAACCACCACTGGCAGACCGCCCCCTACTGGACAAGTGAGAAAATTACCTACGATTGTAAATGCGTTGCATTAGCAGAACATGAAATACTTTTCCAGGTCAGTGAATCTTTAAGATGTTATGTTATGACTCTGTTGCTAAAAGGCAGCCTTGATAAAATAAACATGATCAAATAAAAACCATAAGTGGAATAAAGAGAACACCAAAGGAATCATTCTTTAGTTTGAGAAGAGCGTGTTGAGTTGAAATCCGATAAAATTATCCACAGCAGATATGATAAAGACAATTTTTAAAAAAGGGTAACATTCATTGTTTGTCCACCTTCACCTCCCCCTCTTCCTCTGTCCCTCAGTGGGTCCATTCTGTGCCTGCACCAGTGCCAACAACAACACCTACTGGTGCCTCAGGACCATCAATGACACACACAACTTCCTGTTCTGTGAGTTTGCCACGGGTTTTCTGGAGTATTTTGACCTCAACACTGACCCCTACCAGGTTAGTCTTGTCATGGCTCTGACACACACTTTGTAAAGAGTTTTCCAGAGTTTTCCCTGATTGCTTCCATGTCCTGATTTCTCTTGAAGCTAGTAAATGCAGTCAGCACCCTCGACCGCAACGCTCTGAATTCGATGCATCAGCAGATCATGGACCTGAGAGGCTGCAAGGGCTCCAAGCAGTGCACCGTGGAGAAGGGTGAGGGAAAATACAGAGCTTTTGTTTTTCTCTGTAGGTGATTTGGAAACATATTTTATATCACGTGTCAAACTCAAGGCCCGGGGCCTAAAATTGTATTTAATGTTTATACTCGAGTTAAAAAATGAATAAATCACATCAAAATACACACTATTTTTAAATTAAATATCTACACAGTATATCAGAAAGAAACAACTGTCCTTACAAGTTTTCACCCAGATTAATGTGAGTTACTCTTTTTTTTTAGGAGGAAAAGAGCGGAATTACTTCAGTAAATACAGGTATTTTTATATATTTATATATTGCATATATATTATTCTATAGCAGTCAATTACTATTGCCAGAACTACGAGTGGATTTGATGTTGAAATATGCACCACAGTAGTCAGTGACTCTGCAGCATGCTGTGGCACAGACCAACAACAAAGCTGCTGTTTAGCTTCTGCGTTTCCCTTTTTGTTTGTAATGAAGCCTAACTGCTTGTCTCTGCTATGTGTGTGTGTGTGTGTGTGTGTGTGTGTGTGTGTATGCGCACATGCCCGTATGTGCGTTTTGTGTATATACTTGTGTGTTTGTTCACATGCACATGCATTTGCCCTGTGCGTGTTCGTGCATGCCTCAGGCCAGTTCATCGTCGAAAGAGGCCAAAAGTGAAGAAGCCTTCCTCCAAATCACTGTGAGTTTGCCATGACCCATCTGTTGCTCCATAGTGAGCCAAGCTCTAATCTCTACAGAACATCCACCAGGAGCAGGAACAGGATATAAGTATCAGCAAACCGTAGCTAAAAAGTAAATAAAAGTAACAGAGGTAAACCAAAAGGTTTATATTCCGTAGGAGTGGGAGTCTTTAGAAAGATATGACGACTGGTTGCTGTACTCCATATGCCAGTACTTTTAGTCCTAAATAGTTGAATTTACAGTAAAGGCCTTGATACTAGAGCATGTTGTGGTTTTCATAATTTACAATCCAGCTTCGCCTTCGCCCAGAAGAAAATTTTCATAATTTACAATCCAGCTTCGCCCAGAGGAAATTTGATAAAATGTTACAGCAGACAAATGGAAGGATTTATTTATTTAACTATTAAAATGTAATAATTCAAAAACTATAACGTTAACCTTTAACAAAAATATATATGTATATATATTCGCACTTCTTATGTAGTGATTCTGTCAAGTTTGTCAAATACCTGTTAGTACCATTTCTTCTCAGAGTACTGAGTCATATTTACGTTTACCTGCATTGCACAGCACTCCCGTCTTTTTCATGCATCCATTTATGTACGTATATCCAAAAAAAGCAATGCAGACATGAAGTTGTGTCATTATGTCCTCAGTTCAATCCTGTCAATGTCTTGTCTGATTCTTAGCAGTTTCTTTAGCAGGAACATTATTTGAGGTTTTTTTAATTATTGTTTGAAGAAGCACATTTAATTAGATTGTTTTCGTTTCTCCTGCACAGGGGTCGGATTTGGGAAGGGTGGGTTGGTTAACCACGGTCATCACCACCACTGAGCGCATTAACCTCCATTAGCATAGCAAGAAGAAGAATGACGAGGAGGGAAGGGAATGTGGCCAAACTCGAGGACCTTGACTATTACTTCGATGGACCAGAAACTGAGAAATAGCTCTTTAATATGTTATGAAGACAGCTGACAGCTGCTTCTGTGCATACAAGACAACACAAAGGAACTATCCAACCATGAGTTTTACCTTTGCACTCAGTCTGAAGCTCAGTCCACATGCAAAGTTTTAATTGAACACATCAGATCAAGTTTTACCTCTGTGCTAAAACAACTCAAATCATATGTAATATGACTGGTTTTCTTCAGTTGTGTGGCTGCAGGTACAAACCCTCTGTTCTGGGAAATCAGTTCTAGTATTACATCTTCTACAAGATAAAGGGGACGAATTCCCACTCTGAGGTCATCTTTTTGTTTCTCATTTCCTCCACATCTTCCTCCATCTTACCCTGTTCTTCACCTGAAAGTCAATACATCCTCTTTCAACTCTTTGCCTTTGCCTTAGCGCACGTACAAGCCATGTCAACCTTTACTATTTTAAGTTCACAGATTGGTCGATCGTAGCTGTTCCTCTGATCTAGTCAGCTTTAACTTGTCATTGACTCTAAATATAAAGTCAGAATCTTCCACTTGCTCAGTATTCTCTTTTACAGACAGTGACCCACACCTCACGTTAGTTCTCACTTCTGTTCGTAACTTCTCTTTTACTTTTGCTGCTATACTTTCCTCTTTACTCCCTCTAACATCCAAAATGTAGAAAAAGTTGCAAACCTGTAAAAACAGCCAAAAACGTTCAATTAGTGAATGATGATGATCCCATTTAGAGGAAACCAATTCAAACATGTGTGGACACCAGAGCTTTGTATTATTTAGTGGGTTGACAATTTGTGTTTCAAACATGTACATAAAGCTAAATAAAATTCAGGGTCTGAACATTTCAAACCAGGAGTTGTTGCTTATATAAAGTGAAATACTGCTGTAGAGTTTACCACCACGATGGAGTTTTTTTATTCAATTTTTGTGTAATGTGGTTGTCTGTGTGAGCCCCAATCTGACTGAATGAATGGCATGACATTATGAAATCAGGTGGGACAAAATATTGTCCTCGAGCCTCTTGGTCTGACAACTCTGCTTGTAGATAACCTATTCTGTGCATGGGCCTTAAACAGTTTACTTTCCTGCTACAACGCCGTGATGTCCAGACGATGGTCATGGAGATCATCAACGGAACTGAAGGATTTTTCTTTGCATGTGGAGATGGTGGGGCCTGTTGAATATAACAAACAGTCACCATGAGGTTTTCTACAGTAGTTTAAATATTCTTAACTAATCTTCTTTATAAAGCATTCTGTTTTTCAAGCAACTCATACACCACTGTTTCTCTAATTCTGCATTGTGACACACACACACACACACACAAGTGGGATTCACTTTGTGGGTTGCAGCACTGAACCCTGCTGTCAGTACTATTTTTGTTAAGTCCCCTCATTCAGTGAACTACAGCTTGTTGCTTTTTCAATTCAGTTCAAGCATTAGTCTCTATATCATTAATGTGGTACAAAAATTCCTAAAACAATAAAATATATGTGATGATGACATGACATATAATCAATGTTTGGTAATTTATTCATTTCTTTATTAATGGGCAAAAGACAAAGAAGATGATATCACTGACAGAGACATTTCTACTTGTTAAACATTGACAAAACTGATAGCCAGACTGGAATATAGCGGTAATATTCTCAGCCTACAGCAAGACATGACAAGATCACAGCTGTGTGTCTGAATGAAAGAATCGAGGCCTGCAACCATCAACAAATGCATCAACGATTAATAGTCATTTTTCTTTTCTTTTTTCTTTTCTGTAATAATGATGTGACCACACAGTCTGTCCAGCTTGCTGTACATGGTGCTACATGATAACAGTACAGACACAGACTCCGGCTGTACAGAACAGTATATATTTGAATGTAAGTTGTGCAATTAATATAAATGTTTGCAATATTTTTTGTAATTACGATGACACTGATTTCTTTGTATGACAAACATGAAGTGTAGCTTAAGAAATGCTTTTGTGCTTAATTCGCTTCTTCCCATCTGGAAAGCACTTAAACAGTTCAAGGATTGTGTCATGAGGACTTAATGGATCTATAGTTTACTCTGTGCCAGAGGAAAACAACAACAGTGTAATGCTTATAGATTTAGCTTCTTTGTTTTCTAAATCAGGTACCTCCTTAGAAATGATTGTGGTTGTGAATAAAGTATTTGATCAAAAACATCTTTTTTTTTAAATCTGTTCGGTTTCATATTAATTTTTTCTCCTGTAGGAGTCGCTGTTGTGTCATTTAATGGAATGTAGAAATTTACAGCTAAAACCTTTACATCCATTGATTCTGTACTTCTTAATCCCGTTGAGGATTAATGTTGTGCAGGGTCGTGAGAGGAGTAAATCCCACCATCCCTTGGACAAGGGAGGGTGACACCATGGACAGTTCTATAAGAAAATAATATTTCTTTCTGTGGGGCTGCTCTACCGTACATCCAGCACCGACTTTGGGAGGCGGACATTAAATCCAAACGTCAGCCTAAAACCTCCCGGATTAATGGGGTTAACATTTGGGGTTGGTTCGGGTTCAACTAAGCTATCCCTGAGTAATGCCTCTACATGGCAAGATTACTGGGGGACTCTCACTTAGTGCAGTGAACATATGCATGTTTAGTGTAACAGTAAATGGAATAAGACAGATACAGATGATCCAATGTGGTGAACCAGGACTAAGCAGCCCAATAAGGAATACGACTTTAGGTTACAACTATAATTGATGTCTAAACGTTAGAGATTCAGTTGAAATATAATTACAGATTTATTCAGAAAATAAATTAAACTCTGAAATTTCAGAATCCAAGGGGAAATATAGATATTTTTGTATTAAAGTGTGACGTGGTAGAAAAATAAAAAAGGTAGAATTTAAATGTTGATTTAAAAGGATTTTGAGGAAGATGTTATTAAGCTAAATAATATTAATATAATAATTTGCAAGAAAATATTTGCATTTGACTGTATTCTTATAATTAGCATTAATATAATTTTGAAGTATTTTAAGCAATATTTCTAGGCTGTTCAAAAAACTATAAATTCTTAATTGAATATTCAGAGTTAATTAGACCAAACTATAAACTCTATATAATTCAAAGGCAATTCTGACAATAATAATATGTCCAATATTGTAGCTTCATTTATGAGGTTTGCAGCAAAACAAAACGTGAAAAGTTATATTTATTAAATGCGCTGATACTTAATTGCGACTGACAAACAATTAGAGCGGTCGCCGGGCCAAGATGGCGGCACCGCGGCTCGTTCGCACCTATAGACAGGAGCGGTCGATGCGGCGTCTATCTATTTATGATGTCTATGTCAGGTGGAGGTTGGAACGAGACTACACTCATTTTACCGACCTACGCGTCACGTGTAGAGGGCGGAGTCTGGCCACTAAGAACGTGGTCTAAAATGGTGGGCGGGGTTAAAGAGTCCAACGGGCGTAGTTTGAGTGCGGCGGCGACGACGACTGAGAAGCGTCTGTGTTACTACAACTGTGACCAGTGTACAACGAGGGCTTTTTTTCTAACTTGAAGAAACTCAACTCTTCTTTTTCTTTTTCATTTTCGCTTTGTTTAAAATGTGAAGAAAATGGCCACAACAAGGTAGGACGTTCTCTATTTTGGGCTTCTAAAGGCTTGGAAAAGTTTCGTTTTAAACTTTCGGTGAAGAAGCGAGGGGACTACTGCTGAGCTGAGGCTACACACACGCGCACACGCACACAAAGCGAATTAAAAGTATTTGTAGAGGCTCCGCTTCTCTTTACATCAATTTGCACAACGACAAGAACCCACTCCTAAAGTAAATTATACCAAGAAGTAGCAATTAATTTTGCTGTTGCTTAAATGCACTCCATAGTCTTATTTAACAGTCGATTGTCGACCGGTCGTTAACCCCCAAATCTCCCCATTGCTTTTCAAAATCTCAACCTTGACCCGACCGTACGAACTAATCTAACCACAATCCACGTCTAATGCACCAACCTTCAACAACATCAATTATTCACCTGATTGTTTCACTTCCATTTTCGAACTTGTCTGTTTGTTCATAACATTCATCTATTGGAGGAACTTGTCTGCTCATGTTCTATGAAGGAATTAGGGAATTCATTTTTCAACATAACATGTAAAATATATTATTTGGGTTCAGCACGACTAATGACAAGCGTGATAGTTTTAGTTTCACACCCGCCCCCCCCTTATAAAAAAACATTGATTTTGGTCAAACCAAACAAAACGTGTTCCAATGTTGGGGCTTTAGTTACCTTTTTTTCCTTAAAAAACGAAATAACAATTTAACATTTACTATTTTTAACTGATCATTTCAGTGTTTGATGTTCATGTTTTTGCATAAGCTATTGTGTCAACTGAATTTCAACATATATTCATCTGTCAGATAAGAAGTGGAAACTAAGAACTTGACACATTTAAAATAGCTACTTATGAGATGATGAAATATTAAACAGAAGATAGATATGAAAAATATGAAATACAAATTAACAACAAAACATACAGCAAAAGTATATAGTTTAAAACTACTGTAGTTTGATATTACTGTAGAAAAATAGTAAAAATGTTCTTAAGTGCCTTAGAGCTAAAGTTCTTGAACTACAATTTTTCAAAACATATATTCCCATTTTTGTTCATATTAACATGCTACATTTACTGTAGAAAAATAGTAAAAATGTTCTTGAAGATAGATATTACTGTAGAAAAATAGTAAAAATGTTCTTAAGATATATTCCCATTTTTGTTCATATTAACATGCTTTACTGTAGGTTTCCCCTGAGTACACTTGCATACTTTAAACTTTAGTTTGTACTCTGTATAGTGTGAAATGTAATTATAATTGTCCTTTTACTTTAGTTACATGTGCTCTACTTCTGGTCTTTTATTTTTTGAAGGGAGACAAATCAGCCCACACTTTCCTTTCCTTGTTTTTTTTCCTCTTACTACTACCACTTCTGCCTTTGATTTTTAATTACTTTAAGTCTTTACTGTGGTTTGAACACTAACAACCCCAGACCAAAGCTTACTGCTCCACACCCCATTTGTTTCTCCCAGGTTTTACTGGTGGAATGCTCTGAGATTGATTTCCTCAAGCTGGATTTCCTCAGCATCTGCTATGACTGCCTATAAAGTTAGTTTAGCTTTAATCTGTTGCCTGACACAGATGGCTCGCTCCAGTCCACAAAGTCTAATTAAAGCTACTGTGAAGTCATGGTTAAAAGTCTGTGTTTATAGTGACACTTTTTTGGCCATGTGTCAATACAGCTTTGCTTTTCACACGTGTTTACAGCCATTCACACATTTTGTATCTTTCTTATCTGAATTCACATTTGCTTCTCTGTTGATTCCATACACTTCATCGAGATAGACTCTTCCATGCTTATTATAAAAGGACATTGTGGTCTGATTGATGCTGGTAAGCATATAAGTATTGCCTTGAGTGTGTGAGCAGTTGTGTTATTATTGTGACATGTGCTGACACTATAGGATAGGTTATAGTGCTAGGCAAACTGAATTTGCACATCATACAGGCCTATACTTTCAACATATTCTCTCCAAAGTGAACAGCTTCTTTTTTTTCTTTTATCTCCATGACCATGATTTATACTAAAAGGAGATCAGTTAGTTATTCAACACCAAAAATGGGTTTTATATTTCATTGTCATTTGAATCAACTCGTGTATTACTTGTATTTATGTTAGTTTTACTCGGTAGTAGTTTGTTTTCAGTTGTACCCATTGGTAGGTTGTTGTACACAGTGGCTCTGTATCGGGGCTGGGTTTGGACCATTTCAAGGGCCCCTGACTAATAGGGGCCAAAGTTTCCTGGGGGTTTGGACCATTTCAAGGGCCCCTGATAGGGACCAAAGTTTCCTGCTGCTAAAGTATTGCTTTGCTTGCTAACAGCTCATCACCAATTTTGTGTCTTTTTTTCTTTTGGTGTTAAACCTTTCTCCTGGAGTTTCTTTCTCCTGGATCTTTTAATAACCACCTTGGATTGTCAGACCAGGTTTAACACCTTGAGTTTGAGTGTTTTACCCCAAAATAGATAACAAATGGATATCTGAACAGCGGCCATTTAAATAATTAAGAATCCTTAACAGTGAGTTGACTATTGTTGACCTTTGAACTTTGTAGTTTCTTTATCATATTACTGTTTTCATTGGGGACCCTACTAACTGACATGTTCACAATCTGCTGTTCAGTTTTCTTAATGTCGATTGCAGCTGTTAGTTTGGCACACTACGTCAAGGTCATCTTCCTTCCAGGGTGTGTCACTAGTTTTCCTGCCCAGCTCACCAGATATGTTTTGAAAGCATTTATTTTAAGTGGTGTCACTATCAGGTTTTCTGTAAACAAGTCATATCACAGTCAGTCCAGCATTTCAAATGTTATCGGTCGGCTAAACGTCCTAATCTCTCCACTGTTTTTACATCACAGATACAGTAGGTGTGACTGAGACCATATGGTGTTGCTTCTTTGTAAAAGTCCTTTCAGTTGGGCTTGTCAGTGTGTGGAGCTGTCGATGGTGGGATGTCCCAGCCATTTGTCCTGCTTTCTAATAATGGAATGCGGGCTGATGAGAATCATTCAAGTACTAACATTTTTTTATTTACATTGATAAAAAAAATTAACATACAAAACGTTTTGCAGAAAGCTTCGTGTGTGCTTTGGAAATGCAGTATCATTAAATATGTAGTTTGAAATTATTCATCAGACAAAAATAGTTATTAGTGATAAAGTGTTTTTTAAACTTGTTAAATAAAACCCTCAACTCATCAACCTAATTTTAATCATTCACACATCAGATCTAGATTTATTAAACAACGTCTGCTGCATGGACAAACAGAACAATTGTTCACTCTATGTGGTAAATTCCCAGATTCATCAGAGGCTCTACACGCATATTAACTCACAGCAGGGGGTGTTTTATGTGTTTATCTGGGCATATTCTCATAAAAAATAGAATACTGACCCTTTTGCTGTAATTTAAGACAATGGGGGTTCAGTAGAGCAGAAAGAGTAGCGAAAGTTCACAGCTGTTTTCTAAAAAAGCTGCAGGGAGCAGGCCAGTATGGCTTTGACAGGACAACACTCTGTAAAGAAATTACACTGTGCTATTTATGTGCCTTTGGTAAGGCCAACTGCAGCGAAGTGGCTGCCAGCAGGACTGCCAACAAAATAGATTATCATGTGCACCAGCAAAGTAGAATTGTTGTACCAATATCTGCTGAACAAATTTTTTTTACAGTGGGGCCTAACCAAATTTAATCAGTTAAGGGAAATTAAATTAGGTGACCATAAAACTGCAATTTAGAGCGCCGCATGTGACTGTTCATCGTTCCTAGGTGAGCGGTCTTGTGGAACCTGGTCTAGTCCTGAGCCTACAGACAGGACAAACTGTCTGGAGTGCTGAAATAGGGATAGTGGTTGAAGGAGATGAACTATACATGCCCCAAACTCCTCCCTTTGCCTGTCTGTGATTGGTCAGCATTCACCACAGAGAAAGTTCTCGTAGAGTGAAGTCTGCTGTTGATCAATGGTCTGCATTGTTCTGTAACATCAAAGCCTATAGAATGGGTGTCCTTTCACGGCCTTTGTGATGCATATAACCACGAGTCATCAGACAGCATTCTCCCCCAGCTAGGTTACATTTCTATATTGGCAACAAGAAGCTGTTGGCAACCAGAGCACAAAGATATCTTTCTCGTAGGTTTATTCTTTCACAAACTAGACATAGTTAGCACAGCACTTCTTCATTCTAACTATCTCACTTGTTGCATAAATACACAAATTGAATCTAGTTACGTGTGAGAAGTTAACCTTCAACTTGGAAATTTCAATTTCTGTATTCCAAAAATTATAAATATAAACATATGTGTCATCTGATGCATATATTAAAGCATCAAAGTTGTCTTTGTTGACTGTTTGTGGAGTGAGCTCCTGAAAACAGGTTCCTGACAATACTAATATAAGTAACGTGCATCCTTCACATTTCCCCAGATCACAAGCAGTTCTACAGCATTGTCATCTACAGTTCTGACATAAGGATTTAAAAAACCTGAAACCTTCCAGACCAAAGTCCACTTCCTTAACCACCAAGCCACCACTGTGTCCACCTGGACATTTTGTAACAATTTTTTTATACAACAAAACAAGTTTAACAACAAAAACGGTCACAGAGTTTTGACGTGGTGGTTGTCGGATGTCTAACTAGTCTAGAAATATGGTATACGCATAGGTGGAAATCAAAGCAGACATAAAGACCAAAGAGTGTTGATTTACACTTCACATCACTGTTAAAGTCAGACTACAAAGTGTGTTGTCGTTGTTCACATTGTGGCATTAACTTTATGAGGGTTGTGTGTGTGTGTGCTCTACGGCCTAACACTAAATAACTGACTCAGCAGTTTCTGTGCTGGTTATTTTACTGTTCATTTCAGTGTACACACACACACACACTTAATTTTGTCCTCAGGTTAGAGTGACCTCCAACACTGAACCAAGAAGTGTCAAACCTAAGAATGCATATGACAGGTGCACAGTTTCTCTGTTATTTGAAACATGTGTTCCCTCTCACTGACTGTTTTAGAAGCCTGGGTCAATAGCAGTACATTTGAACACGTACCCAGTATGTGGATAAGCACCGTAGCCCTTGTCCTAACTCAGAAACCAATGGAAAACTGCCAAAAACAAAAATCCTGCCTACGCACTGCCATCGTTACATGTCAGCCCAGACTTTGGACACGACTTATTTGCTGAAGGCCTTAACAAACCTGTCAGTCTACTGCCATGCTTGTCATTACTCACAGCTTCTGTGCCAAGCCCTCAGTGGAGCTTAGTGGCCCTGCTCTTGTTTTACATTATTTAGATAAGCAGGTTGCTAAGTAGCCGTGCAGATTAGACACTGCACGTTATTTATACATAATCAAACAGATGTCTTTTTGAAAATTGTAGTCGTATCTTTACCTTCTGCCTTTTGCTATTTATAAAAACATAAATACACCATAACTTTCCTCAGTGAATTGAACTAGTGTTTTTCGGTAGGGTTTTTTTTTTTTAAATCTAAATAATAAAAAAAGCTATGTTCTGTATATATACAATGTGTGAGAGCGGAGGTTTTCCAGGTGAATGGCAGTAACTGTGTAACAACTATTAGTTGTGCCTGGAAAATGTAAAATGTTAGAAAGTGGAAAGTCTGTAATGAAACTTTGTACAGTTGTGTCACTGTGTGCAACGCCGCCCACTAAGGGAGTCAAAATAAAAACAGTAACATTGTAGAGTTTGTTGTTTGTACATTGACAAGAGAAAAATAGAGTTAACTAAACATACAGTGAAATAAAGAATAGAAAACAAAGCACACTAAATAAATATAATCATTTATTGCTGTTAGTACTGTCACAGGTAACATTTATTAATTCTGCAAATAAGTTTATAAAAATAGCTACCTGAGATTTTTCTTTTACAAGCGTAACTAATTCTGGAAACTGGAATTCTGGGAATTTTGCTAATTGATTGGACTGATATTGAATCAATATTAGTGCTAATCACACAGTTCAACAGCCCAAAGTTCAGAAAGGTGTTTGCAGTTTCACCAGCTTTATTTGTATTTGCTGTGTTATTACAATAGTCCCATCTCTTTGAACAACGTGGAAGACAAGCATGTCCTGAAAACCACAATTTAAATGAGAAATGGTATTGTGACAGTTTGGCAAAGGGTTGACATGCTTTTAATTAAACTGAGCCAAGGTAAATAATGTGCTGTTGCTCAGTTTTCGGGCTGTGTATATGGTAAGTTAATTTTAGAACAATAATAAATTGTTTTTGCTGGAGGTAAGCCTCCTGTGAGCAAGTGCAGACTGCATTCCAAACCATTTATGATCATTTGCGGCCAGAGCAGAAATACTTTTCAAATAAGGGAATTACCCCTGTTGAAGAACATGCTGATGTTAATTTTAGTTGATATTATACTGATTTTATATATATATATATATATATATATATATATATATATATATA
>NC_024317.1:11486350-11492278 GCF_000523025.1 Cynoglossus semilaevis
TTTGATATAATAATATTATAATATAATAATATATAATATTGGGTATAATATGTATATTATATATACATATTGGGCTCGTAATTAAAGGCTCTACAGTGAAAATGATGGTTGTTCATCGTCCCCAAAAACACCTTGCTAACACTGTGTGTCACTAAAAAGCCTACCTATTTGGTTGCCAATGTTGGACCAGATGGCCTCCCTGCATGAATACATGTGTGGAAAGTTGCTATATCCTCTCCACCCTTCCCTCTGTTTGTCAGTCTATGCAGATCATTGCCAGGGAACGTTTTCCCACTCTACTATCAGATTTGGTAGAGTCCATGGAGAAAACACCACAGTTGCTATTTACAATTAGGCTGCCTACATTTCCACTGCATTTCAGTTCAAAGATAATCTGGAAGTCAGACCACTGCCATGTAGAAAAAAAAACCACACAACGCACTTATGACACAATATTTGTTCTTCTTTTATTTCTCAATAAACTGAGGTCTAAGTCTGAAGTCCTACAAATGCACACGTTGTTCATATCCATACTGTCCAATCATGTACAGTAACAGCAACATAAACTCTGTTGGCGAACACACTGTTCTTTCAGTGTGGTACCTTTTGTAGGCAGTTCATATTCATCTGTTCTAAACCACTTTCTCTGTTCTAGCACTGCCTACTGCTGTTGAGATTATGTGTAATACATGCAAGTAGACACTGGGGGCATAGCAAACAAACAACTGCCTCACATGTGCATTAATAATGAAGAAATTCCCTTAATTTACCTCCTTTCTATTCCTGTGACAAAAGAGCTCCAGTGAATAAACCCCATACATAAGGAATACAAACTTGATGATGGCATACAACAAACTTGCGACTCGTAATAAAAACAGCTACATGGAAATATATTTGATTACAATAACAATAATAAACATTTCCTTTCTCTTGTTGTCATTCAGCTCTGATTGGGTGGAGATCCTGGAGCCCCGCTCACGTGAGCGTATGTACGTGAACTTAACCACTAGTGAGTGCGGCTGGGATCCCCCTGCAGGCGTTCCTGTGCGTCAGGCTGACGGTAACCAATGGTGGGAGCTGTTTGATTCCCAAAGTGGACGTTTCTACTACTACAACTCCACTGGTCGCCGCACAGTCTGGCATCGTCCTCAAGGAGCTGATATCGTGCCCCTCTCCCAACTCCAGGCCATGAGGCGATGCACTGAGGCCAAGAGGACTGGAGGGAGCATGGACAGACACCACCACGAGGCAACAGGGAGTTTCAGCAGTGTGGACAGCCAGGGACAGTGTGCCTCTCTGACAAAACAGAAAGGAGATAGCTCTAAGACTAAAGTCTCGGAGACCAATAGGGAGACGGCCAAAGCTGAGAAAGACCCAGCAGAGAACAGCAGGTTACAAGGAGATGAAAACGGCAATGAACACGGCTCTGACAGAGGCTCAGACCTACAGAGGTAATGTTTACCAAACCTACAGTATGTGCCAATATCAGTCTCTATAGAAAGTCATACACAATCACAAGTACAGCATATCAAAACGGTATAGGATCAGATCATATGCAATGCATATGGTTCTGCCAAGAAATTGTTTCAGCTCGACCATAGCAGACAGATACAGACTTTTTTCTGTTTTTTTTTAAGCTAAATGCTCCATATGTTCTGTGTTTTCATATGGCTGCCTGTGAACCATGGCCATTTCAATAGACTACCAAATAGGGAAAGTGGTCAGATATTTACAGTGCATGACATTCCCCTCCTTCAGGATAGAATTATTGATGCAGAGGCCCCTAACAGTAACTCATTCAAAGAACTTGTCATGTGCTTGGCATTGAAGTCTCATCTAAACCACCATCTCTTCCCTCCAAGCCAGATTCCAGGCATGCCATTTTTGCCCTGGCAAAAAGCCACACATCCCATATGAGTGTCCTTTTGTGTTCTTACCATCTTTATGTACAGCCCTGCTGCACGTCTTATTGCTTCACTAAAAACAAATTTAGCCCCAGAGCTACCAAAAACCTCTAATGTATCTTATAGGTAAATGATTTAATGTACATGAATGAGAGGCATGTGAGAGTGTTGTCAGTGGTTAATAAGAAGCAGAACTCCCAAATCTGGTTAGATTTTTACAGGTAGAAATCTGCCCAAACATTAACATTCTATTCTTTATACGTGTATAAAATATGTGAATATTCAAGTTGTTTTGATCTTCAAACAAACTTGTCAGCTATATCCATATTTGTGATTTTTATTTTATTTTTGTTAAATTGTATAACACCATTAAAAAAACATATAGCTTAAACAGTCTAAACAAATAAGATCATGTAACTAGTGATCACTCAGTGTAGTCCTCGACAGAGCAGAAGTCCATCACAGGACACTAGCCAAGACCATACAACCATTCATTGTTGTATCTTTGCCCCTTTTGTCTCTCAAAATAACCCAGTCCTGAATACTATCACACCCTCACACTGGGTGAACATGTACAGCCCACACAGGAAGAGCTTCTGTCCAGGAAAAGGTGTACTCTCCTAGATCTGTAACCACATCTTACTCTTCCAAAGGTGTATTTGCCAATCGCAGCACTGGCACCCTGGATATATGGTGAGAAGGAATCAGAAAGTTATTAACAACATTTACTAAGCTTATTAAAAATTATTTTAGGAAAATTGTTATATACGTGGCACTTTTTAAAAACGTATTCTAGGAAATAATACTTAAACCTTAATGAACCTGAAGCCCATAACATCCCCATTTAATTTCATCAGTGTCTGAATTCAAGAATGTCTTCCCTCTTTTGAGCTTTAACTTTAAACGATGTTGTGGAGTGTAAACCACAATCTAAAAGTGTGGGAGGTTGATTCACTTCAGTCTCACATTTCTCTTTTGTGTCGTGGACTCGCCTGTGGCCTGTGGTGTGCTATACACCCCTAAAATGAACAAAGACTGTGAGCTGAAGCCTGTTACCCTTCTGGGTTAACTTGAGTGCAATCTATAAGCAGAAGGACAAGGCACACGGAAAGTAGAAGAACCAGAAATGATTTGTATGTGTCCTCTCATTAAGTCCTCTAATGACATGCTAGAGAGAAACAGCATTCAGTCTATGGCAGTCACACTGACATTAAACATTCAGAAGTCTCTTTTTTTTTCTTTTTGTCTTGCTTTGAATCTCACTTGAAACTTTCACACAAGCGTAGATAGATGTTGGCACATTTGAAAAGGAACTCAGCGTTGTCTGGGGCGTTGCCTTGGTTGTTTGCAGGCTCCCATACCACGGATTTCTCAAATTAAAATGAATTGAGACAAGATGGTTGAACAAATTTCACTGTAGAGTCTAAGCTTGAGGCTTAGTGACACTAGAGCAGAGGGATCACAGACACAAGACCAGATGTAATCAATTTTTAGAATTTTATTGTTTGGAATTAAAGACAGATGTATTGGTCCTGTCAATATGCAGCGGAATTTGATAGGGAATTGAACACCTGTTTGACAGATATAGGGAATCAAATACACTAAAATACATGCTGGGCTGTCAGACAGTCCAGCATGTATTGTAGTGTACCCTCAGCTCCATCTGTGACCCTAAATAAGATTAGGCAGATGGACAGTCCAATAATGCTTAATGTCTTTATGGTATTAGACTTCATGTAAGATAAAAAAAAAGAAATTCAAACATGCATAGTGTTTGGTCTCAAAGTTGGAACTCAAAATTTATAGAACGAATTTAGATTATAATATCTGTTGGGCAAATTGAGGAAATTAACATATTTTTATTTTCAGTTCTAATTTTGAGTGACTGCTTAAAACAAATGTTAGTCTATCACATGCCTGTGACTCAAAACGGCAAACTCACGAGTACCTTTTATTTAGGAAATGAGGGGGCGTCCTTTAGGGTAGATATAGTGTCTAATGAGTCACACATTGTCTGCGAGTTTATTGGACTAGCAGAGACGTCTTATGTTTTTCATCTCCGGCCACTTTGAGGATGAAGCCACAACATTTTATGCCCAGTGGAAAAACTTTTTTATCTTAAAACCTCCTGGTGTGGCTAGCTCATTCTGCCCCTTAACATATGGTGTTCTGAGTCATGGTGTGGTCTTTATGTTGTTCTCTTCTCTTTCCATACGTACAGTGTTAACCCAAGAACAATAAGGTTGTGTCTGTGATTTTTACATCACTGTTGTTCTACATCACGTTTTATTCCCAGTTAGCTTGTCTCCTGTGTATAATCCACACAGGTAACACAGGGTATCTCACAGTAAGCCTTGCTCCAGTCTTTGATCCGTTTTGAAAAAAATATACAAACTGCTAACTTTGTTGACCTACCTAAATAAACTACCCATGAGGGCAACGTGACACCAAACTGACGAAGGAAAATACATAACGATCCCAGACCAGTTAGCAGCTGCAGTGGTGAAAAAGCCGTTAACTGAGTAGACTGCTGCCAGAGACATTTTGTGCAGTGTCAGGGCTGTTTCTGTGCACCACAGCCCCTAAAGCAGTTAATATGACAATATCCAAACAGTAAACTATAAATAGGCAATGGTTCGGGTCAGATGTTTGTTTTTTTTCTCTTAAGTGTATTTTCACATCAATGCCTGGAATCAAACCCCTAGTCTTTTAGTCAGTAGACAACCTTCTTTACTGGCCAGTCTGCCCTGATGAGTTGAGCTGCAGACACCTTTCCAAATTCCAGAGGCAGGTCTCTCTGGAATCAGGTTAGGTTTGGCGTCATGCTCAGTGAGTGATTCTAATGGCTGTGACCCAACTCTTGGGAGGATTGGACTGCTGGAGCCACTGACATGCACAGCTGATAGACATTTTGGCTAAGAGAACTGAGAGCCGTCACTTCAGCTGTTCAGGACAGCTGCCTATTTGGAGCTTTCTTGCCGGAACATCTTGGCCACCAGCATTGCCTCAAGTCTAAAACTGCTTGATGTTTTCATGCTGGTCATTTATGAGCAAGTGGGAACACCCATCTATGAATTTTGCACAAGTACATTGCACATTGTCCTCAGTGAATCCACATTGTCCTTTTTGTTTCCTTCCTCTACGTAAATTGCTGTGATCTCATTGGTTTGTCTTTGGAGATGTTTGCTTGCCCTTAGCAACCTTGTTTCCTCTTCCTGCTCAACAATTGTTAATAATAACTCCTGTTTTTTTAAGGTCCCTCTATTTCCAGGGAGCAAATTTAAGGTTTAATTCCATATCCCTATCGGCCAGTGTGACTCAGTCAAAGGCTTTTCCAACAGCTGCTCTTTCTGGCTGGAAAGAGGAAAGAAGGAACAAACAAGCCCTAAAAATAAAGTCCCCTTACTCCATTTAGTTATTCAAACAACATGATGGCATAGGTATTTACAGTGGTTAAAGGTTCTAAAGCGTTGACATTTGTGAGATTTGAGCACAGCTGTGGCTAATTGAAATTTGCTGACCACTAAGTTCATTTGCTGCCCAATCACTTTATTAGTGTTCAAAGGCCCTCTAACTTCATTTGACCAACCTTGTTCCTATTAGCAGTGCACTTCAGCTCTCTTTGTATGTTTAATCTTGTGAGCCTAAGAAATGATTAAAATGGGTATTTTCTATTTCTACGAACAACAGGGGTCTTGAAAACTTGACATCTTGACGTCTACTTTTACTATCCCAGTGATAATTCCAATGCCTACTTCATTGTACTAACCTTCAATTAACACCTGAGAGGCAAGCTACAAGTAGGCCCAACACCTTTTCTAAACATCTCGCAATGTACTAAACATCCAGGCCTGTAGTGTTTTGAATGTCAAATTGAATGTGAGAGTTTGGAGATACTGTCAGAAGCAACTTGCATAAATCCCTTTCTGCTCTTCCAAACACCTCTGTCCTGGACCGAGGTGTTTTGGTAAACATAATAAAAGCTACACATTTTCTGAGGCGCCAATGTCTTTGCACAATTGCT
>NC_024317.1:11492298-11495816 GCF_000523025.1 Cynoglossus semilaevis
CCAAGCTTCCAGCTCAATCTTTTGGCTGCACTCTCCCACGACTAATCTCCACCCCTCTCATTTTCACATGCTCACACCCTTCACTCTTGTCTCAAAGCTCTGTTCTCTTTCACCCCCTCCCAAATACCCAACAACCAAATGTCTTCCCACTCCGGGTCTCTACTGTTGTCTCACTGCATCTCCTTTGATCATGGATTTGCCACCACTCAGTTAACTTAAACTTGAGTTTTAATGATTTGCTTACTGTTGTAGCCAAACGATGAGAACACAGTGATGAAACATCTAACCTAATCTTACATTTCTTTCGAGTGTCATGCTAGGTTAATGACAGGAACACTACAGATAAAAAAAATGTGTAATTGCTGGCATGAAATACAAACGCAGTAAAAACTTAAACAGGGGTTATTGCTCATTTTCAATTGCAGAAAAAACACCTTTAATTTTTTTGGGACTTTGACCTGATTATATACAAATAATGATGCTTTGTTTAAGCTTTAACAAATTCCCTCTAAAGTAAAACTGAGCCTATACATCTGCATGTGTGCGAAGATTACATTAGGTATTTCCTGTTTGTGTTACATACTGTGGAAGCCCCTCCCCCCTTTCTTTTTACAAGACTTCCTTAGACAGTATTTGGTGTTCATTGAACATAAAGTCACTTCTCCCAGTTACTGGTCACGTTTCCTCCTCTGTTATCCCATTACTGTCCAACAGAAAGGTAATACTCTTGGTTTCAGGAACAGGTATGGATAGTTATCAAAGAAAAGGTGATTTTTGTGGGTTTGTCTTGACTGTGGTGGGTTATGAGTAAGCTTTGATGTTTCTTGTTGAAGACCTCCCTGCCAGAGTGGTCAGCTGTGTGTCAGCTGCTCAGAACTGAGGGTACTTCTTGCAGTTGTTTCACCTCTACCAGGTGTTAAAAACAAGCGAAGCGGCAAAACAACCATTCTTTCAACGAGGCTGTCACCTACTGAACACTCAACCCACTTTATACGACCTTACACACTCACATTTGTGTGTAACCACTCAACAGTGGAGGTGGTTTAGGAGGAAACGCTCCCATCAGAGCATCTTAGTCTCACGCAAACAATAGAAGCAGTTAAAGTTTGGGTTGTATTATAACTGATTCACGTCCAAAACCTTTGTTTGGGTTGAGGCTCCCTGTCATGCTGCAGTTGTCATACAAAATCACTGACTTAAACCCGTTTAGCTGATGTGATCAAAATAAGGCTAGCAAAATATTTACTCAGTGTATACTTGGCTCTTGTTAGCTTGGCTAACAAAAACTAAACTACACATCAGTGTGATTAGGAATGACTGCTCAGATCTTTTAATAAAATATTTATGTAATAGTGTAAGAGGTGTAGTCTAAACGGTCTACAATAATATGATAATATTTCTGAGTTGCAAGAACATGGTTACTGAGTTGTCTCCCTTTAGAACACCGGCGTACTAAAACAGGCAGAGCAATGCAAATGAGAATGGATGTGTTTTGAAGACACAAGGTAGTAGTGTGGCTGTGGTTGCAGCCATAGGGACACAAAGTTTTCCCAGCAACAGAACTTGTGGCCTACTATCCCTGTCCTCGTGCTAACTGTGTGCCTGGTGGCAGAGATCCAGCCATTAATCTGTCTCACTTGGATCTGTATCAGTGAGACCTTTGTAATATGTGACCCTGTTTACTTTCAAACCAATGGGGGTGGAAGATGGAGAGAGGGAGATCTAACTAAAGGAACTTTGTCGTTGGCTTGAGGATCTCAGGGGAATTGTTGTAGCATTGTTTCAGAGAAATGTTCCGTCACCTTTGCTCCTCTCTTTGTATTAACATCCTGCAATTACAGCAGTTACAACTTTTAGCCGTGCTTGGTGCGTGTAACTGCCGTTATCATTGATGCCGATGTGGTTACTGTTATTTATTGTTGAAGGCATCAACAAATTGCTAAATCTGAATAAGTGTTAGGAATCTTGTTATTTTTCATTTGGTTTATTAATAATTAAACCCAGGGCAATTGGTCTTATTTTTTTTTCAGGATGTCCAAATTTGTGCCCAAACTAAATACAGATAATACAGACAAATCAAAAATATAAAATGTCTCTGTGGCTCTTGTTTTTGTGGTGTACAAAATTAACACTTTTAAGTGCCGTGTGTGCATAGGAAATAAATAATAACAATAATATGTATTTTCTTTACTGGTTTATATTTCTAACAAATAGAAGGCCACCACTTGGAAAGTAACAATAAAACTAAAGATAAGATAAAATGTAAAACTTAAGAATAGTATTAAAATAGTTTTCTTTTTTGTAATTCTGGAAATACACTACAACGAATCTATTTACATTTACCCATTTACATTTACAGATGTTAACTTGAGTATCTTTCTTTTTCAGGGATGTGTCTCAAAGATGGCAGCCTGCACCAGGTTCAAAGGCGCTCATGCTGGTTAAGGTGAAAAGCACACAGCCCAGTGGTCAGTCCAGCCCAGCCATGCAGCAAATCAACTTCCAGCACAGTCCACACACCAAAGCCAATACCTTCACTCCACATACAAACAGCAACAAAGTCCAAGGAGGACACTCCACCTCCACCCAGGGATATAAAACTGCTCCTTCAGGCAAAACGGCCATTGATCCACGACATGCCCATCACTTGAAAAAGGCCAGCAGTGGCAGCTTCTGTTTGGCCACATCAGAAAGTAGGCACTCGAGTCCGCTTCTTCCTAGGCCCCAGACCAGCACACCCCGACCTATCTCCCCTCAGTACGGTTGTACCGCTCCACTTTATGATGAGCCTGTTTCAGACTGTCCCATATATGATGAACCTCCAGTAGATATGGAGGTAGAAGGAGCAAACCTGTACAATGGCCAACCTCTCTCTTGCATATCATCTACCCATAGTCTCCAGAAGCCCAAGCTCCTGCAACACCCAGGTCCATCTTACACAGGGTCCAGGCACAGAAGAAACCCTTCCTCTGACTACAGCCCAGCTGGTCTGGAGTGCATAAAGCACATGGTGAATGTTGACCCTAAACAGGGTGTTATAGCCAGCTCTCCTGCACCCACACGTACTTCATCCCCCACTTCTAGACAGGTTTCCAGCCTAACTCAGCCTCACCCACATCCTCAGCCCCAAGCCCCCTCTGTGTCACATTCTCAAGGCCAGTTGAGGGACAGAGAGCATGAAATCCCATGCACAAGCTCAGTGGACAAAAAGCAAAGCTGGCGCGCCCTGGAGGCCACTGTGCAACGTGCCATTGAGGCTCGCCACAGCAGGCAGAGTAGCCAGGCCTCGCAGGACTTTCCATCGTCAACCCCCCAGGCCACAATAAACTATCAGGATTCTGGGTACTCCACTGGACCCTCACCAAGCCTAAGGAGGAAGAACAGGAGGAGAGTAGGAGCTGGTGGAGTTGCTGGGGGTAGACCAGGATCAGTGGGGAGCAGCGGGGAGCTTTGCGCCCTGAATGAGAGGCTGATGGCAGAGATGAGAGAAGTCGTGAGTCGCTCCAACACGATGAGGG
>NC_024317.1:11495849-11513533 GCF_000523025.1 Cynoglossus semilaevis
TTTTTGTACCTCAAACGCGGTCTCCTGCAGAATCGCTCAGGTGGTACAGAGGCAGAGCTACATCGGGAGAGGACCTTGCCGGTGCTCCTCACTCACTGAGCAGAGTTGGAAACCATGCTGGCAACATCCTGGCCCCTCTGGATGTCCCAGGAAGGCAGAAAAGAACATATGAGAAGGTGGACACTCTGGAAATGGGTATGGTTGGCCAGAGCGGCCTTTCCTCACCAGAAACACCTGGACCAGACTCACAGGTAACTGCAATGTTAGCCTTTTCACCTTCTACTTCAAAATGTAGCTGTATGCAGGTTTTTCTGGAGAAATCAGACATTAGTGACTATGCTGTAATGCCTAGGAAATAATTTCACTTAAAGGTGATACTTTTACACTAGTTGTGTTAAACACTGAACATTATAATTCCATGAAAGAAAGTAAGGCATGGCAAAACCTTTGAGCACTGCAGTGCAGAATTGCAACCAATAAAAACGTTCATATGTAGCTGGGTTTAGAGTGATCCATGTGTGATTGGATATGTCAGAACAGATTGCAACCTGTTTTGATCAGTTGGAGTAAAACACACGGCTTAGTTTGGCGTAGGATTAATGCTCATTTTGTCCTACTAGCACATCACATTTCCTTTGTTCCAAGTTCCCTGACACAGACAGATTAGTCCTTCCAGAGCATAAAGAGATGGTGGAAGAGACCACTAGACTTCAAGGCATTCTTTTTCAGGTGCACACGATTGAGTACAGCAGCAGTTTTTGGTGGCCCTGGTGGCTCGGATGGGGGGGTGGGGGGGGGGGGGGGGGGGGGGGGGGGAGGACTTTGATGTCACCAACTAACATTTTAGGGATTATTGACCCACATGTCAAAAATTCCTCTGTGTGAAAGTATCAGTGACACTCCAGTGGGTTTTGACCTCAATTAGGTTCCAATCAGTGTCAAATGAAAAATGCAAATTAAATTACTGTAAAAACTGGTGGTTATCTTAAAAGCCTCTGCTGAACACAGGCTCTCACAGATTCTGGTCCAAAATTAGTTTTTCTGGACAACGTGGTTTTGCTCAGAGCCTGAATCAACATCAGAGGAAGTAAACTATGGTCATTTCTGCAAAGACCTTGAAAATGAATGTTTTGGTAAAGTTGAATGGTTTGTTTTCTTTCCCAGTCCATTATATGTGACTTAGTGACGACAAGATGCTTCCATGTGTCCCTTTTTCTGAGAGAAAGTGTGTTTTTGTTGTTTTTGGTTGTCTAGCAGTGACCTCTGACTCACCCACTAAAACATCAGCTCCTTTCAACTGTGTAACTTGACTTTCAGTCGATTCCAAATCTTCAAACTACTATATTTTGAGAAACCAAAGCTTAATATCCAGCTTACCTGGCAGAGGTCAGCACTGTCTTCATGAAAAGGGGCCTTTAGCCGTCAGTGTGTGACTGATTTATGTTCCAGTAGTAAATATCAATGTTCTTAGTTCTGGCCCAGCATCCCTGGATTACTAGTTGTCCTATAATTGGAGCTCAGCCTCTTTATGTGGTCATAAACTGCAGAGGTCAGAAGGATGTTTTGTTGAGAGCAAAAGTTGAATTTCCAAAAAAATGAGCCAAAGAGAGGAACTGACTCAAGGCAGCTGCGCCACAATCTGCCCATCTGCTGAAGAGTCCAGTGTTCACCAAGAGTTTTTAAGAAGTTACTCAGTAATTCTGCTGTATCCTCGTCACATATTTGGTGTTGTTTCTACCTATCCTCATTTTAAACTAATGTTCTCCTCCTGTTCTACTGCAGGCAGGAACCTTGGAGCTGCAGGGCCAGCTGGAGAGCAGAAAGACGGACACAACAGACAGCCGCACCGCCTCCCTGGGCCCCCACCACTTCACTAGCCGCGACAAAGATAAAGACGATGTGTCAGAAGTTAGGGCACGAGGATGCTCCTTCCACCTCTCGTTCGGCACCCTGCGGCAGCCCCCACCTCCTGACAAGGGCATGGAGGACTGGGCTAGCAAGCACCTCAACCTGCACACTCAAGGGCTATTCCGTCGACGCGTCTCCATCGCTAACATGCTTTCATGGAACCGTGGCTCCATCAAAAAGCCCATGCTGGTCACCAGCGATCGCACTGTCAGGAAGGAGGCCTGTGAGATGTTCAAGCTGGTCCAGACATACATGGGAGATAGACCTTCTCGTCTGGACCGCCGCCACTGTGCCCTACTCATCATCACTAAGTGCTGGGACATGCCAGGTCTGCGGGATGAGCTCTACGTGCAGCTGGTGAGACAGACCACATGTAACTCCAGCCCCAGGAGCCTCGCAGCAGGGTGGGAGCTGATGGCGGTCAGCTTGGCTTTTTTTGCGCCTTCACCAAAGTTCCGCTGCTACCTGGAGGGCTACATTCAGAGACACACAGACCCCACCAGCGACAAGAAACGTGAGTTTTTAGACTGAACCACATCTTCTTTCTTCTCTACGTCGTCCCGTCTGTGTACCCCAGATGGAAGTTTATTTGATTAAATAATACAATGGTTTCATTTTCATCTTTGATTCTGAAGAATTGAAACTGTGGTGTGATCATTTTAGAGAGTCCAGTGCTGTTGTTTTACTTCAGACAAACACTTGACAATGTTTTCTTTTTTTACAGTGACTTTGTTCATATTGGACCAGCAAGAACTAAAGTTGAAGAAGAATTCAAAGTCCAGAAAGAAGCGAAAACAGAACACAGACGAGGAAGAGGGTGAGTGTTTTGGTTAGATTCAAAATAAACAAAAAATTTTGACGCAGTTTTTCTTCTTCTTCTGATGTATGAAAGTGCATTGTCCTCTAACGCTGCAAAATAGTTATGAGTCAGTGATGACTAAAACAGCTTGGTTCTTTGAAGTCAATGACTGGACTCAGACTCAGCTGTCTGCTGAGCTGTTCTGCCCCCCCCCCTCTCTCTTTCTCTCTCTCTCTAGTCTCACATTATGCGTAATGTGTATGAGCATGTTTCTGCTTTAGAGCAGGAGAAAGAAGTGCGTGAGCTGCTCACATGAGCTAGAGAAAAGGGAGCTAAAAAACGGCTGATACAGAGTACACACTGATACACCACACCCTGTAAAAGTACTACAATTATGGATGCAGTGTGTAAAGCATGTCAGATGAAAATTTCAAAATGGGCAACCATCAGTTCAGTGAGAAAAAGACAGAGAAGTGTACCTGTTTCTGTGACTAAAGAATCTTCTATTTCTCTTGACTCTGAGAGTAACTTTAGTTTCTGGCTCAACCTAGATAGGATGTTAATACCCCGAGAGTGGCAAATAACATCTTTATATTTTGATTTAATTTTTTTGACATTTTTTTACTTGAGATTTACAGGAAATAGTTTACTGCTACAATGTAAAGGAAATACTGCTGTTAAAACACATTTTCTTTTCATATAGTATACTGAAATAAATGTGCACAATGCTCTTCTTTTTAATTAATTTCATTTTGCGCTCAATTGCACATAATCATGGGATTTATCACAATAATTCTAATCATTGCTCACATTGCTAACTGTAACATGTTTCTGAGATCTTTACCTTGTATGCTATGAAAATGTGAACAGTAAACTTTAATGACTCATTAATTTAATTAGACACACACTGGAGTTATGAAAGCAACGTCTAACATTTCATAAATGTCTTGTGTGCTGGACATATCCCTTGAGAATAGTACTGATCATTTCAGAGATATTTTCATTGTTAGGGAAACAAACTGGAAACATTTGCAAACATCTCAGCTTACCTGGACTGTTGATCTCATTATTGTGTGAATCCATCTGGACTTTTTTTCCCCCTCTCTATCTGGTTACCAAGACAACACTAGGACCGACCCACACAACAAACAGATTTTCAATAAAGAAAGGTCTGTCCCATAGAACCTGTTATAAACATTATTACATCCTTGTGACTAGACGAGATTTGAAGACAGTAATGGTGAAGCCAGATCTGATCTCATGGGTTGAAGTGATGGATCCAGGAGGCTATTTTGATGCCAAGTGTTTTTCAAATGCGATCAGATCATTCCGACCTAATGGTAATACCAGATATGGTCTACATGGGGCCTTTGGGGGTTCTCTCTAACTCACGTGTCTAGAAGCGTTTCTGTTTAACAGATCACAGAGGTGGAAGGAGGTCATGGATCTCAAAGATATATATTTTTATTTATGCAAGTCACTTCAAGCATATTTTCTCCTGGAGAGGAACCTTTGGAAGTAAATTGGTAAACAATGTCTAGTGCTGTGTCAGATGATTTTGTGTGGATGCACATACAATTGAGACATTTAAAAAGGTTGAGCAGGGAAAGAATACAGTATGTGGGTTAGGAATGTCAGAAGGTTGAGTAGGATTTCAATGGACCACACTGTGAGTCATCTCAGTAGCAACCTCAGTGACTTCAGTGGTTTAGAAGCCATTTTAGAGGCTACCTAGTCATCGGCGTTGCCTTCATTAGACTGACCACAAAGTCAAGATACGGTGATGATGTCATCAGAGAGGAACTCCCGTCCACTCATAGTAGATACCACCGCAGCTGTTTTACACATTGTCTGTGTGACTCAGGATAACTACTCCATGCTGGAAAAAGCTTCCAACAGTGAGAGGTCAGAGAGAAAAGTTCTCAGCACTGACTAACAACAAATCTCTTTGTGGAGGCCAAGGTGTCAACAGGAACCAAAGTAACAACGAAGATAAAACAGAGAAGGAAAAGCTTCAGATTTCTTTAAGGAAGTACGAATATACACATTCACTTTGGACAATTTAACAAGGAGACAGTGAGGCTGTGCCTAAACAAAAATTAGGGTTTACAACGTCCCCAACGTACATCGCTTCAGTGTAACGTTGCTGTTTTTCACAAATGTATTAAGAAAGTCTTGTCATTACGACGTGCGTCATTAAAACTAGTTTGTGAGCGGAATGAACGAAGGACTTAGACACAGAAGAAGGTTTGTTTACATTCACCGGTTGTCACCCCTTCATTATGGCTCCCAAGGCTAAGTCAGACTCTTCTGATGTTTTTATGTCCTAGTTTATGATGTCACCACGGTGTTAGGGTAGGTGAGTGACATACTTATGAACAGTTTCACATATATTTTTTGAATTTCTTTATTAGATTCTCTTCACACAATAATTCAGGACGATCTGATGGTAAACTGTCTGTAGCAGTTGTAGAATACACTCTGTATAAAGCATGTATTTCCTTCAGTTCCCTGGCTGATTTTAATGTCATTGAATTTGATGCAAATACAGCAATGCTAGTTGAGTTTTAACACACCCTTTGTGTGTTAAAACACAAAGAGTGTTCCAACTCTGCCCCCTATCTTTTATCTTGAAATCCTCTGTTTGATAAAAAACACTTATTTTTACCCCACAAAAAAGAGAAAGTAATTTAATTGGACACCACAGTAAAACAAGTAGTCATAGACACGAGTCTCCTGTTTTCAATAAATCTCTTTTTTTTTTGTCTGTTGGAAATGTGATGGAATGTGTTTGTTACTTTTTGAAACCCCATCAGCAAGTTCTGTCAGACATCCATCTGGCCTGAGTCCAGGCTGGAAAATCTGACAACATGAATAGACACCACAGAGGCTCAGTGTTTGTTGTGAACCAAGAAAAAAAAACCCTAAGAGATGTGACTATTTTTATGAAGCCTCCAGATAAACCTACGATTCTCTTTGCTGACACTCTAAGAATTAGAAGTTTTTTCACGCCAAGAAACGTCAGGTATTTTTACTCCTTGTGTTTGTCGAAGTACACCCTGCCTACTTAATTGCAGTTCTTTTTAAATGAGGCTCTACAATAGCAGCTGTATAGGGCACAGAGCAGAAAAGGAGTCTCTGCATTTCTCATTATCTCTCTGGAGACCGTTTTATGTGTATACACGGATAAATCACTCCAGCCCTGAAAAGACAGAGTGCATCTCTTCCCTAAAGCTGCTCTTCTGCAGCAGTAAATCTTCCTGTTGCCTGGTAGTTAGGACGATGAACTTCTAATCCCCACATGCTGATATCACACCAACATGTCTGTCCAACGTACTGCCTGTCTCTCATTCTGTTAGACATCTGTGAGGGAAAAGTCTGCTTTTGTCGTTTGTGGGAAATTGTGTGTATTCAGTAATACCATGGAGGGTGAATAACAAAGCTGATTCAACAAAGCTGGGCTCACTTTGAAAGAGTTGACTTGATAAAACAGGAAGTCGCATTCACTTCTCAGAGTTCAGTTTGCTTTCACAGACATGGAGCATATCAATTAATACTTTGGGGGCATTCAGTTTTGAGTAGCTGTCTGAGTGCAGATGAGGCTACTGTTTATATTTAAGAATGTCAAACATGGTTAAGTCGGAAAAGTAGATATAGTAGAGGAAATATACATGTGCATATGTTGATAACAGTCAGAGAAAACAAGTGGTGAACAGTAACGACCCATTTTTGAATGTACAGTCCAACAACGTTTGAAAAACATAATAATATTAACATTATTATTACTATTATTATTATTAGAGGGATGAGAAAAGATGTTTTTTTTCTCACAGGTTTATCATTTTCTATTTCAAGAAAATTCCAAACCCATACAGATCTTTGTCTGCTGCCTGATGGTACGTTATCTCTGACTGACTCTGCTCTGTGGTTCTTCATTTTAACAGTCAAACTGGATGTAAAACCTCTTAAGACTCTGACATTGTTGTGTCTATCCTCACTGTCTAACTCTGCTCCTCATGATAAGATGGCAGATGATCCTCAATAGTGACCCCTGTAGGCAGCAGCTGAAATAGTTCAAAGTAGTTTAATTATTTATTTGATTATGATCTGACTGTACATACTGTATATAGTGTTTGTAGTTCAAATGTGTTACCTTAAGAAATGTGTTTATGCCAACACATGTTGTAAAATTTTACACATTAGACCTTTAAAAGGTAGCTTCACTGCTGAAAACAAATGGGATAACCCTGCAACACCAGAGCTCTGCTGATACAGAAAAATACGATCTTGCTCAGCTATTTATAGCCTGTTTTTTGAAATGCAGTTCATTAATCTTCTGCCCCACATTTCTCTCTCCTTACAGGCCTGCCAATCAGCACATATGCCAAGTTCTGCCATCGCAAACTGCTGAAGGTGTCTGTCATCGGAGGCAAAAAAGTGAGTTCAAACCATTTTTGCTATCACAGGAAATGTATTGTCCCTAAAAATATTTTGTACTGTTTGGACCTTTACCTTACTTGACCTTTACACACACATTAATTTCACTGGACAGTTGTTTAGACTGGTTAAGATCTGATGAAGACAAAGAGGTGGAAAGTGGAAAATTAAATGATTTGACATCATTAAACCGTCGTCATTGGTGACATTTCCAGGAACCATGTTATTTCTCTTGTATCTGTGGTTCCAAACGTGAACAAACTCAAGTATTTTCATAGAATCAAACCTCTTCTTTGACATCCACTGCTGCTGTACGACACTTTATCTCCAAGTGAGTATTATACTAGCTCTTCAGTTCAACACAAAACTGGATTTAAAACCTAAGACGTCAGAGACACTCTCTCACAGAGACAAGACTCAACTTGAACCTTTCCTCTCCTGACTCAGACTCAGATGGGATTAACTAAGATTTAACTTAAACTTTCCTTTTTCTCCTCGAGTCACTCCCTAGTTTTAAAAATTGCCCACTCAACTGCCACTTAGGAAAAATAAAAATGTGACTATGTTGCTGTTTAGGTAAACTTTTAACCAAGTTAGTCACTCTCATAATGACTTTCTTATGTATCCTTTTCTGACCTTGAAACTAAAGCACATCTAAGTTTCAGTATAAGCTGCTACATTTCATCGTTGTCCATTAGACGCAGGGTTCTGGGCAGGATTCATGTTTTTTCTCGTGGTTCTGCTGGTGGTCATGTCTTTAAAGATGGTGCCTGACTGTCAGGTGGTTATTGAAGTTGTATGTGGAGATGAAAACACTGCAGGTGCTGCTGACTGTCTGTCTGTCAGTTCATCTTACAGTGTTGTTCCAAAAAAGTCGACTGATTCACACGTGAGTCATGGCAGATAATCTCGCAGACAGAGACCAAATTACAGGCTCCCTCACACAGTCACAGACATGAACACAGAGCTAATACAGCTGCGCACACACACAGTCATCTTCCTTGTTACACACTGCTAGTAAATCTGCCTCTCTCCTTTACTGTTATCCACCCAGGGTTTACGTAAGCCCACACTGGAGGAGGTCGATCACAGCCGTCAGGCCATCATCACACCCTCCCTCTTCGGCAGTTCTCTGGAGGAGGTGATGGAGAGGCAAAGTGAGCTTTTCCCAGACAGGAAATTGCCGTGGGTGCAGGTTCAGCTTTCCCAGTACGTCCTGGCTCTGGGCGGCGCTCAGACTGAAGGAATTTTCAGGTAATGCACTGACAACAGTATGTCCCAACATGATCGGCGTGAGAACCGACAATCTCAAGAAATAAAAACAGGCTGTGTGTACTAATTATTGAATTTCACTGGTGTATCGTTGATATTATAGGTGAATAAATCAAAAAATGAAACAGCTTTACCTGGCATGCCTTAGGCTGTAGAAAAGATTGATGTTGATGTATTTTATCCATTTAATTTTTTAAATGACAAATTGTCTTTTATTAGTAATGCCATTACAGCAACAACAACATCTGGTTTTAAACATAAAAAAGTGGTAAAATAAACAAATGGAAAGGCTGACAGAGACCAGGAGCAGATTACCACAACTTTAATCCAAGTTCTGTCAGACAAGCTGGTAAAAGACCAAAAGGTTCAGTCTCAGAATTTTACAAAAAAAAGAATTACATGTTAAAACAACAATACACATCAGTCTAGGTATTGGTTGGAGTATCGGATCCCTAATTATCACCACCTCTACACCTAGTAAAGGTGTTTTAAGACACAGTGAAACAGCCGAGGAGCCTGTCAACTACATCATATGTCTGTCTGTCCCACAGGCAGACCTGTGGGTGTAATGGGATTCTTTATATTTTACTGAGGCCTGGTCACCTCTTATATGTGACATGGAGGATTTTTCATGGAGTCTGTTCTACATAAAGTTCAAATTCAGCTGAAAAAGCATTGTTAACCTAAAACTAAAAAAAAAAAAACAGCAAAAGTAATGATTGCTTTGAATAACGTCAAATATTACTTCAAATCCAGGGCACAAAAAGCTCTGGTAAGATTAAAAAAAAAAACCCAGGCATCATCCAACAGATAAAACAGATCCAAGCTCAACAGATGGTGGACCTTGGACATGTCCTTTGTGTGTAAACACGGGTGTGTGGTCCAGTGCAGCCCATAATTTTAAGATCTGTCTGTGTACAATACATAGTAGAGATGGTTGTACAAACACAACCCTGCCCCCCCCCCCCCTCCGTGATTGGCTTTAATTTGGTTTTTCATAATACATGTTTTGTGTAGAAGATTACCAGAATGTTCCCTCAGGTAGTGTTTGTCCAAGGCTGTTCTGCAGCAAATTGGATTGGATTGTGTGTTCAGGCCTGACTGGAGTGTTGAAGTATGTGTAACCTCATATCATTTCAGGTGTGGTTTTGTTTTGATAGTCAAAAAAGAGAGAACACAGCAGTGCACGCCTCCAGAAGCTGTTTGGGTTCATTCGGCTCAGAACTCGGTGGAATTAGAAGGCTCTCTGGTGGTCATCGAGTGTAAATGAATTGTGTTGTTGTTGTTTTTTATCCTCAGGGTCCCAGGAGACATAGATGAAGTGAATGCTCTGAAGCTTCAAGTGGACCAGTGGAGGATCCCGGAGAACCTCTCAGAACCCAACGTTCCTGGTGGGTAGAGGACCTTTGAACTGTGTGTCTGTGTGCGATGGTTTTGAAAGTACTAAATACATTGATGTGTATTTTTGTACTTCAGCCTCTCTGATGAAGCTGTGGTACCGAGAGCTGGAGGAACCACTCATCCCCATGAACTTCTATAAACAATGCATCAACAACTGTGATGATCCAGTGGCTGCCATTGCTGTGGTGCAGTCTCTGCCTGAGCTCAACAGGCTGGTGCTGTGTTACTTCATACACTTCCTGCAGGTAACCGCCCTGCTGACACGCTGTTAGAGAACACATCGACACAGAATCACGTGATGTGCTCATGCTCAACATCTTGCTCCGAGGCTTTGACTTCAAAGTAGCAGAAGTAGAGTAGTATGGAAGCACTGGCTAAAATGAAACATGTCCACACTGATCACAGAATAGTCTGTCAAAAATCTGTCAGCAACTTAATCGTTTTCTCCTATTGTTTATTAACTGGAATGGGAACAGGTCATGTCATGTTAACCAAGCCTACCCGCGGCTACACCCACTGTGCACCTGAGCCACACTGACTGGCTTTTCCTTTTGTCTCCAGGTCTTTGCTCAGCCATCCAACGTGGCCATAACCAAGATGGACGTAAACAATCTAGCCATGGTGATGGCCCCAAACTGCCTCCGGTGTCAGTCGGACGATCCCCGTGTAATCTTTGAGAACACTCGCAAGGAAATGTCCTTCCTAAGGATGCTCATCGTTCACCTGGACACCAGTTTCATCGAAGGGGTGGTGTGATTACCCAGACCTCAGTCCTTCAAGCATCTTCAGCACTGCTCTTACAACGGATTGTGATCAACACTGGCCCTGTTCAGATTACACTGGAATCTCAGATCAGTCGTTCCCCTTCTTAGAACACTGGGAGTGCGAAAGAGCCTAAACTTAGCACCACTGCGACACCAACACACCTCCCTTTGTTTTGCTTTATGTTTTGGACAGTATCAGAGTCTTATTGATATCAGCAGTGTGAGCATGTGTTTGTGTGTGAGTGTGTTTGTAGGAGTTTGTCTTGGTATGTAAAAAAAGAAGACATTTTTCAGATTATCATGTACAGAAGTTGAAATGTTGAAAAATATGAGTAGTCCTTTAACAGTCACGTATTAATAAGCTCGTCTTCCCTGTTTTAATGTGCGTGCACTGAGAGCTGCACTGCTACTACGTTTTAGAACAAGAGCAGAGTCTTTACTGCAAATAAGTTGTATGGATACCTGGAAAAAATAAATATGTTTGATACAGTCAAGTCATAGATTCTCACACCACTTTTTTGTTCAAGTCAAGATTAAAAGAAGAAAGAATTATGTTTTAAGGCAACTAAAGTATATGCTCCTTCTGAGAAGAGCCATTCATCCTGGTTGGAGATTGCCCTAAAGCCCCACAAATTAACTCCTTAAACCAGGGGTCACCAACTATCTATAAGGGCCAGAATGTTTCTGGGGGCTGCACACTTAAATATATTTTTTTTAAAAATCACATTCTGGTCTTTCATTATTATTTGATGTTTATTTTAGAATCCAGTCCCTGGCCAGATTGGACAGTTCATCAGGCCATATTTGGCCCGCGGGCTGCATGTTGAGGGTCAGTACCTTAAACCCTCGAATCACAGTTGATCAAGTCCTTACTTTCTGCTGATATGACAAAGACGGTTTACACTGTAGTTAAACACAACTACTTTGGCTTTGCAAATGGGTGAAATAGTTTTTTTAATTGGATATATTATAGAGGAAGAAAGAATATCTTTGATCACAGATGTTTTCCCCCATCTTCGACGATTACTTACCATAAAAATATAAAGACACTTAGATCAGGATAATGTAAATATTTGTTGTATTATAAAAAAATTCAAGGTGGTCTAACGCTTGTCCACAGTACTGTGTACATCGTGACCCTGATCAGTTTGCAGACAGATGTGTCAAAGGACGTTTGTTTCTGTTGTGTTGTTTTGCTCAGGACAGTTGATAAAACTGGTTTCAGATGTCAAATCTGATAATGGCCTCTGTAATAGAATCAACATTTGCAAAGTGGAGTGCTATTTGTTATTGATGAAGCTCGTTGTTTCTCCTCTCAGGCTTTCCTAGTGTCAGTGGAGTTCAGTGTGTTGGCTGTATTAACTCTCTGTATGTAAGTGTATGCTTGTGATCCAGGTCATCAAAAAAAAAGGAATTTGTAATTTACCATGTATGTCTCTGCATACCAGTCTGCCGTCAGATCGCAGGACTGCTGAAGACCTTTTTGTCATGTATGTATACAAGTGTGAGCAAACTTTATTGTGAAGCTGTCCAGAAGTAAAGGATTGTTTATTTGAAAGCATTTTTCTTGTATGTTTGTTCGGCTAGTACTACTTCATAGAGCATCTTTACCTCCTCCTTTATGGCATACTTTGAGCGATATGTCAGTTACAAATTATTGAGTTAGAAGTGATCTTTCATTATAAAGGACAAGAATGGAAACCATTGCAAATTTTATGTTTAGTGATTTTTGACCAAGTTTATTACTGGATCAGAAATGCAGCCTCAGATTATCATCTGAAGAGGAAGAGATATCAAATGTGAGGCCTTTTCCCTGTGCCTGTCTGTATGTCCTTCCAGGGTTTATGGTGTTTAGGTCATTAAATCAGGCCATTGTAAATCTCTGTCTCTGAGCAGTTCCTGACTCTTTGTATCTAACCAGGGGTCTTTAGTTGAAGATCTCCACTAACCCAGTTCTGATGTACAGTACAAAAGGAACTTTTTTACATTTAGGAATGACAGCAGACTCACTGGGAACAAAGTAGACTTCAATCATTTTTATTCACTTACCTCACTGTAGTCAGTGGATCTCAGTAACAAAATTAACATCTCTATAAATGAATAGTTAAACAGGTGAAACTATCGCGCCCCTCTGTGGTTATTTTGTGGTAGCTGCCGGAAATTACTTTTTGCAGGATGGGATATCCGCGGTTTTTTCACTGAGGGTTGAAAGAGTTGAAAGTGTTTGAAAAGCACCCACAGAGAACCATGTTTTATTACAGCGTCTCTTTATTGTGGACTGTTTCAGCATCCAGAAGCCTTACTCCGTTTAATACAGAATGTACATTTCCCAAGACAGTACAAACAGCACCACACAATGGATTACTTGGTGAACTGCATCATCGGCTCTTCCTTTTCCTCTGAAGTAAAGACTTCACGTCAGTGTAGTCTGGAGGAAAGGTTGCTGAGTCATAGTTGATAAATGTGATATTGAAAATGTTGAGTCTTACTGACAACATGGAGAACTCTTTCTGACCATGAGAAAATCTGCAGTTTTTTCAAACACCATCTGGACAATGGAGAAGAATGAGGACACTTATAATAAACATTATAACTGAGAGATGTGAGGAGTAATAAAAATTCCATCTTCCGTGAGCCATTGTGTGTTTTATAAGCATAAGGTGTGCAACAACAATTTGACATTTTTCCAGTTTCACTATTATACATATATAAAAACAACAACATGCAGAATGTGGTAAACACGTAACATTCGACTCGTGGAGGAGCATCAGTGGTCATTGACATGGGTCAGTTATAAAGAGACATCTCTACATAGTCTCCATATACTTGACTGGCTTGTCTGGGTCTACAACCGTCTCCTTTTGAAAACCTCAGACAACAATGGACCACATACTGCTGAGCTGATAAAATATAATACAAAGCAATACTGAACAAAAGACCTTGCAGAATTGCGAACATTAGTATTACCACGTTTGTACAAGAAAATATTTCTTTTGACATCAAATTTGTAAACACGAGGGTAGCGTTCGGTTCTTTGCGCATGCGCAAGTCAGTGCCTTACTGCGCGCCGGTGCTGAAAGCGAACAGAAATTCAACTGCGTGATAGCGGAGGAGACAAGCTGGGGACATCGTGAGTTGAGCTTCAACGGCAATGCAACACGTCACTCACCGGCAGCCGAGACAAAGGCAGGATCGAATCAGGCGAAGACCGTAGATTCTTATGTATTCCCCCGCATTTCTCTGTCGTTTGTCCGCGGGAACACTTTGAACCAGGGCCCGCGTTGCTGGATGCAGCGGCGGAGACGGGACCGCATGTCGGCTTCTCCAGTTCAAAACAATCGTGACGAAGTAGGTATTAAGATGTTATATGTTTATTTCATCAGACCTATCTGTGCCTCGAGTGGTTCGTGTGTCCCTGGCTGTAGTCTGTAACATGGGTGGCTGCTGCTGTCTTTTTATAAACGGCTGCGCTGTGTGTCAGTTCAGGAAGTTTGAAGCATTTCCATCCACGCCGCCACTAAAGTCTGCCAAAGTAGGCCCAACGCGAGGCCGCGATGTGTTGTTTAACTGACAGCATCTTCGACCAATCGAGTGCCGGAATACCGCCTACTGCACTTTTCTTCGATGGATCTGATTTGTTGATCATTCTGTCGCACTAGGCAACTGTGGTTTTGGACCACGCCCTCTGGTTATAAAACACCGGACAATGAGGAGTGTGGCGGTAGAAGTGGACAAAAAAAAAAACTGACAAAGAAAGAAGAAAACACGTGTTCTCACGGTGGTTGTGATGACCACGGCTACGTTTTTCTTCTATTCAAGCCTCTTTAGCTAAACACCCAATGATTATAATTTAACGCACGACGATTTTTATGGAGATATGTAGAATAGAGCCTTGTCATGCTTCGTATTTATCTGCAAAACATGCGGTCTAATTGGATCATTATACGGGCTATCGTAGTGTCTCTTGGTTGAATGGGCAGAGCAGCAAACACGTGGGCTGAAGCAGCCTGTAGTAGGCAGCACAGAAAGCCCGTGTAGCTCAACAAAAAGACAAGTAACGATTACTATAAACATACTGTTACGGTAGAGGATATGTGAGAAATGAAAAAAATCTGTATTGTCTTCATATACCACAGGTGTAGCCCCTCACTCAAATGTGTAAACAGTGTGAGGAAGATGTGCTTGTAATTGGAATTCACAGCTAAGTGTTGCTATTTAGGTCATTGTACAGATTACAACCATCTGAAAAATGGACTTTTTGATGATTTAGGTTAGGTTCAGTAGAAACGGTTGAATCTTTTTCCTAGAGAAAAAAGTGAGACATAGTCAATGTCACTGTATATTTTATTTTCTCTTAAATATAAGAGCATTTATCTTTATCTGGCTTTGTCTGTACACAAGCAGTAACTGGATGCCATTGACATTTTTTTTGTTCAATGCACCTTGTGAGAAAAAAGGCATAGTTTACCCATTTGTGTCATTTTTTTTTTTATTGTACCTCCCTGAGGAAGACAAAGATGACAGCTAGAACACCAGGTTGGCTTTACTCACGGTTTCACTCGTAACCCCCGCTGAAATAGATGTACGTATGTAATTATTGATTATTGGTCCACATGTGTGTGCTTTGTGTTTTTGCTGAGTGCAGGAAAACAGCCTTGATGTGAGCAGCATGAGTAAGGTGCCCCCTAACAGAAGAGGGATAACATTTGAGGTGGGAGCGCAACTTGAGGCCAGAGATAGCCTCAAAAACTGGTGAGTCATGGCCTTTGTTTTTTTTCTGTCCATCCGGTAAATGCTCCACTCTTCGCATGTTTAGTCAGATTAAAGTTAATTATCATCTGGTTGTTTTGTGAATTCACTCCATTTGAGCATGTGTTAATTTTTTCATCAGATAAAGGGGTTGTTTCTTTTTTCTAAACCCAAGATCCAACTAGTTTTTTCACCACATTTACAAGTATTAAGTCTTTGTAAACAAGCAATTGGGATTAGGGTTGTTTTAAAATAACAAATAAAGAAAAGATTTCAACTGGGATTATTTACAGAAACACTGTAAAATACTGTTTGTGTCTGTGGGAGATGTTCTTCCCACGTTCTGTTTGAACACCTGAATGTCACACAGGTTACTTACGTGATGTTTTGGTTGCAACCGTATTTCAGCGCATACCACCACCTACTCTACGAAAGTGTGTAGTTCCATGGTATGACCACTGACTTTTTGAGAAATGCATCCGACTCTTTAGAGTCATGATTCATTTTTTTTATTTCAATCAATGCAAATTGTCGCACATTTGTATCAATATTTAATTGATTCACGATGCATCGTTACATCCCTAACAGTAGACTAACACAGAAACATCCCTCCCTCTGCAACTCAATTCATAGCTGAACATATTGTATTTTTGAACAGCCATGTTAAATTGGTGAGTTGTGACTCACTTAACGAACAGCTGATTAAATTCATTTTAACGTCATTTTTAGAAAAAAGTTGCAACCAAGTCATGTACATGTCATTTGTTGTGAAGTTGAGTTTTTTTCCTTATTTCTACCAAACCCTGTTCATTAGTGTACGTATGTGTAGATCTTTGGTCTCAATCATAACTGACGAAAATAGGAAAAGCATCAGGGGTGGGAGACATTTTATGCATCCTTATTGTCTCTTGAACGATTACAGAATTGTGTAGAAAAATTTCACCGTATTTTATTCACAACTAAAACTCTGACGTCAAAAACTGGCTCGGTTGAACTGATCATGTGGTAAGATTTCACTGCGTAATGTCCGATCCTTAACCAATTCAGTAATGACTGACAATCTTCCCCAGTGTTGGATCAATTAAGTTTAATCTAATGGAATGTAATCATAGGTTTAATCAAAGAGCGCCCCCTGAGGTTCAGCAAACATGACTGAACCAGAGCCACAGCTCAATAATAATATCAGTCAGCTGGCACCACCAGAGTTAGGAGCTGACGTGTTGTAAAGTGAGGATGGGAGATTGACAAGAGACACCATCAGTACTTCATTGTCACACACAGGCAGAAAAACAGACGACTCCTGTTGCTTCAGAACAGCCAACGACAAAACCTGCCATGACAGAGCTTCAACACAACTCCTGTGATGTTTACCAGCAGAGATCTGTGGGGTGTTTTGGATGATAAAAAGTGCCCGTTCCCTGCTAAACAAATTGCAGTTCTATGCATCATCGATGTTGGATGTGCTGCATCCTTTCTCCTTAGCTTATTGTCTCAAGCTGTTTTATCTAAAAACAGTTAATTTCATAATAGAAACATATAGCTTTTGAACTAACTTAGTTCAGATTAGATTGAACTGTATTGATCCCACACTGAGGAGATTGTTGTACTGCAGGGATGAAGGGACAGAGGTAAAAAGCTATTTTTAATGGAATCTAGTGCCATAATGGATGAATACAATTGTTGAAATAAAAAATAGGGATGGCTAATAATCTGGTTATTTAATAATCTATTTTGAAGATTTTTTTATGTAATGTATTTATTGTTTTAGTAGTGTTTAATAGTAATTTATAATCAGTTATCCTAATCACTGGTCTCAAAGTCATAGTCAAATCATAAAGTACCCAAAGATTCCCACCCGTAGAAATAATGAGATGGTCTAAATCAAGCGATATTGACCAATGGTCTGGTAGAAGCCTGGTTGTAGGTGATGACTAATATCTCTGTGTCTTACTATGTTTGACAGTGGCGTGGCTTTGTCCCTTTCCCACAGACACTCAGTGGTCAGTGGTTAGCTGACAAAAGCTTTTAGTCTCTGCTCAAGTAGCTCAGTGCAGTGGTATTAAAACAGAAGAGTCATTGACACAAACACTGATTTGAGTTTAATTAATTAATAAGACGTATTCTAAAAGTCTCCTGCTTGTGTCATAATGCTGGGTGTCGAAATGTTTTGTCCTGCAGGTATGCTGCCAATATAGAAAAGATTGACTATGAAGATGAAAAAGTACTAATCCATTACCGCCAGTGGAGTCACCGTTATGATGAGTGGTTTGACTGGACGAGCCCTTACCTGAGACCAGTAGACAAAATCCAGCTAAGGCGTCAGGGCCTGCAGGGTGACAGTTGTGTACCTGTAA
>NC_024317.1:11513561-11515570 GCF_000523025.1 Cynoglossus semilaevis
ACTGTTCCTTATGACATGAGAATATTTTCATCCTAACATGATACTGGGTCATTCTTAGCAAAAGCTACAAGGATGTCTCTGTACTCGAGTGCAATGATTGTTGGTAGCAGCCGAACGTGTCTACATCAGCTGTTTTGACTCTTTCCTGCCACCAGGGTTTCCATGTTAATGAAAAGGTCCTGGCCAGCTGGTCTGACTGCAGATTCTACCCGGCCAAGGTCATTTCAGTCAACAAAGACGGTGAGTATAAATTCACACAACTTCAAAATGTGTGTATACTTTTATTTCCACATATATATTTATACAGATAAATATATATTTACCTATATAAACTGATCATTTATACAATCATGATATGTCAGAGTAATGATTAAATACATATAGCTTTCTGGCACAATATGATTCAATTCTTTTAGTGTATGGTCACTACTGCACAATATAGATTTATATTTTGTGATATTTTAAAATATGACTGTTTTTTAAGAATGTGCATTGCCATAACGATGTGAAAACCTAAATAAATTTAAGTAGTAACGACAAATACTATGTTAATTTCTTTTGGACTTGATGTAAAATTAAAGTTACATGACCCTTCTCATCTTTACTCCTCTCTTAGCTTCCTACACTGTAAGGTTCTATGATGGAGTCATCCAGACAGTGAAGGGAATGCACGTGAAGCCATTTATTAAGGAGAGAAATGTAAGTAGCAACTGATTTTATTTATATATATATATACATATATATATATATATATATACTTTTTATTTTTATACATTTTTAGTGTTTGTATCCTAAACACTGTCTTCATTCTAACTGACAGAGAAGCAGTAAGTCTCGGTCCTCTGAAAGAAACATGGTCCGAAGAGCTCCCAACCGAAGAGACGGAGGGCTGAACGGAGGTCCCAAAAATAAACGAGCCAGACCCAGCGCTTCAGACCAAGAGGAGGAAAGCGACAGTGAGGACGAGGAGCACAAAGAACAGCTGGTGATACAGAACCAGACCAAGAAAAGTGATGGAACAGTGGAGGCCTCATCTGCTATTAAACAGGAAAAAGAAATGATGGAACAGGGGGACGAGAACCATTCACGAGAGACAGAAAATGGGACAAAACTTAAAAATGAAGAAAATGTCAAGGATGAAAAACACAACGACAAATGTCACGTTAACGGGGATGTGAAGAAAGAACCGCAGGATTTGGAGGAGGAAGGAAAAAAGCCATATATGGAGTCAACCAAGCCATACATGGAGTCCACTGCTCAGACATCAGCAGAGACCAAACTGATGAGCAACGGAGCTCTGGAGCCCAAATCAGAAAGCGCTCAGCCGACGACGGATGTGCCACCTTCTCAGCTGGTGAAACGTAAGTTTTAAAAAAATATATAAAATGAAACCCTTAAATAGAACATGGATGGTTTATCTAAAAAAATTGTTTTTGTTTTTTTTTTTTCTATTTGCTAGCGGTGAGGAAGCAAGGATTTCACAACCCCAATAGATTCAGCAGAGAACCACGTGAGGACATTCATACACTAAAATAAGAAAATGAAATGGAAAAAAATGCAGTATATATATAAATCTAAATCCTCGATATGCTTCTGTTTGTCTGTGCCAGTCTACAGAGTCATCAAAAACCAGCCTCCTCCAGTCCTGTCCATCAATCTTGACCACAACCCGTTTAAGTGCAGCGCTCCAGGCTGCACAAAATCCTTCCGTAAGGCTAAGCTGCTGCACTACCACATGAAATATTACCATGGGGAGGAGACGCCACTGGAGGAGGAGCACAGCCCCAGCAGGAACATCCAGAACAGAGTGTCTGAGAAACAAACTATGGCCACAGGGTTGGATGTCCCAAAGAGAAGGCGCACCATCTCTGCCTCCATACGTAAGTTCTCCATACACTTTTAGCCTAAATAAATGCATCACAGCGCCATCTAGGTTGGAAATTAGTAGGATGACCTTCACATTAACATGGTGAGGAGCCCCAGTAATGCAGAGAAGAAGTATTAGCTGT
>NC_024317.1:11515604-11552538 GCF_000523025.1 Cynoglossus semilaevis
AACAGTATCAGAACCAGTTGTTCAATATATTTACCATTAATATTTATAAAAATCAAATAGTCAGTTTTCATCACAGCTTTTTTTTCTTGGTTGCACAGCTTCTAGTCATGTATATTTATGCTTCCGTTTTTTTCCAATCATAGTATTTCAGCCATCATTTGTTACCGGTGTCAAATAAATCTGCTTTTAGGTCTTCAGGATCAGCAGTATGGGAGCCTTAAAATGAAAATGAAAACTGATTCGTGAAGTCAGTGATAGGTCATGTCATTTTACAAAATTTCCCCCATTAAGATTCTGTTGCCGGTGGCCATTATTCTCAAGGCGATGTGAAGACGTCCGGTAGACGTACATCAGTGCCTCCAGCAGGTGGCACCCAGAACCATCAGCACAGAACACTGCTTAGAGAGAAAAGCAAGGAGAACCAACTGGACAGGAACAGATGCCACCAGGAGGACAGGAGTTCAGAGAAAAGTGGCTTTGACATTGGTCAGTATGAACCCACCACCCAGTCCTCACCTGGGTGCAGTACCTCACCAAACTAAAATACACTGTTTGAAACTGTTGGAGTAAAAAGGTTAGGTACTCCTTATCTCTGTGTACACCGGGCTGTTGCTCTATTCACACTGAAATGAAATCCTGTGTTGGCTTCACACAGCCACCATCTGGACTAGAATGCTTCCCCCTGCACTGAGCATTGAGCAGTTAGTCATCCTGCCCACACAGGAGTTAGGTAATCAGCACAACGAGGGGTTAAAATGGCCATGAAATACCAAATAGAATGTTGGAAATGTCCAGCTTGGCTACGACATAATATCGAGTTTACAATGAGGCTGCTGTATGTAGCGGTTGTGCAACATATAGTATGAAGATGAAATAGAGAGTCCTGGGTTCCATTCTCAGAGGAACCACATGCTTGGTGCTTGCTAAGGGCAGCCTGTTAACAGCATATCTGCTGCAAACAACAATTTCCCAAATATCGAATCAATATAGTACAAATTAAGTTCATTTATTTATTGTGAAATGTCAACATAGAGCCTTGTTGTTAGTTTAGCTCTGGATCCTGACGGTCAACACTAGAGGACGTTGTTGGACCATGCCTTTGTCTCTGGATGTGCTCAGAATGTTGTTACAGATGTACTGCAACATGAACCTCTAACAAGACACCTTCATTTGTCTTGGACATTAATGGATTATGGTTATGGATTTTTATTTCCACAGAGATATTTTTCCCCCCTAGAAATAAATGTTCATCCATTGGACTTGGGGTTGGCAGAGTGATTCCTTATTCCCTTCCTAATGTAAATAGCATTAGTGATGTTCTTTAAGTTTAATTCTTGCCTGTTAAATGTGCCCTCAGGGTCAGTGAAAGACAAACTGAAAGAGAAACCGAAGCAGAAGGACTTCCTCCGCATCAAACTGAAGAAAAGGAAGAAAAGAAAGAAGGCCAAGTCTGGTAAGAAGAAGGAGAGCGCGGCGTTTCTACTGCTCTGCATGTGCAGTCGCTCTAATTGTTACAGGAATTTGCTTGCATGCACTGCATGAACTGCCCCTGCCTGGTGTAACTGTGGTGACTAAGGCTCTGTGGATGGCACAAGTTGCATTTATGTTGCTCCGTTGTACCAAAAGACGAGCTTTGTCGTGTTGTTTTACCTTAATATGACGACAGGATTCATGCAAAAATCCCTGTCCTCAGCTGCAGCTAATCCACAGACTTAGTCATGACATCCCCACGTCCCTGGTCTCATTTTCCTCATTCTGTTTGGCATTTTCTATGTTGACCTTTTTTTATTATTATTTTGTTCTGCGTCTGCTTCCCCCCATGTCCTACATGAACAGACTACACAGGTAGTGAGGAGAATGTTGACGTCTCAGTATTGGGTCGTCAGTCAAAATTGAATTTGCTACCCAAATCCCCTCAGTCAAACAATCACAAACCTGAGGCCTACCCCAGCAGGCCTGGAAACAGCTACTCAGAGCAGATACATGTGGATGGTGGGTATCTCTGTTTGTGTCAGTGTCTGTGTGTGTGTGTGCGTGTGCTGATGTAAGTGAATGTGTAATTAAACTGGCCTCCCCCTGTATTCATTTCCCAGAATTCAATCAATCATGCAGCTTCATAAGCAAATCAGAAACGTTGCCAATTACCTGTCCTGACTTACCACAGCAGGTGGTAGGATACAACTGCCTTGTGTGTTTACTGTGCTGACTGAATTGTTTTTTTGTTTTTGTTTTAAGTTAATGTATCGTTGTGCCTACGGTCCGGCTGTATATGGTATTGTATTGCAGTTTAGAATTAAGGCTTGGTTGATTGAATCCTGGTGTCTTTGTCGGCTGCTATGGCTTGCTTCATCATGTAATCGTCAATTGTTCACTGAACCTCTCTTGGCTCCTTCAAATGACATGCTCCTTTCAATTGTTGTAGAAAGAATCCTTGTTCGCCTGCATCACTGCTGTGTTTGTTGCTGTTGCTGCAGATGAGGACAGTTTCAGTGACTGGTCGACCGACAGCTGCGGCTGGAGCGACGACGACATGGGGGTGGATCTAGACGTCACCACTCCTCCCCTCAGTGTGGACTCGTGCGCTGCAGACATCAGTGACCAGGAGGTGGTGAGATGCATCTGTGGAGTAGAAGAAGAAAACGACTTTATGATCCAGGTGAGCATGTTGGTGCTTTTCACAATTTCTCATAAAAAATGATTTTTTATTTCGACTTTATGATCCAGGTGAGCATGTTGTTCTTGTCACAATTTCTCATAAAAAATGATTTTATTTTTTTACCTTTAAAATCCTCACAGCAGTGAACTTCAACTTAGGTTTGGAGTATAACCCCGGTCTCTATCTTGTCCTCCTTTAGTGTGAAGACTGTTTATGTTGGCAGCATGGCACCTGCATGGGTCTGCTAGAAGAAAATGTTCCAGACAAGTACACCTGCTACATCTGCAGAGACCCACCAGGTGAGGCAGGGACACCTCTTTTTTTTTTTTTTTAAATTTGATTAGATAGAAGATGATGACTAAAGGCTAAACCCTGTTGTGATGTCACACAGGTGTATCTGCAACCAGCAGAACACTGAGAGCTGAGGTTCTTTTTATCCTAAGGATTATCAGCTACTGCAGTTTGAATAATCAGATTATATAAAAAGATACTCACTTTCAATTGCAATGACATGTAATTCATTGTGGTAAATAGTCTTGCTATCATTCAAGCATTAGAGCAGTGGTACACTTATGTCCAGTGTGCCATATTCCATTGAAAGCCCATCATGCCCCCCTGGCAGCTCCCCACGCCCCCCCACACAGGGGTTCGCCCCACTGTTTTAGAAGTACTGGATCAAATGGATGTTTATTCAAAATCTTGACTTTTTCATTAAATGTGGATTGATTTCCCTCATATCCTCAGGTCAAAGACAGAGTCTGCGCTACTGGTACGACCGTGAATGGTTGACCAACGGTCACATGTATGGTTTGTCCTTCCTGAAAGAGAACTACTCACATCAAAATGCCAAGAAAATCACCACCACACACCAGCTGCTGGGGGACGTTCAACATGTGTTGGAAATTATCAATGGACTCCAACTGAAGATGAATGTCTTACAGTAAGTACAGAGAAGCCCAGATGAACAGTCAGGATACAGAACCTGTTCTGATCTTTTCTCTTTTTTTAACTGCACAGGAGCAACTTCCACCCTGACCTGCAGCTTTGGCGGCAGCCGTGGAAACATTTGAGGTCCTTGCCCAGTTCTGACTCACACCAGGGCAGTGATAAAGCGCCGTTGCCCGTGGTTCCTGATGAAGAGATGAGCCGAGGAGAGATGCTGATGTCGAATGCGTTGGAGAAGCTGAGCCGAGCTGCGACAGCTGCCAACACCTCCTCCCTTCTGTCTTGCTCTCCGTCTCCCTTCCCGTCCTTCCAAGACTCGTACATTTCCAGTGAACATTGTTACCAGAAACCCCGGGCGTACTATCCAGCTGTGGAGCAGCGGCTGGTGGTGGAGACCTGGCAGGGCTCAGAGCTGGAGGACAGCATGAGGAGCACCGAGGAGCTGCTGGAGAGGGAGCAGCGCTACGGGAGCCTGCTGGAGACAGACAAGCCCAAATCTACAGTGAACGGTAACAAGGTGAGGCTGCAGACACTGCAGACACAGTAGAGTCAATCAATGATATGTTGTGGTACAATATGATCCAATTCTTACAGTATATGGTCACTGCTATACATTATAGAATTATATTTTTATATTTTATTTAAAGTGCCCAGGATCTACTTCCAATATTGTTCTGTTCAACTGGTGGGTCCACCCCTGATCTAGGTTACTCACAATGAATTCCAATCTTGATTAATCCTAATCAATTACAATCCAAATGAATTCTGATTATTCACAGCCTGACCCTGTGATTAATCAGATTAAAACCTTTATTGTCTCTGCGTCCTTCTCTCATAGCAGCAGCACAGAGGGATTCTTCAGAGATTCTTTGTCATTTGACTCATGTCTTCGTCCAACTGTCTGCAGGTCACTCTGGCTAACCTGTGGTCCCAGTCTGACATGAAAGATGTGGTGAGGAGAGAACCAGGAGCTGCAGATAAGAACAGACAACACCAGCAGTGGCAGATTAATCTGCTGGACCACATAGATGCAGTCCAGGATGATGTGTCCCACAGGATGGACTTCATTGAGAGGGAGCTGGATGGTGAGCTGTCCATGTCCATGTTATTCTGTTTGGCTTTACCAGTAGATGGGAAATTGAAAATTGTAAAAGGAGTTTTAGTCATCTTTAGTTTACTGATTTAAAATGAAGCCACAACTCATTCTTAGAAATCAGAGCCTTGATCACAATGATGGAAATGATCTTGTAAGTTTGACCCTATTCAATGCACTTTGGTGTGTTTTAAGTCAATGACTACAGTCAGTAGAGTAGGCTCAATATATTTGATTAAATATGTATATAGACTGAAACCTAAATACTGATGGGGTTTTTCCCCTGTTTTAATTGTTAATGAATTACAATTCCTTACTGCCCATTTCTTCCCACAGTTCTGGAGAGTTGGCTGGACTACACAGGAGAGCTGGAGCCTCCAGAACCTCTGGCTCGACTGCCTCAGCTCAAACACCGCATCAAACGGCTGCTGTCGCAGCTGGACATAATGCAGCAGATAAGCTCCATGTGAGGGCGCCAGAGAACAACAGTTGCTGCAGCGCACATTACCTAACTGTGGATGCAGTCAGTGCAGTGTGGGTGCAGATATTCTGGAAACTTCTTGCAGTTTATAAAGTTTTACTGACTGGACTGCTGCACCTGCTGCTGCTGCTGCGTAAGGTCGATACGTGTAACCTGTTGAGCTCCTGTGTAGTGGGATGTAAAGCTTCAGCGTGCCGGTGTCTCGTATGAATATTTGTATGAACATTTGTGGAAATGTTAAATGCTTAAATCAGGATTAAACACAAAGAATTACCTCCTACATGCAGAAGAAATCCCCGAGGCCCAGCGTCCACTTCTGTGGATACGGTCTGGTTAGGACCCCCGTCTCCAGTTCCACACACAGTTAAACATATTTGCAAACCTTTTTTTTATCTTTAGCTTTTTAATCTGGTCAAATACACTCCTCTGTTTTCTCATCAATCCGCCGCCACGATCAGCTCTCAATGGCGTTGAGGTCACAATGTCCAGGATGCATCTTAATGAATTTCTGTTACAGTTTAAGCTCTATGACAATATGCAAATCAGTCCCCCGTCTTGTAAAAGATCCTGTGAACATTTCTGCCCAGAGTCTGGCATTGTTCAAAAGAACAAGTTTTCAAATCTCACACCGTCACCCGTACATTAGAAATGGAAGAAGACATCTTGTCTAAAAGTTGTCTCCAGTATCAACCAAATTAATTCCATTGCCACCAGGTCAACTTATTAATTGTATTGCATTGATATATAAAAAAAAACTACGACATTCAGTAAGCAAAATCAAATGGGAAATCTTGAGATTTCAGAAGTCTCGATTGCTTCGTCCATGTCTAACAATTTGTTACTAAACTGACCATATGGCTGTTGCTTACCTAACATATACCCAGCACTTCTCTGGCTGTCACTGACTAACAGACGAACCCTAAAATATAAAATATAAAATACTACAGCTTACCACCTGGGGCAGTATCTTCAGCCCCGAGTTCCTTCCTCTACTATGAAGTTCCTGGTCACTTGTGTGAAAATGCACGTAGTTCTTGTACGGCCTCCAGAAACGCACCTTTAGGATTTTTGCATAACCATTTTTGTCGCAACCCTGCGTTGTGTGAACTTGACTGTCTAAAATCTTATCATATTACGTCCAGCTTTGAAGAGAAAACCCCTGTCTGGTTTCAGTTTTGTCTTAAAATCGAACTTTTTATTTGTGATAATGACCTTTACTCATGTTTTAGTTGGAGCACTTTGTTTCTTCGGTCTGTTCCTCCTCAGTTTGAACTGATGTTTTGCTATTGAACCTCACTCTCCGTACACTGTAAAATGGAACCTATGCTTGTCTCTCCCTGACCTTTAGCATCTTGTCCTTTTGTTGATAAAAATTTAATGATCAGAACATTGAACATTCTTTTACTCTCTTGGTCAGTTTATTTGGGCTGTCTGTAAATATTTTGTGTAATCTGTTCAACATTCATCAAATACAGGAACTGTACTGCTAATGTACTGTAAATGTCAGATGTAGACGCAGGGGAACTGTCCTGAACAATGCAAAAAGATTTGCTGGTATATAAATAAAGTTATCATTGTTATTAATTATGATGGACTTGGACTTGGGTTTTTTCTTTACCCTTTCAGTGATAACAGTGTCACTCCTCTATATCTCCAGCAGGGGCGCAGTTCCCTAGTATTACGCTAATTTATACATGAAATATGTCGTTTTTATAATCAAAAAATCGGGACAGAGGGAGAACGACGCCCTCATCTGAAAATATCAGAATATGCAAACACCTTCAACTATACCATAAACTATACAAGTTTGAAATCTAAAAAGTTAAAATGTGAATTAATTTATGTCTTCCTAGATACAGGATACAAAGATGACCATCTGTCTCAGTCCAAGTTTTTTTTTTTTTTAACCCTATAAGTTTTGCCTGGTTGATCTTGGCATAAGATGAAAACTGAACTAATATGTAATTCCGTTGCCTCCATTTATTTTTCAGGAACTAGACTGTGACACACTGCGGGTGAGTTGAACTACAGCCTTTGGTTCTGTTGGTTCAGCTGGTTCTTGTTCTTCCAGTATGGTCTGAAATAGTATCCTTCACAGTTTGATGATTTTTTTTTTTTAAATATCTAGGGCTTTCAGCACTGTGGCTGTAGATGAGTTTATTTTGAACCAGTTAAAAGTTAAACCACGCACAGTTGTTAGATGGTGGGCTGAGCAGCAATGAGAATAATTAAAATGTTAATTTAAAATGCAGCCGTGGAGATGGGTCTACGTCGTCAGCTAGTGTCTGTGTGTTGGGGGGTTGTGGTCTTTCTACAGCCCCTCCCTCCATCTGCAGCTGTGACTGGATACAGACTGGGGAGGTTCTAATTGTCTGAGAAAATCACAGCTTAGAAACATTGGACTTCAGGACGTCTTAGCAACAGTACAGAATCAGGACAAGCAAAAACAAACAAAAACAACCCCTCAGATCTACTACAGATGTGAATGACTGTGCCAAGTTTCCTTCCTCTTTTACTACTGCCTGGCAGCTCCGTCTTCTACATCCCTTGAGTAAAATACCACCATCATGTCCAAACCATCATGACCTTGAATTTTATTTGCAAACCTTTTTTTTATCTTTAGCTTTTTAATCTTGTCAAATACACTCCTCTGTTTTCTCATCAATCCGCCGCTAAGTCCAGGCTTTAACAGGCTTTTTTGACGTAGTGAAGTGGCTTCTCCCTCCTTCGTCACCTCAACCCGTCGTTTTCGGCTCTATCGTTATTTAATACACATTCTTTTTATCCTGAGTTTTTTCTAAGCTCATATCCAACTCAAACGCCTCGCATTGATTGACTGTTTGGTCTTTGGATGTTTTAGTTTCATTTACTGATATATTTATACATTAATTAACCTGATTTCTGTCCGACATTTGAGACGTCTTTGGACAAGCCTGTTCCAAAAGGATACTGGTTTGCCACTTTACTCTCAGTATTTGACTTTTTATTCCCACCGCTTTGGGTGTCCGTTATTGGCAGCGGAGTGAGGCCTCCTCCTCACTTCCGAGCTCTGCACCTCAGCGCAGCTTTTTATTGGCTATTCTAAGCTGTCTGTCAGGAGCAGCCTGTGGCTCCACCCACATTCAATCGTAATACTACTTGGTCTTGGAGATAGCGCCGCGAGAGGGTCGTCGATCGTGATTCTTAATTGTAGTCCGTGTACAACATTCCACGAAAGAGGTTGACAGAAGCGTGTTTTCTTTTCCACATTACGGTAAGTCTGAGCTCCAGGTTTTCCGCCGTGTTTTCGTCTGACTGTGACAGATGTGGCCGCTGCCGCCGAAGATGAGAAATCCGCTCACTCCGTTCATACACCTGACCGCACTGTAATGTGTCTCTTTTAGAGGCTTTTATCCAATGTTAAATATTAGTTTATTATAATTGGTTATTTAAAAAATAAAACATTTTTAAAACTGTAGGACTGTAACCGTTGAGCGTTGTAAAGCAACTGCATTTGACTTGAGCCCCAGAGTGATGCGACATCACCGCAGTTTCTCCACATTCTTGTTTTATTACGACTGTCTCTACTGCGTTTTCCTGTCCTTTTAGCTGATGTGAAATTAGCTTCACGTTAAGCTGGTTTATCTTTTTTTTTTGTCCACTTTTGTGAAAATGAAAAAACGACGAAACGTCACTCACGACGGTGGTCTCGTCACCTCATTTGTGCATCTGACAATTGAGACATTATTTAATTAAAGTAAGCAATTAAATTAAAAAAATATTTTTAGATACTACAGGAACAGCTGTTGGGGTAATGTAGTTTGATGCATTACCTGGTTGTGTACTTTATGATGTGTGTCCAAACTCTGGCCTCTGGGCCGATTATGGCACTTTTATCAGTTTTATGAAACCTGTGAGTTATTTTAGTAAGTGTATTTCTAACGTTTTGTCAACAGGGTGCAACTTTTCTATTTTATAAACTTGATTTATTTTATTTTTTTTGGCTTTATGCATTAAAAGTAGTGTTTGTGCGCCATTATTTCATTTCTATCCCGTTACTTATTTCAATCCAACTCTTGCTCAGCCTTCCTGACGTGTTGGGCTGCTTCAACCTGTTTCTGTGTCATCTTATTTTTTACTCTTCGTTCATTTTCAGTTGGATGTCAGTGAAGTGTCGTCTTATGGATGGTAGTAATAGTGAGTCCATGAGGAATAAAGTTTTCACTTCAAACACAGGAAGTGAGGATACTACTAGTACGGAAAGCCAGTGTATTTTCTAAATTGATGTAAACATTTAACAGCATCAATATTAAACTTTTTTTTTCAATAAAACACATTTATATATTTACTTTTAAGCTATGAAAACCAAAACCAGGTATTTTTTTATCACCAAAAGTTGCATCAGAAATGTGCAGGTTGTGTTATATCTGGTAATAACCACTTTTGGACATTTGGTCACCAATGCTGGCTAACATTGCCCTAAATGTGTGGCCCAGTAAGCTAACTTTTAGATTCTTCTTGGTGTTAACTTTTAGCTGTTTTTGTTGAGTTGTATTATTGGTTCACCCTTTATTTTTTTGTCTTTTATTTATTAATTATTATTGTAATTGGAAAGCCTCTCTTAATGTTAGCTTAGGCTAACTTAGCTCCTAGTTGGTGTTAGTGTTTACACTATTTTTTAATAGATTCTTCTTGGTGTTAACTTTTAGCGGTTTTTGTTGAGTTGTATTATTGGTTCACCCTTTATTTTTTTGTCTTTTATTTATTAATTATTATTGTAATTGGAAAGCCTCTCTTAATGTTAGCTTAGGCTAACTTAGCTCCTAGTTGGTGTTAGTGTTTACACTATTTTTTAAATTTCTTTTGTTAACATTAAACAATGTATGCCAATTTTTCATACCTTCTAGTTATCTTTTATTGTGTGTGATGCTGTACATTTGGTCTTGTTTTATATTTTAACTATTGTATTTAGACAATTTATTCAACAATTTGGGTTTTTATTTCCTAATTTTAACATCAAAGTTGAGATTTGACAGTTCAAAGCCTTCTGTAGTCTCTGTAGGTCATTCACACATTGGTATGTGGCACCAAAACACAACGTCTGCTTCTAAAGTTTTAATTATAGAAATGAGTGGTTGACATTTTACTGTGTTCCACATTAAATGGTGGGGGTAATAAATTCAGGTGTCCTATCTGTGACATTGCCCTCCAGAGCGTCACACGAGCAGTATGGCTTGAATGGAGCTGCTTACACAATAAGCAACCCCAACTGGTGTGTGTTGTCACTAACAACATTGTAAATTACACTCAGATTAATGTGTATGTGTGAAACAAAGAGCGGCTGCCTTTACACTGACCTCTGAACCTGTGAGATTTACAACCCCAGTCCAAAACCTGCTTAACTAGGTTGATTATTAGGTCATATGCTGTAGCACACTGAGGTGTTCTCTCTCTCTCTCTGTCTCTGTCTCTTTCTCTCTCTCCCCACCCCATTCCGTTCCACAAATAATCAATTTTGGGTTAGGTTCTGATTAATTATTAATGATGAGATACCTTTAAGAATACTCTACATATTTACTGATTAAATTTTACCTGTAGAACATGTGACCTTATCACACCGACCCTTAACAGTAGAAGTCCTGGACACGTATTTGTAATTCATTTTGTACTACTACATTCTCTTTTCATTAACATTGGTTTAACATATTAAACTTAACTTTTTTTTCTACAGTTTTCAAAATTAGAATCACATATCTCTCCTTTCTTTAGAAAATATAGCTGTGTAAACAGTGGTTCACATTGCTGCCTGGATGAAGTTTTGTTTCTTCCAGATTTCTGACCAGTGGTCACTGTCGTTGACTAACCTCTGTTTACCCTTACCAGCAGACAAAAATCGTCTTTGGTCCTGTTTCTGAGCTGTTTGGATTTGAGAAGTTAGCCTGAATGAAATCAGAGCTTCTTTATTTTGACAACTTGTAGCAGCTAACGGCTAATGCTTTAGCTAGGTGTAAGAAGTTAGTTGAAAACAGCAGGAGAAATATGTTGATAATCTAATAAAAACTATTGTTATGTTACTGTTGAAGGAAGTTAACGTACTTCTTATTAGGTACTTCATTGTCCTTAAAACCTTTCTAAACTTAGTTCAAATTGTTTTGACATCATCTGATTTAGTCTATAGTATATACAGTTTATTCAGCGTCTTTTCAACCGAGTGGCTCCTCTTATTGGTGGCTGATTGCTATCACCTGGATGATTGTTTACACAACAGGTGGTTTCAAACACACGGAGACTCAGAACAAAGAGTAAGGATCAGGACTGAACACCGTCTCTCAGTTCAACGCCTTTAATCACTGAGAAAAATAATGATTATTGAGGTCCTCCTCTGATCTGTGATGTATATTTTTAACACTTACCTCGATGGCACATTGGCATAAAACACTGTGCCATGTCAGTCATGTAAAGTGTTTATGTTTGAGGGATTACAGTGTTCCTGAATGTACCACCAAACTATTTTTGTCAAAGACGTTTTTTTTGTGTGTACAGTGATGGATGTCTGCAGTAAAACTCACCAGAGACACAGAGACAGTAATTAAGCCTCTTCACTGACAGTCATTACTGTGAAGCTGAACAGAATTAGCACCAAACAGGGTCCTTTACAGTACACGGGGTCTTTGGTTCACAATGTCCTCGACCTACAGCTTTCATGTCTACGTACAACTAATTCTGCACAGCAACTAGTTGGTGAGCAGAGCGAGTGGATACAACGTCACTCGGTGCTATACGTGGGAGACAGCTTTGTTTACATTCACTGGTTGTACTTTCTTTCATATATATTGCTTTTAGGAACTTTTTACCCTAAAATATTTTCTCCCTGTCTTGAAGTATATTTCTTACTTTTGTATGAGGAGTCAGATTCTTGGAACTAAACTGTTAATTAACACATTAAAAACTAGTTGATGATCACTGATCTAAATTTTAACGTCTGTCTGAATTTGAAGGTTTCGACAGATGGTTCGATGCTCATAAGTAATCTGTGATTATTAACGCGATAGAACTTGTACGTGAACGGTGTTCTCCTTGAGTACCTTTCTCAGATTACAGGTTCCATATCAAATATTTGTAGCTTCTTTCAGACAGCAGAAATTAAACAGCATCCAAGTTCCTGCTGCTAATGGCGATGATTAGAGAATGGTCGCTAAAAATGGATTTTAAAAAGAACATTTTCTTCAGTGAGAACGACACCAGATGAGTGGTGGTGATCGTCCTCGTCTTTGTGGAAGGACAAGGACACTGTTGACCTCTACAGCAAGCACTCACGAAGCAGGCGCCAGAGGAGCTTCTTATTGAGTGTTAGGTATTCAGTCATTGTGACAACATGGATCATTCTATTAGAGGAGGCAGTGTGTCTGTGAGGAAATGGCCCTCGGAGCCCTGATTCATTCACATGTTCACAAGATTTAGGACCTAACCGACCGGCAGCACGAGGGCCGGATATAGCCCAGTGGACTGTCCAAAATTAACATCAAATAATAATGTTAGACAAAAATTAGATTTTTTTTTTTCATTTTATTTGAGTGTCCAGCCCCCAAGAGAAGTAAGAGCAAGTGAGCAGAAGGTTGGTCTTTGGATATTTTTACCAGGAATAGTCGAATACAGATGGATTTCACGCCTCAGTGACTTAATACGCAGCCTTTTTTAAAATAATGATTAAGGCAGTAAACTTCCAAACTCATTCATGCATCCCAACTAGGTGGTATCCATATCAGTGTCAGTCAGAGTGACCTTAGCCAGAAAGCCTCCTCTGTTGAAGTAGATATAAACCCTGTGAACAATGAAATGAGGATTTTTTTTCAGTTATATGGAAAATGTTTGTAAATAGGAAGAAAAAAACCCACATAGACAACAATATAAATCTTAATGTAGTTCAAAGTGTTCAAGGCCATGTCATGAATGGTTGACAGGAGTTTACATTCCATTACAGGACTTTACTGTCCGTGACATTGAAAGCTATCTTCAGTTTTTTTAGGCACTATCTAATGTTTCCATTTTACTGTCTGTGTATGAGGAAATCACATTTCTACTTCTTAACCATGCTACTAGAAATGGACATTTACAGCCTATCACAGAGCTGAACTTCATTAGCAACATATGGCACAATATTCATGTCTGTCTGCCAGCAGGTGGCTGTTGGCTTAGGGAGGTAAACTGGAGGCATTTCATGTTTGTTGTTTGTCTACTGTACAGTTGTGCAGTTATTTTTAGAAAACCCGACTAAGGAGAAACATCAGTGGAAATAAGGGGGAACTAAGATTTTTGTTATGACAACACTATCCCAAGTTATATGTCATTTTTTTACCTGTTACCGTGTGTTATTGCCAGGATACTGTTGGATACTCCAGCCTTTCACTACTCACTAAATTACAGATATAACGTATTTAGATTCTCATTTGAAATGTTGTTTTGGACGTCACTATTGTGAGAGAATTATTAGTGTCACCATATTATACATTAGTTCATACCAGCACGATTACATGTGTGTTGTTTACAAAATAAACACCAGGTGTCAACAAACAGCTGCATGTTTTTCCCTTTTATAATGGTGTTATAGCAGTGACACGGTTTGACACAGCCACGCCCCAACACATACAATATTCATCACCGAGTATGAGCACGCAGTTTTCTACCTACTTACATACTTGTGTGTGTTATTAGCATTTGAGTTGTTGAAGTTGCCAATGTTTTGTTGCTCAGATATTTTACTGAGACATTGTCCTGATGGATAAGTCAAGAAAATCAAGTAAACGTCAGTGAGAATTTTGAGTCTAATCTATATTGGTGTACTGAGTGTAATATGTTTCTGTTAAAATTAGGACGTATCATTTTTGGGAACCACAGTTGTGTAATTATTTCTATCTGAGACTCCCTCTGGCTGTGAGCGTCTTCATGTCGTGGGCTGATGACACCGCTGCATTTTTCTTTTAATTTTATACAGACGAGCGCTGCTCTTTAATCTCGTAAGGCCATTAGCAGATGAAGTGACCCCTTAAGGAATAATTTAGGTCTTTAAAAGCCTTCAGGGAGTAATGGCAGGTGGGCTTAGCATCTGCAGCATCATAGTCACCAGACTCTGCAGGATCTGATGTTGAGACTCTGTTTGACTCAGTTTGATCTGCCCTCGTTTTGTGTTGGAGCTAATGCTGCTGTTGCAATCTTAAAAACATTTGGAAAACAGCTCAAAATAGAGGTTTTCCATTTTTTTCAACATGCAACACATTTAACTAAAAATCAAGTCAGATTCGAGAATGACGAGATCAACTGGACGAGAATAAGAATAAAAAATAATACATTAAAAATAAAAAGAATAGAAACATGTGTTATAACTGTAATATCTAACATTTAATAGTAACATATGAGGCACATAGGCCGTAGGTTTTTGTAGTTACACAACAGAATCAGGACAGAGGCCCAGAAGCACAGACATCACAATCAAATTGATTCTGCTGCCGAGATAGAATTCTTACTGTCCACCCTTTTTGTCAGGCCAATCAATCAATAATTAGACTGGATTTTCATTTTTAAAAGGCTCTGCAAATACATTAGTAATTAATCTGCACATCAATGAAAATCAATGCCAATGTTATTAGAAATGGACCCAAGTGAATGCATGTACAGTGAGAAAGATACTAAGACTGACCTCCTGTCAGATAAGAAAGACCTGAAAACAGGTCCAGGGCAGTTCATCTGAGGCCTACAGACAGTTTTAGGTGAGATAAATAAGAACCTTCTTATCTACTGTCTCAGAGGTGGCAGTACCAGACAGGAAGAAGAAGCAGAAGTTGTACAAAACCGTTGAGTCCATAGTACTCACTAAATTACAGATATAACGTATTTAGATTCTCATTTGAAATGTTGTTTTGGACGTCACTATTGTGAGAGAATTATTAGTGTCACCATATTATACATTAGTTCATACCAGCACGATTACATGTGTGTTGTTTACAAAATAAACACCAGGTGTCAACAAACAGCTGCATGTTTTTCCCTTTTATAATGGTGTTATAGCAGTGACACGGTTTGACACAGCCACGCCCCAACACATACAATATTCATCACCGAGTATGAGCACGCAGTTTTCTACCTACTTACATACTTGTGTGTGTTATTAGCATTTGAGTTGTTGAAGTTGCCAATGTTTTGTTGCTCAGATATTTTACTGAGACATTGTCCTGATGGATAAGTCAAGAAAATCAAGTAAACGTCAGTGAGAATTTTGAGTCTAATCTATATTGGTGTACTGAGTGTAATATGTTTCTGTTAAAATTAGGACGTATCATTTTTGGGAACCACAGTTGTGTAATTATTTCTATCTGAGACTCCCTCTGGCTGTGAGCGTCTTCATGTCGTGGGCTGATGACACCGCTGCATTTTTCTTTTAATTTTATACAGACGAGCGCTGCTCTTTAATCTCGTAAGGCCATTAGCAGATGAAGTGACCCCTTAAGGAATAATTTAGGTCTTTAAAAGCCTTCAGGGAGTAATGGCAGGTGGGCTTAGCATCTGCAGCATCATAGTCACCAGACTCTGCAGGATCTGATGTTGAGACTCTGTTTGACTCAGTTTGATCTGCCCTCGTTTTGTGTTGGAGCTAATGCTGCTGTTGCAATCTTAAAAACATTTGGAAAACAGCTCAAAATAGAGGTTTTCCATTTTTTTCAACATGCAACACATTTAACTAAAAATCAAGTCAGATTCGAGAATGACGAGATCAACTGGACGAGAATAAGAATAAAAAATAATACATTAAAAATAAAAAGAATAGAAACATGTGTTATAACTGTAATATCTAACATTTAATAGTAACATATGAGGCACATAGGCCGTAGGTTTTTGTAGTTACACAACAGAATCAGGACAGAGGCCCAGAAGCACAGACATCACAATCAAATTGATTCTGCTGCCGAGATAGAATTCTTACTGTCCACCCTTTTTGTCAGGCCAATCAATCAATAATTAGACTGGATTTTCATTTTTAAAAGGCTCTGCAAATACATTAGTAATTAATCTGCACATCAATGAAAATCAATGCCAATGTTATTAGAAATGGACCCAAGTGAATGCATGTACAGTGAGAAAGATACTAAGACTGACCTCCTGTCAGATAAGAAAGACCTGAAAACAGGTCCAGGGCAGTTCATCTGAGGCCTACAGACAGTTTTAGGTGAGATAAATAAGAACCTTCTTATCTACTGTCTCAGAGGTGGCAGTACCAGACAGGAAGAAGAAGCAGAAGTTGTACAAAACCGTTGAGTCCATAGTGTTCTTTTTGATGAGGGGCTGTCGAGGAAAGAGAAGAAAATCCATTCGTTATTAATCATGTTTTGATAGAAAACAGAAAATGTAAGTGTACGTAGCCGTGCTGCTGTTGGTTCTAACAGAAGGATGTGAAGTTGTGAACTGTAATTGGTTGAAAATGTCAAATCTAAGCAAAATCTCTTTTTTGGATCCTAGAGATAAGTAACAGACCTAAAGAGGAGACTTTGAGGGACTCCCTAAACCCTGTTCTCAACTCTTAGGAGAGGACATAATGATTCGTCTGAAATTCACACCTGACTCTGTGTTACCATGGTAACCAAGCCAGTTTTAAGGTGAGCTCCCTTCATGATACTAAAAACCCAGGCGCTAGGCTCAGTAGAGCTAGCTAAATCAATATTCTTGCTCCGTACTACAGCCCCCATGTCTCCTAATTTCCATTGAAATGAACTAATCCCCTTCCCCATCTAAACAGTCTGCATGGTTCATTGAAGTTTGAAAGATTGTCAGAGATAAATGAAACGGAGAGCTGATGTTTGGTGCTATGCTTAATTGATTTCTTTTGATCATGCACCAGTATAAGTATTCCCCGCTCGTCGTGTTGCCTCACCGTTCCCTCCTGGGGCTAGCCTGGCTTAGAATAAACATCAACAACCAGCTTTGTCTCTATAGCAACACTTGCACAGACAGATACATAGGTTTTACAGGGATGTGTTGTTGCTGGATTAGCTGACTGTGAGTTGGAATAACGATGATGATGGTGGTATGTCTAATCAAATACTAGAACAGAACATGTCAAGTCAGTATTTAAACTCATACAATTTTAATGTGCTATTTTTTACCCAGAGTACCTTTCAAATTCAAGCACTTGTGTGTGCAGGTATTTCATCAGCTGTAAACATGGTTCCCTGACTTTTCCCACGTGGCCTGTGGGTTGGGAATCTGAAGGACTCAAAGTGGGAGACTACAAACTGTGATATTATATTTTTAGGAGGATGTGACAGATTTTTTTTTTCAGATTATTTAAGGAAACTACACATTGACAAATCTTTGGTGTTTTTTATGTGTTTGGTCAAGAAAGTCTTTTTTTTAGATAAGGAATCAGTTGTAACTGTGAACAATTTATCTTTGTTAAAGTTGGCTCCGTGAAGACTGTTACATCAGTTACTGGTGTTTCCCATTATTGAACTGCTAGTGACAGATTATGTAAATGTGACATTTACAAAATGAAGAGCAGTAAATTGTTGAGATATATTTGTTTTGGTCGGTGTTTCTCTGGCATGACTGGGCCTCAGGTAGTTGATTTGGAAAGTGTTGAAATTCCCACTCTACTTTGTCATGTTTTGTCACTGTTTTGGTAACTAAGTCATTGCATGACAATCAGAGATCATTCAACTGGTGAAAAATCAGAGAATGTTGATTGGTTATTGTTGAGTTAGTATGATCTGTTGACAGTAATAAACTGTAACGATGTTTCTGCTGAGAGAGTAGCTCTGCTGATCTGTCCTACTGAACAAATGCAGGGTTGAGCTTCACCAGAAGCGATTTCTTGTGCTTCATTAGCATAACTGTTGCCATGGCCATAATATTGTCAGCCTGATGGTCCTGATGGTCCTGATGGTCCTGATGGTCCTGATGGTCCTGGTGGTGCTCGGATACACAGAAGGACAACACACAAGAACACATCAAGCCATCCATCATTGGTAACTTGCGCTCACAAAGAAAAACATGAATAGCTAAATGAGTGGAGGATTCCTGAGCGGTTCGCCCTGGAGGACGGAAGTGTCACAAGCTCAGATTAAAGAAAATGATCTATCAGCTCCCAGCAACTCACTGGGAGCTGATAGATAATTTGAGATAAAAGATAATGTGTTCTCTACATTAGCGAAAGCTACAAAAATAATATAGAGTATAAAGAGTTACATGTTCACTGTTTTTTGTCGTTTGTACTCCATCAGTGTGATGACATCATAAATTACTCGCCCACTTGACTTCAACTTCATTGTCCGAGTAGTCGTTAGTCGTGATAAAAACATCAGAGGTCGTCTGTGCCCTGGTGTGAAGGCCTGGTTGTTTGTTAGTTGGCTCACCAAGTGGAACCAGGTCAGTGGGGCTGGGCTGTGAGAGCTGCCCAGTCAATCTGTTAACGGCTCTAAGCCCATCACGACCCCCTCTCTTTAAAACCTTGATTATGCGGCTGGCCAGCAGATGTAAAAGCCTTAAGTCTCTATTCCACTTTCTGTGACGGCCTGAGGAGATGTAACATTGATCTGATTCCACTTTCTGTGACGGCCTGAGGAGACGTAACATTGATCTGATACTCCATACACCCATTTTTCTATTGTTCCCTTGTCTAATTATTACCAGGTTCTAAGTGTGTCAGCATTTTGGTGTTTTTATTCCTGTGTTTAATTCAGTCAAAGGATTGTTCTCAAATACCATGTATTCTTTTCGCAGAGTCTGTCTGTTGTAGAACATTATGACCCCCTCCCTGATAAGTGCGTCATGAGGCAGCTGTGTGTTTAGACCTCTCTCAGGCAATCAACGGATGAACCTGTTGGGATGTGCACAGCCATAACGTGACATCATCACGGCTGGCACCGTCTGTCGTTTGTTGGCTGACAAGACAAGACAACATTAATCAGTACTGACTGTTGTTTGGTACCTGCAGCTCAGGGTGATTGGTAAAGAAATGAAAGCCGACAGCTCAAATTTGGTATTGACTTAGTACAAAGGTTTTAGTTTCAGTCTTCATGGCTATGGTGGTCAGCCATCACCTCCCGGTTTAGTACTGACCTAGAGGAGGCAGAGGCTTTGTCTGATGTTTTGTGCAACAAGAGCAAGTCTCCTGGGTCCACCAGGTAATTCAGTACCTCTTCCTGTTCTCACCTTGTACAAACATAGGAGACAGAGAAGGTTCTATTTTAGGGACAGTGGAAGCAAGGCACAATATTTGTGTCAGCTTTCTTTATGCCAAAAAAAAACCTGACTGTATACACAAAACAAATGCACCGAGCCTTGCTAGCACCACCCTTATATCTGTGCGCATTTTTATATACAAACGTATGTGAACCGTGCTCCCTCCGTATACTGTGTGTCTGCTCTGTCAGAACCTCAGGCCGACAGATGTCACGGAGAGAAAGAATGGAGTGGTACCTGAATCGAGGACCAAAGTATGAAGGATAGACGCAGCTATTTCCATTCATTAATAAAAGATATGAGCCTCATTCACAGTGCAATAAAAACTAGAGCTGTCATTGATTAATAGTATTAATCAGATTATTCACAGTGTAGCTTTGTAATTAATCATGAATAAGTAGTAATCAATAGTCCTGACAAAAAACATTGATTTCTGTGTATTGCTGGGACAGAAAGACATTTACCGTTAGGCAGACATATTGGTTTCACCCCTGGTTTTATTCATGATAATATTCAAATGATTGAATTATTACTGTAAAATATTAAAAAAACAAGCCTGGTAAAGACTCCACAAACACATGCTGGGCCTTGAGATTATTGAGTTATTTTAAGCTCAAGCTGCTTCGTGAACCAAAAATACTTTCCTGCAGTGTGTACAAATAACATGTTCTGTTGTCTACTAGAGCAATGAAACGTAAATAGCCAACGGAAGAATTAGATTCTGCCCATGTGCTAAAACGCATTACAATATGATTTTGTTTTATCTTCCTGATTAATGTTATAAACACCTTATTATTTACAGCCCTAATAAGAGGTTTTAGATGTGACTTTCATTTTCTTAACCAAAAAAGCTTAAACAAGGACTGATCTGACCAAATAAGATGCAGTATGAACCCATATCCCTTCCATCCTGATTATAGATCACTTGAAAGTGGAACCATCTGACCACAAATAATGTTTTCAATATCTTCTAATTCATCTTGGTGGAGCTCGGGCCAAGAGAACTCGTTTGTGCTTCTGTACACTATTGATTTATGGCTCTTATTCATGTAATTCGGTCTCAGGAAACGTTTGTATGGAATGGTACTGTGTTGAGAAGGATTTTTTTATATATAAAATACTTCAATAAAGTCCATACTCTGTAGTAGTATCACTGCAGTTTCTAACATAACATACAGTTTTGTCAGAAACTGCACTGGTAAAGTGATGGACGTAAGACATTTGTGGTACACAGTGTACATGCTAAATGCTGACAGACCCAAAATACTATAGTTACACAGCTGCACAACTTACCATTAGGTCTCATTTAGGCCTTGGCCATTATTTTGAAGTCTGTCACTGTTGGTAACAAATCTGTTTCTTTCTTCCTGTGTGTGGTCTTCCTGTACAGAAAGGTTTCCAGGGATCAGGGAGAAACATGGATGAGCTGCAGGATGTTCAGCTGACAGAGATCAAACCTCTGCTGACCAACAGGGTAAGTCTTCTGGAAGGATAAAAAAAACCAGAACACTGATGAGCTGCATGTGGCAGACGTCTGTTCACTCTCATCCACACGGTTATTCTGCAGACGTTTCTTTATAAATATATGAGGTCCTGAAGTTTTGCCTGTAATATGTATACTGTATTTTCCGGATTATGAGTCGCTCCGGAGTTTAGGTCGTACCAGCCAACTAGAGTGCCCTCTAGCGGCTGTCAGTGTGAAAATAGCTAACATGTACATTTTCAGTGGTAGAGGAGCAGCAGATACTGGGACACAGCCCTAGAGTGACCTTTCACAGCTGTCAGTGTGTCGCACCTGAGTATAAGTCGCAAACCAAGCCAAAGGATGAAAAAAGGTGCAACTTATAGTCTGGAAAATACGGTATTCTCATTCAGCTGATATGCCCACTCTGCATTTTCTTTCTCTTAAAATGAAATTATTCATCTCTCTTCCTAACTGCCCATGGGAAAGAGAAAAAAACTAGAGCACAAGCAATGAAATCATTTGAAAAAAAAAAAAGATCAGTGTCACAAAAAATGAGGAGAGAACTTGAGATGGCACTGGGAAAAAACAAGAATGAAAAAAACAAGATGACAGTAAATGAAGAGAGATGAAAGCAGATGAAGCAGAGAATCCATCATTTCTCCTGCAGCGCCCCAAAGACTCAGACCAGTTAGAGAAAAACTGTACACTATAATAGAACCAGGCTCTGACTTCTTCTCTTGACGTCTCTTTGCTGTGACTTTATATATATATATATATATATACAGTATGTACTGTATATGAAGGTAAAACAAAATCACCAGAGTGAAGGTGTCTGGCCTCTCACTCCACCTAGTGGACAGCAATTAAAAAAGCAAACTCAAAGTTCTTAAAGTTAATAGTATTGATGATGTGATAATAATAATAAAACAAGTTTAGAAAGAAAGAGTTTTCACTAGACCTGATCAGGTTTTACTGCTGTACAGTTATTTCCTATTTGGTGTGTTTAGGTGTTTAAACTAAAATCTGAATTTAAAACTGTATGTTTTCTGTTGTCCACCTCAGTAAACTGTATGAACTCGGAATAAAAATCCATTTATAATTCATAATAAATACTCTGTTCTATTCATTTATATTTCCTCTTTTTTATTTCCTTTCAGAATTCACGCAACTTCCAAGACTTCGACTGCCAGGTGAGTGGTCTCCTCTGTTCCAGAACACACTGCTGTGTTTCTAGAACTCAGACCTGGTTCCATTCTAAACCCTTACATTTTTGTCGGTTCCCATACATTTGAACTTTGTTCTTTTTATTGCAACATCTACGCTGTTAACATGAGAAAAACACAGCTGCTGTGTGTGGTTCTAGGTATGTCTGACATTAATTCCACGGTTAAGGACTTAAAAAAATGATCTGATTTACAAAACTTCTTCATGATAAGAAATGCTTCAAACTGCTGCTGTTCTTTTCCTTGAAACCTTGAAAATCAGGATCCAGTAATGTTGATGGAACTCAGTGTGAGGACTGTTATTAATATATAAACACAATGTTCTTCTAACTAATGACTGACAGTGTGAGATAGATTTAGGTCCTGGTCAGTGTAGTGATCATGTCCCAGTCCACATGATTGAGGAGAAGTGGACTGAGCGGTGACTGAGGACCACGGTGTTAGATCCCACTGCAGGTAGGGATGTGCTGCCATTGTAAGATGACTCTGCTCTCTGCTGTGTTCCTTGGGTTTCGTGGCTGCGAAGGGTTAAGCCTTTTATCCTGTTCTTACTTTCCTGCAGTCACATCTGCTTCAGCGTCCCACCAGAGCTAAATATAGCCACTGCAGTTAGGGTGGAAAGATCCATGTGTGAGCAGGAGCGGGTGCACTGCATCCATTGGTCTGTGTTTTATTAGCTGATGATGATGTTCCATTAAGCAGCTGATCGTCTTATTATGGCACTGATTTAAAACAGGTCCTTTTACAGTGTGGTCCAGTTTTACTGTAAGATGTCCAATTCTGTCTCGGTCTCTTTGGTAGTCCAGCCTGATTGACCTTACCGTCCTGGGCAGCCATTTTGACCTAGTCATTCTTAGATGATACGTGTGCTTAACATAAATCCTTACATTTCTGTGAGTAAAATCCAGACACTTCTACAGTTTCAGTGGAATTAGATTAGAAAGAAGAACCATAACTACACTGGTAGGAAAGAACATTACACAGAAAGGAGTACAGTAGCAAGGAAAAACATAAAAGATTTAAATAAATAAAAAACATTTTTTAGATCTTTTATCTTTTAAGCTATGGTTTTAAAAAACCTTTTAGTTCTTTATACACTCATGTTTAGGTATTTGAATTCCTTCTGGCAGCATGCTGATTCATTCTTGGATATTTCTACACGTACTTTGTGTGTATTCCTCTAGCGTTGCTATAAATATGGCTTGGATCTACCTCCTCATTGTCGGTTCAAATCAGTCACTGGTCTCTCTAGTGAGACTGACCTGAACTGCAAAAAAAAGTTATTTTTTAATTGCATACAAACCCTTTAAATGTGTTCAATGTTTTTTTAGGAGTATATAATCGTGAGTATTTACATAACTCACACCCCTGCTTTACATTGTGTTTACATTGAAAGTACATCATGTACCTGCCTGTGATTAGATGTCAGTGATGCAGGGTCTTAGCCGTAGACACGGAGGAGGTGTCATCACGACCACTTTGACATTATCAACTCCTGGAGGACAAATCCAGGAAGTCACATCTGACGTCCGTGCTGCTACAGCTCCTTTTACTGGTCGGATACGTGTACTGCATGGTCACGACAAAATCATTTTGCACCAGCAGGAGTACAGGGAGGAGGAGGAGGAGGCAGAAGAGTTGGGTGCTGGTGGAGACGATGGCGTCTGGGTGGAGCCACGGCTCACCGACGGGGTGCTGCAGTCAGTGCACCACATCGTGTGTCCGTCGTTCTTATTCATATATATTCAGCCTTACATGTAGGAAGAAATAAATGACTGACCTCTGGCGGAGACGGTGTTGAAGGAGTTTCAATGCAATGCGATCAGCGCGAGTATTGGTTTATGGTAATGTTGAAAATACTACGTCATAGTGACGTTGGCTGTCAGGGTCGTGTTTTTTTTAAATTATGATCTTAATCGGTTCAACAGAGGGCGCCATTGGACAGCTAACTGTGTGAGTCTGGGCTCTGGTGGTCAAAAACTCCCCTGTACATACGAAGCTGAATGGTGCATTGCATTTGAAGCGGCCTTGTAACAATTACAGACATAATAACGTGGGTCTGTGACTTGTCTGACCACTGCTGCCGACATATACATTCATTTAGTGCAGTTTTCTGGGCCTATAGATATAGACATCTGATGCTTTGGTTCATGTTGGACAGTTTTCCTCCCCTAGCTATCAAAAATATGTACAGTCAGAATTTAGGCCGCAGCTTTTTAAAAATAACACTCTAGTTGATTTAGTCTTCCTCAAATCACATTTTGTGGAAGATTTTATTAAACACCACAGTCTAAATGTGCCAGTTCCACACTCACAGGTGTCCTACGTCCTGGTGAAACCTGGAGTTGTGCAGATGGAGAAGTGGGGCAGAGGAGAGGAGAGGAGAGGAGGTTGGATCAATAAACGATTTGGCTCTAATGGGAGGTGAGACATTGATCCGTTGGTGTGCGGAGTATAAGAGCATCTGGGAGGAGGTGCATTTAATGCTAAAAATAAAATCCAATTAGACTTTTTAGAGTTCTCTGAGAAGACAATGTGACTCTGACGCCAGAATGTGTAAGACTGATGCATCCTGGTCCTATCACTCCTTCTGTATCGCTTGAAAGTGCCTCTGGAAGTGCTCTTGAAAGTCATGTGATAGGAAACTTTAATCTTCCAGCAAATGATGTTTTCATTGTAGTAAATAATGTAGTAACAATGTGCTAAAATGTTACCATTGGCTCTTATACAACATTAAAACGTCCAAATTCTGCCATGTAGGCTCTTTTATTTTTAATGCATTTGTTAAACACATGTCAGATCCTCACAGGACTTTTTGTTTAAATATAATATGGCTTGAATTTGAATTGTGTCCTCTCCTCCCAGCTCCTCTCCTATGCCTCACCTCGCCTCTCTTTACCCTCCTTCTCCTTCTCTCCTCTTTTCTTCCTTCCACTCCTCTTCTCTCCTCTCTTTTCATTTCCTGTCCTCTCTCTCCCACTTCCTCCTCTGCCCTGTCCCCCTCTCTTCTCCTCTCTCCTCTCCATCAATGTGACATTTACAGCCTGCACATTTCTTCTGACTGCCTCTGCATCCTTGCACCCTTTGTACCTCATCATCCCCCCATCCCTCCCACTCTCTCTCTCCTCCTCCTCCCCGTTCTCCCCGAAGCCTCACCCCTTCCCTTCGACCACCTGACCCTCAGTGGTCCAATCAAAACCACGGATGGCTGGATGTAGGAACGCGCTGTGACTACCAAGCACAAACTGCAGTCTCACTCTCCTCCCCCTTCTGTCTCTCTTCGTACTCTCTTTCCCACCTCTTGTGTCTGTCCTTCTTTCTGTCGTTCTTTCCGTCATTTCTGTGTCTTACTCATTCCTTTTCCTTCACTCAGCTCATTCACCCATCTCCTCCTGGGTCCCTGTGCTGTGGCCTTTCTCCTCCCTCTCCTCCTCCTGTCAGTGCTGCTCTTGCCTCCCCATCACAGACATATTCAACCTCTCTTCTCCTTCCTACTCCGTTTGGAGATTTGAACCAGAACACACTTGCACATAGCATAACACACGCCTTGTCCTGCGTGGGAAAAACATGTCTGCTATTCTGGACCTGGACCAGATTGCATGCTGTGGGAATGAAGTGGTGAGTGATAAATGCGACATGCCTGCCTCCACACATCTGTGTCCACGGCACTGAGGGTTTGGGTTCAGATTTAGGAGGTGGCTTGAGGAGACTCTGCCACAGCTCCGGTTGCTAAAAGTAAAGACCTGCTGGTGGTCTATGTGGACGTCTACAGCAGACCTCTAAGACTGCTGGTTCTTGTCTTTGTCTTTGTCTTTGAGGACAGCTGTGTGAGCTCAACATATTTTGTGTTTGTGCATTTCTACAGGCGTGTCAGTGTGTGTGTGCAGTGGGGCGTGTTAATGCAACGCTGTAAAAGATGCATGAACGATGTCTGTGGATCAGTGATGGACATTTAAAACAGCTTCACATGGTTCTAGCTCTGCAGCCACAGCCCAGGGACGGTGGAGATGCAGTGGTGGAGAGAGCATTTGTCAGGTTGTCAGCACTCTGCTGCTCTGTCATCGCTCTGGTCTGCAGTATAGCACTCTTTACCTCCCAGTTCAGAGCTGACTGTAGTCACAGAGTTAAGACTCGAGGACAGTTTTTTTCAGTCCTTTTAATTTTGAAAATATAGCCTGTATTTATAAAAGATGGATATTTACGCTCAGGTTTTTTTTTTTTTTTACTAGCAATGTGTCTTGCTTTAATGGGCTGTGACATGACTGAAGAGTTAACTAATGCTACTGCTATATATCAATGCTTAAAAGACATAAATATAAATGTCAATGAAAGCAACATTTAATAATATTTTTTACATCTTCTGTTTTTTAGAGGTTGATTTGATGCAACATTAAACAGATTTTAGGGCCAGGGCACTGGCTATTCATATATAAACATGATCAAAATATAGTTACAGGTGCAATGCAACATTCACATACTATTGTTTTAGAAACCTCAAAATGAAACCTTTATTTTGAACTACAATTACCAGATTGTTTAATTTATTTATATCATTTATTGTGTATCAATACATGGTCCATCTACCTTGTTTCTGCACCCTGGTGGTGCAGTACCTCCTCACAGCTGTGCGGTGGTTGATCTTTCATTGACTTGTTTCTTCGTGTTATTCCAGGTTTAAGGACAGCAGGTCTTAAATGTTCTCCTCGTTGTCCGCACTGACCGCTGCCTCAGTTCAGATCTGCTTTTCATCTGTGGTTAATCCTTAGTGTCATGACTTGATCCGACCATTTTCTTTTCAAATATATTGAGTTGAAGAATGACACGTATTAAACCATAATTGCACCAGGACTCTTCACTCTTGGACCACAGGATTCAAACTGTGACAAAAGCACCCTCTGCAGGTTAACGAGGAGTTACAGTATGTGTGTTCTATTAGGAAACAGTAAGTGGTGTTATCAGTGTTAAAGAACGGAGACAAGGAGAGTCGTGTCACTATTAATAGAAATGAACCGTATTTATACAAAACATTTACCCAATGTCCGGCTGCAGAAAGTCTTTTTTTAATAATCAGATATTCATCATCAGGTCCCCATCCCATATGTTGGGCCTTGAACCCCACACTCTTCTGTTCATGTCCACGTCTCTGTTGTGATGAAGGCCTGGTTTAGCTGCAGCTCAGTTCCTCCAGTGTGTAGCTTCACTGCACCGTGGCCGTGATGTCAGGCCATCACTGGTGTTTGCTGCAGGAGGGCGGACTCTGTGTTTGTGATAGAACCCGGAGAGCACGCTGCTGTTTGTTCATACATGAAGTACATAAACACACAGTATTGGTACGCCGCTGCCCTGCCCTTCAGCAACCCTGCAGCGCAGCTACAGAGAGAACTGATGATAAACTGATTGATTTGTGGTGGAGAAGAACAGGTTAACGTCCTCTCATCCATTTCTCATTCAGCCAGCTCCCTCACTTGTCCTCATTCTGGGATCCAAAAAACGCAGGACCCCCGCCTTCCACTTTTATCCAGCATGAAAGAAGCTTCCTCAACCATTCTCCCTGAAAATTCAAACCCCTACTTAGTATTCACTTCTCACCAAGAACCGTCCCAAACATCAACTCCCACTGAGGCTCAGCTGAATGAACTGCTGCTCAGCATCAACACATGAAGAAGAAGGAATAAAGGCTGCTGTTACTGCAGCCATTCCATTGTTTTTGCCTTTCTGACAAGGAAAACAACCCCGCCCTGAGTCTGTTTTCATCCACAGCCTCTGTGTGTGTGTGTGTGTGTGTGTGTGTGTAGTAATATATCCATTTGACTGAAAGGAAATGGTACGCAGAGTTTCTAGATCAATACAGCCTGTAAACCAAGCCAAGAAAGGAATTGACAGACAGAAGCACCTTAACTTACTCTTCCATATCCAGTTCTTCTCTGAAGGCCTCACTCTTTTATGCATGAATGACAGAAACGCCCATGAAAATGAATAGTGTAGCTGAACAATGCAGCAGTGTAAACGGTGGAGCTAACAGTTACTTTTATATCTGATCTTTCTTATCTTTGACTGGTTCCCTCTTCCTTTGGTTGATGAAAGAAACAAAAAAACTGTTGGTTTTATTTAAGAGTACACTGTGTACAATATAGCAGCATCTAGTGGTGTGATTTCATATTCAGGCAGCTAATCCCTCAGCCTTGGGCCAACATAAGAATATCTAAGGTAGACGTGAACAGTGTACAAACATACAGTAGACGGTCTCCTTCGAGAAACCTGAATCCTAGATGGAAATTAAAGAAAGAAAAAGAACGTTGTTGGATTTTCAATCAGCCTGGTGTTGATAGAACATGTTTTTCATTCCTGGCCTAATACAGTTGGGAAGCTAGAATTCTAAGCTGGACATTTCTGACTTATAATAGTTTTAGTTTGTGCTACAATGACCAGGCTGCTCTGACAGTACAGTGGGAATGTGATGCAGAATCTGGAAATCCAACTGTGGTCTTGGTTGAACTGCAGGTCTTGTGATCTGCCAGTTATATGGACATAGTGACATACTGTGCTGTATGACCAGACCAAGTGACTCTAATGTAATGTGACTCTATGGTTGAGCCATGCTAAACTTTGGCTTTGCTGTGAAGTGAGAACTGCACACAGATTCAGTCGTTGTTTCTCATTTAGTTCCGGCTGAATCGTGGCATTAAAGTGTCAGATTAAGAGTGTAGTCCAAAATGAGTCTGTGATGGCTGCCCCGGGTTGGCTTGAGCGAACAAACTGTAACTGTAACAGTTTTATAAACAGAAATGGAAGGAGGTAGATAAGATCGCAACATCTGAATATTATCTTAAGCAGATATGATCACGTCAGGGTGTAGTTATTCAGCAAGGTCACACTCCACTCCTCCAAACTGTAAAACGCCTTAGTAAGAAGGAGGTGACATTGCATACTGCTAATTTCGCAGCTCACTCTTTGGCAGATGAGGTTAATTTTAGCTCCATCACCCACTTAAGGAACAGCTTCTTGTCCCAATCCCTGCAGTTTAACAGTTGACGTCTTTTAAAAGCCAATCACACTCCACCTCTCTCCATCAGGGCATGTCACAGCAGCAGAACACACAGTGATTTGGCACATGCTACCTACCCATCTGTCACATGTTACCACGAAGAAGAAGATGTTGTAGATGAGATTGAACTTGAGGTTGATTCCACACAGGAAATTCTTGAAAAAAAAAGTCCGTCCAAAGGAGAAAAAAACTCAGGTTCCACCGAGATTTGAACTCGGATCACTGGATTCAAAGTCCAGAGTGCTAACCATTACACCATGGAACCAACTGTTAAGATGTGGTTTCAAACATCAACCCACATCCAGGGTTTCACTGGTACTCCTCTGTTTTACTAGTTGAATATAATGGGTGGAATCCATCTCTGTATTGATACCAAAAATTAATTGGTCATTGTGTTTCAGGAGAAAAAAAAGCCTTTCATATGTTTTGTATTGTGGGTTTTATCTAAACAAGATATTTCTTACAAAGACTTCCATTTGTACATGTTTCTAGTCATAATCTCCATCTGTCATTTACCTTAGACATGGTCTTGGCTCCACCCTCTGCTCTCATACACGTGCATGTTATTCTGTTAATTCACACTGACCTTGGCACCACTGTTGGTGTTTCATGTCTGATATAAAAAGACAGCTTATTCCCAGGGAACCTGCCGTGTCATTTCCAGGATGTGATCATATAACCTCCCGTCATGTGCTCTATGATTCTGACCAAGCACTAGTGACGCTGCACTTTTACCCTTCCATGTTTGAATGTTTCATCGCTGTTTATCTGTAAATGGTCTGGACTTCTCCCTCGGGGACAACGATATGTTATTCTTATATTTTCAAGATAAAGAGAAACACAAAGCTAGCGATGATGTCAAATAGCTGACATTGGTCTGTGGCTTTTCACAACTTTCCCAAATGTTAAAAAAAGCCTGTTTCTCAGTGCAAACCTGTTCATCTGATTGTCGTTGTACGATGTCAGCCATTTTATTGGAAGAAAGATTAAGAGATGAAAGCGTCCAACACAGTCCCGTCGTCCTCTAATAACTGTGTCGTGTATTCATCTCTTCTTTGTGTCCAAGGACACAGACACACACCTCCAGATACAGTTCAGAATGTTCTGTATTTTTCTACATTTTATATAATTCATTTTGTTTCTTAAAACTCAGTGAGAACCTAACTCTTCAGTCAGTGTTTAATAGTCTGAAATCTTAGAGACATAGTCAAATCAACCACATCTGGAAGATACTGTATATTAGTGGTTCCCTTGTGACCTTTATTATGACATCAAAAATTTCCAGTGACCCCTAGAGCCTTGGGTGGAATCGGCCAGCTAGAATTTTTCCATTGTAAAATTAATTTTTTTTAAAAATCAAGCAAAACAAGAATCGTTTCCCATGATCACAGCTGTCAATCAAGCTCAGATATTTTATATGCTGCATTCTTTCATGGGCCACATGATATGATGACATTCTGTGGACCTTGAGTTTGACATATCTAATCTGGTGTGTGCCACGCCCTATCCCAAAGGCTGCTGGGATTGGCTGCGGCTGCCCTTCTGACCCTGAGAACAATTAAGGACTAGGAGATGATAAATAAGAATTTTTTTCTCCTCCTTACTGAAGTTTAACTGGTTGTTTTTCTCTGTCTGCAGGAGCATGACATCGAGACTCCTCATGGTGTCCTTCATGTGACGATGAGAGGCGTTCCCAAGGGCAACAGGCCCGTCATCCTCACCTATCACGACATAGGGTTGAACCGTAAGTCAACCCAGTCAGTGAAGCCATCTGCAGTCGGCAGAGCAACACCAGGGCAGCTACTGTTTGAGCCCAACTTTAAATTCAGAGCAGTCTTCAAATGTTAAAATGAAAAACCTTACTTTCGTGTCGTTAAATCAGCGACACACTGTGGTTTGTTAATGGTAAAAAAGCTGTGTGTTCTGACTTGTTCTAATCCCAGACCAAGAACAAAGAAAGGAGGGAAAGTGTTTTGGAATGTCAGATACATGTGATGAGATCATCTAGACAGGAGTGTTCCCAAAATGTGACAATGAATTTTTACCAAAGTCATTGTTTCTCCTCGTACTCCTTAAACCTCTGCGACCGTTGTTTCAATGTTTCAGACAAGTCGTGCTTCAACACCCTGTTCAACTATGAGGACATGCAGGAGATCACGCAGCACTTTGCAGTGATCCACGTGGACGCTCCGGGGCAGCAGGAAGGAGCCCCTCCCTTCCCCAGGGGGTAGGTCTGCTGCACCACTTCTTCTCCTCTGATAAAATGAGGACGTCACACCAGTGTTGTTTGATGAACAGAGTGATACACGAGCTGCTGATGTACATGTACAAAGCACAGTCATTCACGTGTGTGTGTGTGTGTGTGTGTCAGGATTTATATAACTACACATGCACCTGACACTCTGTGGTATTTTGGTTGTCTGTCTCCAGGTACTGCTACCCCACCATGGATGAGCTGGCTGAAATGCTGCCCTCTGTGATGACTCAGCTCAGGTCAGTGTCCCGTCTCTTGTTTTCAGATCAGTGATGACGTGCACTTCCTGTCCCATGCTAACACTTTCTCCTCTCTCTGCAGCATCAACAGTGTGATTGGCATCGGCGTGGGAGCAGGAGCGTACGTCCTAACCCGCTTTGCTGTAAGTCCTGAAGAAAATCACTAGGACTGTATGCTGGTGAAGGAGCGTACAGTCCTAGTGTAGGTCACAAACGTGTTTGTTAATTGTTTTGATATTGTTATTTTTGGCTTTTAGTAGGTCACAAACGTGTTTGTTAATTGTTATTTTTGGCTTTTAACTTTAGCTGGGTCATGTTTGTTGTTACTTTTGTTTGTCTGTTTTTTTGTGTTATATTTAGAATGCCTTGCCTTGACAGTGTTATCACAGCTGACTTCTCTCCACAGCTGAACAATCCCACTCTGGTTGAAGGTCTGGTGTTGATTAATGTCGACTCCTGTGCTGAGGGATGGATCGACTGGGCAGCGTCAAAGGTCTGAACAACCACAGCTCTTGGACTCTTTCATCTTTTACCATTTCAGGACACCACCTGATTTTGGTTAGGGATTTTATCCTATATGTTTCTTCATTTACTGATACAGCTGAACGTATTACATTGAGCCAAATATAGAATCTTCTGTCGTTGTCTGTTCACCCCCTGACCCTAAAGGATATCATCGCATTACAAACAACTTAAAATCGAATCAATATATTACAGAAGTTGAAGTTCTGTTAATATAAATCACAGATTTTTTGCCATTGATTTTTGTAAACTTATTTTGCATAACTCTATTATACATAAAGTGACTTCTGTTTTCTTTTAACTGATGTTTTTCCTCCTGTGTGTAGCTGTCTGGGTGGACCAGTAATTTGGTCGACATCGTCATGGCCCATCACTTCAGCACAGTGAGTTCACTCTGTGTTCCCTCTACCATTATCTGAGCTGTTCATGGTCCTCATAATAATTTACTCTTATTTTAACATAATCTGGGGGGGGGTCATGGTGATCAGGGTGTACGTAGTCCAGTTGAACTGCAGCCAGGGCCACAGGTTTCAGGGTTCACTCCATGAGACTCATTAGGGTTAGAAAAATAGTATATAAGTACAGATTATTCATATATATTAAATGTATCAACATTGGTATAATGTAAATATTATTTTAATTATTAAAAATACGTTTGTTTTTTCCTGTGCACCAGGATGAACTGACTGATAACCAGGAGCTGATTCAGACCTACCGTCTCCATATCGCCCATGACATCAACCAGGACAACCTGGCTCTCTTCTGTGGCTCCTATCAATAGTAAGACACTGCAGCTGAGTCCAGAGTGTGTGTGGTGGGCTGTCTGTCACAAATGGTCTGTTCTGGATTCAGTTTAAAGCATTTCCAAATCAACACAAGAATCACACTTGAATAAGGATTTTAGTAAAACGTTTCTACTCACGTCACTTTCTACTGACATTCGTGATGTGGTGAGTTAAAGGCTGTTCAAGAGCAAAATATTCAGTACAAAGAGGCAGTTGTTAGTCAAGAGATAATAAAAAGATACAAGTTGTTAAAGTTTTCTTGTTAGTATTAAACAATGACCAATTAGATACAGAATAATAATCAGAGGAATGTCCTGTTAGTCTGCCACAGTTTCATCACTCTGTGTTTCTGTCTGAGGAGAAACTCCTCACCCTGAGACAATAACTAAACACACGTTTGGAAAACAAATGTCACTGTAAATAACACAGTAAACAAGTGTGTAGTATCTGAAGGATGTAGAGGAGACTTTCCCACCCAGATTCCGATGCTGTCTCCACTTCATTGACTTTTCCTAAATTTCACTCTTTTTTTTTTTCTTTCTAGTCGCCGTGACTTGGAGATCGAGAGGCCAGTTGTGGGGCTGAACGAGGACACTGTCAACACACTAACGTGAGTTGACACAAACATGACCCACAGTTGTTTTATTTAACAAAGTGATTGGAATCAGTCGTTTGTCATTAATGCTCTTCACTCTACACTTTGCTCCTGTTGACAAAAGTGTTGACTAACCTACTGCACTGATCACTGAAAACAAATGACAGAATTTCCACTTTAATTCAAATTAAATCATTATTTATTTGATATAAAGAGAGAGAGCTCATGCGAGGCTACAAAAACAACCTGATCTTTGTTTTGTTGTGCAGACATATTGTACGAGCTTTTATTTGTCAGATGCACAGGAACCCGTTTTCTTCTGTGAATCATGGACTGATTTACATTAAACCCAGAATCTGTTTATGTCAGTGGCTCTGACTGAGCTGAGGAAGTTACTGTCACCATAGTCAGGCGTGGTTGGTACGACCTGTTTGAGTCAGATGGTGATCACTGCCGTCGGCCTGGACGATGGTTCCTCATTCGTTTTCTCCTGACCTTCACAGATGTCCTGCTTTGTTGGTGGTCGGTGACACATCACCTGCTGTGGATCCTGTGGTAGGTAGACCTGAGACCTGTTCTGCCCCCGCCCCAAAGTCAACACCCAAGTACAATCATGACGATCTGTGACGCTTGAACATACAGTCTGAATGAACTCTGTGATGCTGTTGCTTTGGTAGCAGCACTTATTATAGAGATAAAAAGTGATGTTTTGATTCATATCAGCGACACCTCAGACAGACCAGGCTGAAAAAGAGGCTGTGTTGAGAAGAAAAGTCCCAGATACACCACAACCCTGCATACTTACTATGGATTGTGCATCTTTCTCATTCATCACATTTCACATGATGTTTTTTATTGGGTTTTTTTTTTTATTTAAAAAATCTAAAGTATTGATATGGGTATTGGGAAAACAAATGCTAAGACAGTGATCTGTATGATCTAATCTTTTTACCTCTTGTCTGACTTGATGATCAGGTGGAGTGCAATTCAAGGTTAAACCCAACCAAGACCACCCTGCTGAAGGTGACGGTTGTTTTTTAATCTAACTAATATTAAAGTTGGACAAAGAATAATCTAATCAAACATTGTTATTTCTTCCAGATGGCTGACTGTGGAGGTTTACCACAGGTGGTTCAGGTGGGCTGAACTCCTCAGCACATTAATGTTGACTAATGAGAACGTTTTCATCTTCTCAACTGTGTCTCCGTCTGATCTCTCTGCAGCCGGGGAAACTGGCCGAAGCCTTCAAGTATTTTGTTCAAGGCATGGGCTACAGTAAGTAAACACACTCTGAGCACTGACTGGAGATATAAAAAAAACACACACAACACATTGTGATTCAAAATAGTACGTGTTGATGTGATCTCAGCTGTAATGAAACTGTTTTGTGTGTGTGTGTGTGTGTGTGTGTGTGTACCAGGTCGAGGTTTTGGTCAGGCCAGTCTTAGAAGGACGTGAGGTAGTTTCCTGTCTGGTCACTGCAGCATGAAGTACGCTCAGTGAATCAGCAGTCTGACAGTAGCATTAAGACATTTTGATAAGATTTTAACTGTTATTTAACAGATATTTTGGATATAAATCCTGTCTCTGTTGGATGTGCTGTGATATTGTTCTAGGGTCCAGTACTGTCTGTGTTATTCCTCTGCTCTTTTCACAGAGGAATAACTGTATATCTTGGTTCACAGCAGCCACATTCCTCTATCCCAGAGGTCACCAACTCTATTTTTGAGAGTCCCAGAATGTTTCTGGACAGACTCCTTTGGTTCCAGACCCTAAAAATAAAATGTAATGAAAACCACATTTGTGTTTATTTATTTATGGTTATTTTGGATCCAGTTATGGGCCGGAATTGGCCCGTAAGCCGCCAGTTGATAATCACTGCTGAAGCCTTAAAGCCCAAAGAGCTAGTGTTTGAAGGATTCTTTGTTTTTTTGTCGAGACTTTCTCTGATCTTTCTGTGAACTTCTGAGGCAGTGGGAGGAGCCTGGTTCTACAGAGTGTGTGAAGTGCTGCTGTGGTTCCACTGCCGCTGCATGTGTGTTGTGTGATGCAGCGTTGACTTTGGAACCGCAGTGAGAGCTACTGCAGTGGACTGTGGCGGAGTTCAGATCAGAGGCGGGGTCGTGGAGATCCACCTTCTCACCTTGTCTCCCTGTCTTCTTCCTCTTCTTCTTTTAATTACTGCTTCCAGTTCCCTATGTTCTTCTCAGTCACCTGAGCAACGAGTCAGGTACTAAGTTCTTCTGCAGCTCCCAGACCAAAGGCCTCGTGACACTCTGCAATGGATAAATGTGGCCATGTAGACAGAGAACAGTTCTGGTACCGTTTCAGCCAGACTGTTTCGGCACACATTTATTTGCCTGCATGGAATCTGACCTCTGTGTTCTGTTTTCCTGCATGAGCTGCTGCTGCTGCTGTCACTGTGGCTGACCCTGTGGCTGACCCTGTGGCTGACCCTGTGGCTGACCCTGTGGCTGACCCTGTCCTGCCTTTATTTCTTACTTCAGTGAACACGATTCAAGATTTCTTTTGGCTCAGCTGTTTCGTTTTTATTTGGTTTGTGCAGACTGCTTGTTTGCATGTGAGTCACCTCAGTTGTTGTGTCGTTGGACTGGTGGTGACAGATCAACCAGTTTGTGCTCCAGGCCAGGAAATGAACATTTGAACAGAAACAAGTCCAGACAATGTCATCAAATGTTATTATGACCTGGTTGTACTGCACTACGTCTTTGGACACCTTTAATGTTTGCTTTTTTTTTTTTTTTCAAAGTTTTGTCTCTGTTTTTCACAATGTCATACTCAAAAATGTATGACTTTTTTGTCAAACATTGACGACTTCACTCTCGTAGAGTTTTTAAAATGAAATTTTTCTTGTTGATTTACAACTTTAATCTCAAAATCGTTTAATTATTTATTTATTAATTTATTCTCAATGTGGCCCTAAATCTTCATGGTAGTTTTTATGGCCAAATCCCAATTATTTGAGGATGTAACTCAATGATCTTTTTTTTTAAGTCCTTCAACAGTTTTTGGCACTTTAATGTCCTAATTTTCTTCAGCTGACGTGATGTTGTCTTATTCCTAATTTTGTATTATTTACTTTTTCGTCTTCCACTTAATCCTATTTCTCACCATTGTTTATTTTCTTAGTAAACCCACGGCTGTGGCTAAACATTTCTGACTCTGTGCTCTGTGTCAACATGTCACTACATCAACACTGACCTCTGCTCGTCTCTCTCCCAGTGCCCTCTGCAGGAATGAGCCGTCTCGCTCGCTCCCGCACCACCTCCTCCTCCAGCATCACCTCCATGGAGAGCAGTCGCAGTCGCAACAATCTCAACAGCCTGCTGGACAGCAGCGGCACTGCGGGTCTGGACAACCAGTGTAGACCTCAGACCATGGAGGTGTCCTGCTAAAGTCCAC
>NC_024317.1:11552557-11587646 GCF_000523025.1 Cynoglossus semilaevis
TCTTTTAACCTAGTCTTTCAGATTGACTGCGTCTGTAATGCACCATGTGATAATAAAAGCAGAATTGTATTAATAGTAGAAATATTATTCAATACTATATTAAGTCCACTGTCAGAGGCACATTATGAACTGCACATTAAGAAGTGTAAACAATAGATATGCTGTACATACAGTCCATTTAACCTTTGTTTAGACTCAGCTCTTTCATCCATTAGTACTTATTTTTTGTTAACGTTCCTGTTTTTACTCTTGTCGCCTGATTTTTAATTCTAGTTCTACGGTGGAATCTCACAACGTGGCTTTTAACAGAACAAGAACCAGTTCTTTGTTCATGTACGACATGGACAGTCATCACTTCAACTACTGAATTAGAAGTAACAGAATAGAAGGATGTAGGAATAAAACAGAAGGCACACTCACATTCACACTGCTCACTGGTAGGAGCCTTTGGCCGTCTGCACTTTCACCACCAATGTCCTCTGAAGCAGGAATCACCATCTTTTCTTTTCTTGGCCACAACAGTTAGCCTACAGAGTGGTGTTGTCACGGTATCTTTCCATTTATCAAAACTGTGACATAGGTTCATAGCTGGAGTTGAACAACATTAGCCACAACCTCCCCCAAAACCAAAGGTCTGTATCAGTCACACAGATGTGGGCGTCTAAAAAGGGAATTTAAAAAAAGATTACGGGGAGTTTCCAGCCAATGAGTGTGGTTCTCACCTGTAGAACAGGAACTTTGGTGTTGTTCCTGTGGTCTCATGGATGGATCCTGCTACTGTAACAAGTTAAATGAAAGGGTTAAAGAAACACTAAGCTGTAAATCATGACGTGCAGTGGATTCTGCCAGTAATTCTTAACTCAACTACTGTTATTTTGTTTGTTGTTTTCTAGTCATATTGATTGTTCTATCATGTTCTGATCAACTCATTTCTATATAACTGCTGAATAAAAGCTGTATCGTTAAAACGGTTTGAACTGTTTCTTTATACACAGCTGTAATAATACATATATATTGTCATAGGTACCAGATTTATACATCTAGTCCTAGGCACCAGGTGCAGATAAGAAGTCATTTATTCACCGAGGACTCACTAGGATTCAGATACGAGTCCCTGTAATTAAATGTAATTATTTTACTTTAATTTCATGTGTTTGTGCCACAGTAGTGAAAATGCACTGATTTACAACTGTATTTTCTTCATTGTGAAAAGCAGTTCAGTGAATTCTTGGTGCAATAGCTGTGAATGTGTCGACGGAGGGTGGCTCAGCAGTGGTCCAGTATACACATCACACACAGCAGCAGCCATGAATAAAACATGTTTTCACTGTGTCCCACTGCGGCCCGGTACCACATGACCTACAGACAGGCAGCGGTCCCCGAGCCTGGGATTGAGGACCCCTGATATAAAGGTCATATTGCTGGCCTTAGACAATGAATAAATGAACACCAGTTCAGGCCAGAGCTTCTGTCGTTGGCTCTACAAGACAACAGTCAGGTTCAGCCTTTTCCACAGGAAGTGGTCTGCACCTTCAATATTTCTTGTACGCTCTTCTGCCTGTACATCGATGGCAGAACGAAAGTGTGCGATATGGACTGAGGTGGTTTTGTGACAGTTCAGCTGCAAAGACTAACCAAATAAAAGAGGGTGGTCCTGTGGTCCTCCCATGATGCACTGTGGGCTTCAAAGCCAGCACGACGACACCACCGTCAACACTGTTGCTCGATGTTAACAATGAAAGGTCTTGAGGGGATTCTGCTGTTGTGTCTGGGGTTTGTGTCTTCAAGCTGTGAGTACTTCTCTGAAACTTTAAACCAAAGGACTCGTACAAAGGCGTTTAAAGCAGTATTTTCGACTTTATGCAGTTCATCTTCAAGCTGTGAGTACTTCTCTGAAACGCAGTTCTCTTTATGCAGTTCATTTTTTTTTATTTGTGACTAAATACGTTGACAGAGAGGTAGACTTTGGAGGGAAGAGAGCGCGGCTAAGACGTCTCAGACCAATTCCCATCTCCATTAAAGACGGATGTGGAGCGTCACAAAGAGTCTCCTCTGGCTCACAGAGAATTCTTCTTTTTTAGCTAGAATTAGGAATTTATTTCTTAATTTGTACGTTAATATCAAAATAAGTCGAGTGAAATTACACATAAAAAATGATCCCAGGGTTAACAGCAAATATTCAGAAGTCCATACTGTAGATCAGTGATCACCAACTGGCCGAATCTGGCCCAATGAACCGTCCAATCCCTCGACTGAATTAAAAAAATTGTGAGGATCAAAGACAAACATTGTGTGGTCCCTACTATTGAAACAAATGAAAAAACAACCAAGATTTAAATAACTATCAGTATCGTAAACATCAAATAATAATGTTGGACAAACATTTTATTTTATTTGAGTGTCCGACCCAGAAAAAGTCCCGGCCTCTGACAAATATAACTGCTGTAGGTTTATTTTGCTGCATTTCCTGAAGTGCAGCACAGTACCGTCTATAAGAAATGAAGGGGAATTCTTGTTGTATAAATAGCCATTGCTTATATGTTGTATGTAATAAATAGTTTTGTCTAAATACTGTGAAGAGAGGAACTGTGGTGAATCCATTTGACATTCTGTAACTCATGTAAAGTGTTTTTCTGCCTGAACTTGAACGACATTACACAGTTAAACACAGAATATCTGCTAAAGATGTGACAAACAGTGTCAATTACAGTGTGAGAATTGAAAACCAAATCTTTGTCTTTGTCACTTTTTTCTCTGTCCTTCTTCAAAGACGGACTTTGCTCCAACACATCCTGTGGAGAACATTTCTATTCCTGTGACACCAGCACACTCAGCGCTCCTCTCGGCTCGTCTGTTCTACTTCCATGTACCTTCACGACAAGCTCTCACACGGTGGTGGAGTGGAAACACACCGCTGGGGGAAACCTGCTCCGTTTGATGCCTAACGGTCAAGTGACGTTTCTGCTCCCCAGAGGAGGCAGAGTCAAGGTTTTTCCGAACCAGAGTTCCAGAGGAAATTACTCAGTCAGAATTGATGAACTGCTGACCTCTGACCTGGGCTGTTACTGTTGTGTGATGGGGGAGATGTCGAACTGTCACCAGGTGGAAATGGTTGTTGCGACAGGCGAGTGCTTTTGCGTTTCCCAGGAGAGTTGACTTCAGTCTGTAGCCCAGGCCTCAAGTGTAACTTTCTTTTTCATTTGCTGAAAGGATGTGTATGTCAAACCACAAGTGTTTTTGCAGATACACTGATGAAGACCAAGTGGCTTCTGATTTCCATCTGTGTGGGCGTGACGTCTTTCATCACGCTGAGTATCTGCAGCTACTGTAGGTGTCCGATACTCTCCACTGCAACCTGATACATATTCTGAGCACACGGTTGAACCGATGAATAAAAACAATAGGTCACTCACACTCACAACAACGTCTTATTTCAGTTCTTTACAGAAGCAGAACCAAGAACAGCCGTGTCATCTGTACAGGTGTGGAATCTGAGTGTAAAACATTGTTTCTTTATGGTTGAGACGACTTCAACAGTAGAAGCTCTTTCCTCAGAACTGAACACTTTGATCTGTTTACTGTCTTAACAAAGATGGCTGGGAGCTGCCTGTACAACCACACAGAACGGCAGCTGGAAATCAACAGAAAGGTGCGGTAACTTGTGTGTACTCTGTGGTGTAAGTTATGGTGTAAGTTATGGTGTAAGTTATCTTAAGGAAGAAAAACAAGTGTAAATATTTAAATGATTGAAGGTGAAGTAAAGTGAGTCAACATAAATGCTGTACCTCAGAATCAACGGGCAGCAGGGGGCAAATTCATTTTATACAGTTTAAAAATGATGTTTAATTTTTCCCTGTTGGAAAAATTTAAATCAATGAGAAGTGCTAATAATTATATATATTTATTTATATTCTCTTTTCACAGGAGTGGACAACGATCTAGTTTATGGTTTGTAGACACATTTATTCAAGTATGAATTCCTTTCTTCAATTCTGATGATTCAGTTGTATTTTCATTATTACATACTTTAGAGAACGATGACCAAGCCGCGGCTCGCCACACAGGTGATCCCACCACCTCAGCATATCCTGGACAACATCCTGGACAGACGAGAAGGTCGGCTCAGAGGACCAGAGTTTATCAAAACTTGGAGCCGGAGTTAAACTTTAAGCAAAGATTTCACATAGGTCTGTAATCAAACCACGTGACGATATGACGTCACCACTCGTCAGTGATTCTTTAACTTCTTCTTCTTCTCATGTCCACAGAGTTATTCAACAGATTGAGAAACGCAAGTCGTCGTTACTATGGTAATGTTACTAACCTTCTTATAATACTCTGGCTGCCAACACTAGTTTGACTAATTCTGCTACTTCATGTACTCTGTGTACTTGTTCTTCCTAAGCTATTTCTAGTAGCTACTATGCTACCTTAAATACTGCTACCTGTGGATACTTCTGCTACTTCTTCAGCTACTTTCTATGTTTGCTGCTTTTGCAGCAGAAGTACTTTTTTGCTACTGTTTAAGCTTATTTAACTACAGCCTGTGTTTTTATACAGTAAACCAAAGTGAATTTCAGAGGCAAGGACGCGCTCAACAACGTAGACAAGGTATGTGTAATAATTTGATATTAACCAAAAATAATTATTAATCAGTTTGTTTTTTCTAAAGTTGTTGTATTTTATTGATATTTTAATGTTTAAAGCAAATTTTAGACAGAGGTAATTCACCCTGCTCTTCTCTTGTTTCTTTCTTAGATTACTATTTTCCAAACCCAGTTTACGAGAAGCGCACACAGCAGAGCCATCACCTGTAAAGAAAAAGAAGCGCTTCATCAGCTGTTGGGATATTTTATGTCAAGAAATACTCCAGAGGGACAGCTAACGATTTTTCAGTGAAGGCAATATTAAACGCTTTGCACGCATTTACAGTAAGAGCATAACAAGTAAACGTGTTAAACAAGCTGTGTAGCTGTGAACTGTGCTACACAAAAATAAAGATTTTCACTGCATAATAACATTTCCCAACATTGTTTTTGTGTAAAAATTTATAAAATGTATTAACATTTTTTTGATTTTATTATCTATATAGAATGTTACCGTTTATTAAATACCAGACTACCTCTTTACGAATGTCAATATCAAGAAAGAACCTATTAGTTTAAACATAATTCACCACAGCACTTTTTGAGGTTGTATTATTACATTTCATCATGTTTATTCATAATCAGAGTGTCAGGTCTGTCTGTCACTCTTCTGTCTCGCTCTTCTGGGTTAATTAGTTTCATCACACTCACCTGTGTTAATCAGTCCCACTGGTTTCACCTGGTGCCCTGGGTACAGACACCTCTGTCTTTGTCGGATCGTTCCTGTGCTGTCGTTGTTATTCATAACACTACAGTATAGGTGAATTTTAAACTGTTAGCATAGCATAAAAGTAGATCTATATATAATTCCTAGTGACAAACAGAACTACAGTAAATATAACGCAGTGTTCCTTGCATTTGAAAAGCAAGAGTCACCACCCAATATATCATTATGTCCAAACACAATGACTATAGAGGATTCTGTTCAATAAGGATGTAAATAAAAAAAATACAGTTCTGGGACAGGTCTTCTTTTGAAGCCTTTTCAATCACTGCATTTAGTTTTTAACATAAAAAATATAGTTTTATCTATAGCTGATATAAATAAATATGAAATACAATAAATGAGGTGCAATGTAAACAGACATTCCTGAGGGATTTACTAAAAAATACGTTATGATGTTATGTATTTATTTTTCAAAATATCTTTGTATTGAAAATATCTTTACAATGTCTTGTATTACACGGGATATCCTTATATGGATCTGCGATAAAAACCTCTTTGCCGTTGCATCATGTCTACCTGCAGATGTCGCTGAAGTGCTTCCAACGTTTGACGAAGAGCATTTTACTTCCTGCACAGCAGCGCAATTCAGGAAGAGGATATAATGGCGACGCTAGCGGGGTCCGAGTCCCACAGTACTGGAGGAATACAGAGAAATTACCCAAGCAACATTATCACGAAGTTGACGACCAGTAAAATTACCGGCCAGGGTTTCAGTCGAGGGACACAGGTTGGTGTAAAGACAAACGTTGGCGACAGTTGCAGGACAAAGTTTGTTGACTCAGACTGGGAGTCGCGCTGGGACTATTTTGGGGATAAGCAGGGGATATGGCAAACTTTGGTCAAAATCTTATTTTTGGACACTTATTTTAAATTGTTAATAATATACTCTTGTAGTACACGATGCACTCCTTCCCAAGACGTAGTAATGTTAGCACCCGGATGAAGAAAAGTCCGTTTAAATCTACGCTTTTGTTGCTGTTAGCTTAGCATTTAAGGCCATCTTTACAAAGTAGCACAGCCGATTGTCAAAATATGTTTTCGGTACTTGTATGATTTATTTAACGTTACGTGACAGTGAAGACGTAAATTCAGTAAAACCACTGTTCGTTTAACATCCGCTGCTATCGTTAGCACACATGCTAGTATTATGTTTATCCAGCTGAGAGGCGCAGGTGATTACGTAACGACTCAACCACATACCAGTGGTTTACATAAAAGGTTCGTCACAGTTGCTGCCTAAAATGCATTTACGTGTTAGACTATTTACTCTAGTACCAAGTATACTTGAGCTTTGTGTAATAGGTTGGTGTTGGACCACGGCTATCTTAAGCTAACCTGGTTTTACGACTTGGACTCTGTGCATGTTGTTGACTGGCAACCTTCTACCTGGGCTGTCAAACTAATTTTCACCACATCAGCAGTAGTTTCCCTTGAAGGGCCGGTTGTAAATGGAAGATAGAGTGTAGATAAATTACTCCATAACGTATTTATAAATGTTTCTGCAATTTATTATTATTTATTCAAGTTATAAATATTGTTTGTGGCTGTGTAATAAAAAAAGCTTTTGATAAAAAAGTTTACTCTGCTGCATGGACTTTATTAAATGCTTTTTAAGCTCCCACAGGCCATACAAACTGACTTGGTGGGGTGCATTTGGATCCCGGGCCTTGAGTTTGACACATGTTCAACACATTTAACTATAGCTGTATCAAAGCTTTGCATTGTTATTGCACTGTAATTATGTCAGTTTGTTTGCAATTGACTCCAAGGTCAGCTTTGAAATTTCTGTCTCTGTTTGACAGGGTCATTCTGTCCTTTGGTTGACTTATTTATAGATGCAAAATCTATAAAAATATCTGCTGATATAGTTAAAAACTTAATAACTTAGGCCGGTGGTCATCAACTGTTGGCCCATGGGCAATATCCATAATTCCAAAATAAATGGTTTGCATTTCGTTTTATTGTAGTGTCTGGCCCTCTGACAAATATAATTTGGCTCGGTCTTTCTACAAATAAGCCCCAAATAATTAGAAAACTTTGATTTGAATTAGAGCATTTAGATACATATATATGTGCCGTATGAATTTTTTTATACTGATTAAAATCTGTTGCATTTTATATGAATGTATTTATTATACGTTATTATACAAATTATTTATGTCTATAATCCACAAAATGTATTTAGACTTTAATTTTAAAATAACCAGCAAGATGACTATGTATCTATACAATAAGTCTTTTATTAGTAAAAATGATTCTGACAGCCATGAGCATGGAGATTAAAAACCCTTGTTGTGGTTGAAATCTGACCCTTTTACTCCATTTCAGCTCAGACTCAGACTTCAGCTCATCTTTCTAAACCATAAAAGGAATGCAGATAAAGAAATACATTAAAGACTTGAGTCCTGATGTACTCACACTGTTCTCACATTATTGCATATCTGCGTTCTTCTTTCCTTAGTTGCCTGGACATTTGCTTATAGAGAGGGACAAACAAGCAAAGTGGAATGGCATCCCTACTCTGCTACAGAGGCTTCATGCGAGCAGTCATCCCAACGATGACCTCTCCAATGCCCACTGCTTTCTTAAGGTAGGAACAGTTAGGTTTTTCTTTTTTCTTTTTTTTTTAGATTTGTCAATTTGTCTAATATGTGAACACTGGTTGGTTTTAGGTTTTATCATCTCAGCTTTCCATGGAAGCCATGTCTTTTGTCACAGAGGACAGGAAGACTGCTCAGGAGTCCACATTCCCCAACACGCACACATTTGATCTGTTTGGTGGAGTAAATGTAAGTTTGTCCATGCATTTGTACTAATTGTGTTGTGGTTGGCCTTAAATAGACTGATAATCAGTTGGTGTAAAAGTCTACACTCTCTTGTTCAAATGCCAGGTTTTTGTGAAAAAATATGAGACCAAGATAAATCTAAATCTATTGTATTGATTACAGTGTGAAGGAAACCACTGCTTTTTTGGTTGACTTTTAATTTTGCAGTATATGTGCTTGTCATTGTTGAGGTTAAATAGTTGCATTTCAGTAAGTTAACTCAACTCTGTTTTACAAAACAAAATGTATCCTGCTTTGTTAAAAAAAAAAAATCAAAGAACCAAAATTGAATGTTAATAAAGCGTAGCGACCATTATATGTGTAATAAGTCAACGTTTACATTTATACACTTGTTTACTGTTTCTCCTGAAGCTGCTTGTGGAAATCTTGATGAGACCCACACTAACTTTACAGAAGAAAAAACCCAAATGTGAGTAGAACACATCAGGCGTGTACGTAAGCAGTATTAGATCTGAAACGTACACTTCCACTTCAGATTTGTCTGGACCTCGACCAGTTACTGTGTTTTCTTCTCAGCAGTGAACGATGACCTGGTTAAAGACTGCCTCAGTGTCCTCTACAACTGCTGTATATGTGTACGTTGTCTTTTTCTGTGTTATTTTCTGTGTTATCAACCGTATATGTGTACGTTGTCTTTTTCTGTGTGTTATCAACCACCTACTGTTGTCAGATGTTTGCACAGAACTTTAATCTCAGTGTTGACAGGATTTCATTAACACGTACAATGTCTTCTTTTAAACTCACAGACAGAGGGTGTCACTAAAAGCCTGGCAGCGAGGGATGATTTTGTTCTTTTTCTTTTTACGCTAATGACAAATAAGAAGACCTTCCTCCAGACTGCTACTCTTATTGAAGACATTCTTGGTGTCAAAAAGGTCAGCATTAATATTTTCCTCACTAAAAAACACTTTTACATCTCAGCAGCTAGGTTGTTACAAACATCTTGGAGAACAGACTATTCTAAATATTGATAAGTAATAACAATGATTATATTGATATTTTTGCAAATTGTAGAAGTGATGCAGGATAATAAATACATGTATGTATTTATATATATGTGTAATACATACACATTCATGTTGTATTTTGAAGTGAAAAACAAGTATCTGGGAAAATAATGAATCCACTGACAGTTGTATTATTTTCTTTAGGAAATAATCCAGTTGGAAGGCATTCCTAACCTGTCAGGCCTGGTCCAAAGCTTTGACCAACAGCAGCTTGCCAACTTTTGCCGCATCCTGTCTGTGACCATCTCAGAACCTGATGTAGGAAACGACGACAAGCACACACTACTGGCCAAAAACGCTCAACAGAAGCGCAATGCTAACCCCTCACAAGCAGAGGTCAATCAAAGTAGGTACCTGAAGTGCTGGGGGCAAATTAAGCACTTTTTTTTCTGCCACTTGAAACTAACGTAATGGATAAAATCACATTTTGTGATAACCGTTAACTTTTATCTCCTTTCAACTGAAAATGCACTTACCCTGATGAACATCTGGTTTCGTTGAGCGGCTGTGTAAGTTGGCCACCAGGAAAGTGTCAGAAGCCACAGCCACAGGGGCAAATTTCCTTCAGGAGCTTGAGGACTGGTACACGTGGCTGGACAATGCCCTGGTTCTGGATGCCCTGATGCAGATGGCAACTGAGGAGGCTGAACAGAGCAGCACAGGTGTGGTCACTGGTTTGGGCAGTTTGAAAGTAAATGAAAAGAAACCCATTTTCAAAGTTTTAATAGTGTTATATAGCAAGGGCAAGTATAAAATATGATCGTAATGACCTCAACGACATGAAAATAAATACATATAAAATATGGAACTAATTAAGCACCAGTTTAAATAGTGGAGGTTTGAGTTGTTTTTCAGTCCTTGCCCTACTGACGGCAGGCAAGAACTTAAAATTTTAAATTAATTGTCGGTGTCATCAAAATGATCCACCGTGTTCAGCCTTCGCCAGAAACAACAAACTTCATTTTCTTCTCTTTCTTCTCTTTTTTTACTTTTTTTTAGAATCATCAGATGAGAGTTCTCTGGCTACAAGCCCGTTGCGACATCGGCTGCCACAGTCCATGAAGATTGTACATGAGATAATGTATAAAGTGGAGGTTCTCTATGTGCTGTGTGTCCTTCTGATGGGTCGGCAGAGGAACCAGGTCCTGATCAACACCTCTCTCTGACTTTGTCAAAACTACGGTGTAGGTTTGTTTTAAACCTCTGTCTTGTTCCTCTGCACAGGTCCATAAGATGCTGGCCGAGTTCCGTCTCATACCAGGACTCAATAACCTTTTTGACAAGCTGATATGGAGGAAATATACTGCTTCCACTCATGTGGTGCATGGCCAGAATGAGAACTGTGACTGCAGCCCGGTAGGACCAAATCATGTGACTTATTTCCAAATAATTTACTGTGGCAGAAGTGAAATTGTGTTTACAGTTGAGTCCAAGCAGTGGTGCTGTTAACAGAGTCAGTCGTTTCCTAGAGAGTTATGAAAAACACTGTTTTGACACTTAATGGTAGAAATGTGACAAAGAATTAGAATTTAAGTATGAGACATGTAGGTGCAGCCATAACTACAGCCTCACAATAGCTGTGTTTTAGTTGTGATTATGTACATTAGTCCAAATGGGTGACTTAATTTCTATAAAAACTTTATTTTTTATTTTGGAATTCAACATACTTTGTTTCATTGTACAGGAAATTTCATTTAAAATCCAGTTTTTGCGGCTACTTCAGAGTTTCAGCGATCACCACGAGTAAGTGAACCTTGATCTGTTTTTAGCCTTTAATCGTCTTTTGTTTTTTCAACAAAGATCTGCTCGTGTTTCAGGAACAAATACTTGCTGCTAAATAGCCAAGAACTGAATGAACTGAGTGCCATATCCATTAAGGCTAACATCCCGGAGGTCGAAGCTTTGGTCAACACAGACAGAAGTCTGGTGTGTGATGGGAAAAAGGGACTCCTCACACGCCTCCTCGCCGTCATGAAAAGAGAGCCTCCTGACTCTTCCTTCAGGTCATTAGTCCTTCATAGTATCACAGGAGGAACAACCTAAACATACGAACCCTCCACGTCTGCTTCTTATACCGTCTTATGTCCTGATTGGTTCAATTGTTGTTGCAGATTCTGGCAGGCCAGAGCAGTGGAAAGTTTCCTCAGAGGAGCCACCTCCTATGCAGATCAGATGTTCCTTCTGAAGAGGGGACTTCTTGAGGTAAAAGAAAAAAAAAAAAGAAAAGCTAACCTTAACACAATCCTTATCCCTCCTGTGCCATAACAACTATATTGAATGTGAACCCTTGTTTACTTCCTTTTTCTTCAACAGCACATCCTGTTCTGCATCATAGACAGCAGCTGTACGTCCCGAGACGTCCTGCAGAGCTACTTTGATCTGCTGGGTGAGCTCATGAAGTTCAACATCGATGCCTTTAAAAGATTCAACAAATATGTCAACACTCCAGAAAAGGTACAGTGGTGCGACCGCTCATCACAACAGCTACAGCTACAGTAACTATCATAACATGCTAATGTTTTAGCAAAACAAACCATGTCGGTGTGATTCAGCTTCAGTGAGGAAGTCGACAGCTGACAAGCTGACTGACGCTACTGCCTCAGACAGGAAGGTTTGGAGAGAGAGCTAGAGAAGCCAGACTGAGGTGGTTTGGACAGGTGCAGAGGAGGGACAGTGGACACATTGGTAGAAGAATGTTAGAGACGGAGCTACCAGGTAGGAGACAAAGAGGAGATATATGGATGCAGTGAGGGAGGACATGCAGGTAGTTGGAGTCAGAATAGAAGATGGAGAGATGGAAAAACAAATGATTCCTTGAAAAAGAGACAAGCTGAAAAGAAGAAGAAGAAGAAGATAGGTCGACTAAAGTCACTGTGATGAGGCACAGACGTAACTAAAATCTCTACGAAGCAAACCTGAGCGGGAGGGCCAATTTTAAGTGATGGTTTTGTATTGGTCACGGTCTGTAACGGTGATTTATCTTGATTAATCGTGATTGTGATGAATCCACAGCTGCCCTGTGATTGAACAGATTCAAATTTGAATTATTATATAAGTAATTGTTTGACAACAATAATTTCTTGTATTGTTTTTTTTTCTCTCAGCAGTGAAGGTGTCCTAACAGACTGATTGACTCACTAATTACTATTACTTCCCTGTAGTTCCAGACCTTTCTGACCCAGATCAACAGTTCTCTGGTGGACTCCAACATGCTGGTTCGCTGCATTGTCCTTTCACTCGACCGCTTTGAGAGCCAAACTGATGACATCAAAGGTAAACTGTGGCTAAAAGGTCTGATCTGTCCAAAGTTGGACACAGTTCTAAAAAAATATAAACGTTAAAGCAATATATAAAATCCAAGTATTCCTTGGTTTTGTCCAAAAAAGGTCTTAATTTCAGTGTTTTAGTTTGAATCTTAAAAACACAGCTTTTCATAAAGCAGGTTTGTTGTTTGAACTCTTGTGTTCGTGTGTCCTCAGTGGTGGAGGTTCTGTCAGAGTGTTGTCTGTTGTCCTACATGGCCAGAGTGGAGAACAGACTGGGCTTCCTGTTTCGACTGATCAACATCATCAACGTGCAGACTCTTACACAGGTCTCGTTTCATTTTCTCACGTTCAAACAGACAAACAACTTTGTTTCATCACAGGTGACTCTTGGCCTGGCTGATTTCTATCACAGCTTTTATAGCCTGTACATTTGAACCAGGGCTCATGTGTTTTTGTAGATTCATTGATTGTTGTTTACTACGGCAAATTAAAACATCTTTATTCTGTAATTTACTGATATTTAATGCTGGGCAACTTATCCTGTTAACTCATTAATTCATTAACGGCTACAGTTACTCCAAATGAATATGTTCTGTTTCTTTCGATTCCTTTTTGGAACAGGAGAATGTGAGCTGTTTGAACACCAGCCTGGTCATCCTGATGCTGGCCAGGAGGAAGGCCAAACTGCCCTTCTATCTCAATGCCCTGCGGGAGAAGGAGTATGCTGAGAAGTACCCCGGCTGTCTGCTCAACAACTTCCACCACCTGCTGCGTTTCTGGCAGCGCCACTACCTCAACAAGGACAAAGACAGCACCTGTCTGGAGAATGTTAGTGTCATGATGGGAGAGAATATTCTAAAAAAGAAACAAACACAACATGCACTGACATGAACACATTTCTGTTGTTTACATTCACCAGTTGTAGGCTGTACGTCAGATTGGGCTGCATTCGCTTTCGTTTGTCTCCGTTGTTTTTTCTGCACTTCATTATGGCTCCTAAGCATTAGTCAGACTCTCCTGACGTCCCAGAATCTGGGATGCTCAGCAGAAGCTCAATGCTAGTCCCTCACAATCAGAGGTCAATCAAAGTAGGTGGTCTTTGAACTTTAAAGTGCAAATGTGCAAAGACATCATAATCTGGGACCTGTATCATGACGTTACCACTGTGTTGGTGAGTCCTGTCTTAGAGTTCTGTTCCTATAGTGCGTATTCTTAGTGACAACTGAATATTTCACTGTTTGTGATCATGTATAGTCTCTCCACAAAGTAGGGTCATTTATTTGGTCTTCTATATAGTTTTTATATATAAATGTTTAATTCCTGGTGTTTCCTCCTCAGAGCTCCTGTATTTCCTTCAGCTACTGGAAGGAGACGGTGTCGGTGCTGCTGGATTCAGACAGGACTTCTCTGTGTGCCATAACCAGCTACATTGACGAACCTTTCATGGATCTAGACAGAGACCTGCTGGAAGATTGACCAGATGTTTTTTATTTGTGAGGTCGCATGGAGCCTGGACACATGACACTGGTGGTGATGACTTCCCTAAGATGAGGCATCAGCGTGATCATGATCTGACTTCCCAGATGCCAAAGACTCACCTGTCTCCAGTCTGTATCTATGTAATGAAGCTGGTCGCACAGGCAGCAAAAAAACAGACAGACACTTGCGTCATCCCTTCACTGAGTTTCTGCGCCTTATGGACAGAAGGCTGATATCCTGCATCACCAGACAGGAAACCTTGGAGAGGATGCCGTTTTTCATTTTGAACTGTAGGAAATTGTATGAAAAAAAAATGTGATGGAACAGATTTTACGTTAGAAAAAAAAAAAAAAAAGATTTCATGGACTTGGTTTAGAACGGCCACAGGTTAAACAATCAACCAGATGAAGCGACCTGTGACACGGCTGAATAAAAGCAGTCTCTTCAGTCAAAGCTACTTACATGACATTAGGTGCTGCTCTGCTGTCTGTCCCGTAGGGGGGAGTGTTGTCCCCTTTTAAAACAGAATTAGTTTTAAGTTTTGGAGTTTCAGAGCCTGAAACTTTTCAAATGCTTTTAGTCTTAAATTAGGAAAAACCTCTTCTCTCTTCTGGGCTTAGCACAACTAACAATGAAACCATGAACTGTATTTAAGAACTTACAGAAACAGAAATATATGGTTGCAGGCCAAGGTTACCATGTTAAGCCTTCAATAAGAGACAAGTATTCACCTGGTGTCAGAAACTTACTCATTCAACTGGTAACTGTAAATAAATGGACAACGAGACTGATTCTATTTACATCAGCTAAAATGTGAGTTTGTTTTCTATAGATTTGCATTTCACCAATCTCTGAAGGTGACAGAGGCCATGGTCAGGAAAAAAGAGTCAAGAGAGCCCTCTGCTGGATCTTGCAATCACTACAGTAGATAATAACCACTCAACATTTCAACAAAAAACAGTCCTGGGTTGAGGAAATCATCTTTTACCTTTTTGTAACCTGCTTGTTAATGAACACCTGTTCCTGTTCTACTGTCTGCTGGTTTGTTCAGTTAGGTATCTGTTGCTGATTGGTGCTTTCCAGGTTATCACCGGGATTTAAGGTCGTCAGTCGCTTGTGAGTAACCAGTTATCTTAAACCCCTCATTAACTGTGCTGTTCACACAGAGGCCATTCTTGTTTCCAAGTTCTTTTCGGATTTTTTTGTGTGTGTGTGGCTTTTAGCGCTAGATCAATTGTAGAATAAACTTTTGCACATATAAAAATGCTCATCGTTTATTATATTTTAACAAATCTGCTGTTTAAAACATTTTTCGTTTTGTACAGAAGTTTTATCCATGTCCTAAAATATGCATTAGGAGAAAACATATATACTATGCAGGCGTTAGTGTCATTAACATAGAAAACATTGAAAACCTGGTGAGGTGAAGACACAAAAGTGAAGCAGAAATAGCTCTGGTGGTTTTTGATGTCTTAAGGGAAAATAAAGATACTTGTTCAATTTATATTGTCTGTAAACTTTTCTCTTAAAGTTAATGGCCGTAACCTTTTTTCTTCGCTAATTAAATTAAAGAGAAATAAAGGAGTTGATTCAAAATTCCAGTGGAGCTGTGATGTAATAAGGTTGAATGTGTTTGAATGAGGACACACTGGTTCAAAACATTGAGTTGATACACTGGTGTGTGGAAGGTGTAACCAGTTTGGGTTCAACACCACCTGGTCTGACCATGGTCCAGAATCACTGCAGATAAAAGAACTGGAAGCTGGAAGTCGTTCAAACAGATACAGTGTAGAAACCTCTGTGAGGACATTTTGGTCGTCATCGTTGGTCGAACCTTTAGCTGTCTTTGCTCTCTTAGTTACCTGCTAACTGAATTTACTCACTTCTAATCTGAAGATATTTTCTGACACGACTTAACTTCTTGGATACTCCAAAGCTATTCGGTTAATATTAATGATATATTTGTTTCATGTTGTCGTTGTAAGTTATCAAACTGATTTTTCATTTTTGTTTTTAATAATTACATATTTGGTTCTACAGTGGTTTGGTTGGACTGTGAGGTGTCCAGGTCCTGGATCGTCACACACTCACCCCGGGGTTTCACACCTGCAGTGAGGTGTGTGGGTGCCAGTACAGCAGTGGACATTGAGGCCAGATACCTAGAAATACTTTTTTAGCAACCAAACAAACTTTTTGGAGCAATCTATTCCAAATTATACTGTCATTAAATTTTAACATCTAAAGTCTTTAGAATGGTATCCATCAAAAAGTGTCAAAGCTTCTTTAATACATGTGGCCACACCTGCTAATCATCAGTTGGTGCATTTGATTTTAATTAGCGCCACCTGGCTGCTGCAGACACTCCTAAAGCCTGTGGAGGAAGGAATTCTTGACTGGAAAAGTGAATGACATTCAACTATAAATACATTCAACTATAAATATATATATTCAACCGTCTGTTCCCAAAGGTCCAGGCCAGTGAGTATGGCAGGTACGTGGTGATATTTTATGTTGTATGATAATGTTTAATGTTTCTCAGTGACCTCAGCAGTACATCCCATAAATGTGCTGCTAAATGTAAGAACACACACACACACAGGACATAGACATGAAGTTTAGAGTCTTTATTTGGACTTTGACACAGCAGAGGACATCTGTTGCAGTGGCTTCGCTGTGATTGTTCCATTTTCAGGGTGCAGTCTGCTCACGTCACTCAGCATGCTGAAAAAACAAGATGGAACTTTTGAATGTCTTTGACATATTTAGAACTCAAACCTCAAAAAATGAGATTTCTTTCTTGTTGTGTGGTTTAAGAAGTAAAAGCTCAACACACCTTAGTTCCTTGTTCGCGTGTGCGGACGCGCAGCTTGTTGACCTGTGATTCAGCCATGTCAGCTCTTTCTTCAGCATCATCCAGCTCGTGCTGCAGCTTCCTGTACTTGGACAGGTTGGTGTTGGCCTGCTCCTCCTGCACACATTCAAACAGGGTTGGCTCAGACTCGTGGCTGACTTTTCCTCTCCAAAACTGTAGTATTTATATTGTGTGGAGTAAAACAAACGACACAAACAAGTGTTGGTGTACTCACTGCTTCTTCTGCCTGTCGTTTGTAGCTCTTCACCTTCACCTGCAGTTTATCAATCAGATCCTGCAGACGAACCAGATTCTTCTTGTCCTCCTCAGCCTGCACAAACAGAAATTCTGCATTTAAGAGCGACATAAAAAGCCTGGCTTCCTTTAATTCAGTGCTTCTCTGTATTTCTGTATTTTTGTTTGTGAATTCTGTGCGTACCTGGTAGCTTAGCTCTTTGATTCTTCTCTCGTACTTGCGTACTCCCTTCTGGTGCTCCTGGCTTTTCTTCTGCTCAGACTCCAGTTCACTCTGTAGTTCCTTGACCTGCCGGTGAAGATCAGATCAGATAGTGACCTCTGGACTCATCAAACCTTGACCTGAAGTGTCGGAGAAAAACCACTCTTGGACTTCATACCCTCGCCTCCAGTTTCTGGAGTTGCTTCTTGCCGCCCTTGAGAGCGATCTGCTCAGCTTCATCCAGACGCATCTGCAGGTCCTTCACGGTTTGTTCCATGTTCTTCTTCATCCGCTCCAGGTGAGCACTGGTGTCCTGCTCCTTCTTCAGCTCCTCTGCCATCATGGCTGCCTACAGATATGCACAGTATTCCCACTGTCAGGTGAATGGTACGGAGGATGTTTATCAGGTATTAGTTTGTCTTCATGTCTCACATCAGTGATGGCCTTCTTGGCCTTCTCCTCAGCATTGCGACACTCCTGTACGGCATCGTCCACCTCATTGGACAAGGAAGTCAGATCACTTTCCAACTTCTTCTTCTGGTTGATCAACCCGGTATTCTGGACAAAAAAAAGATTCCATTTTATGTTGAATGTTTTCTCTGGGACATTGAGGACCGGACTTCTTGGTCTTGGGTTGAGTTCAACGAATTATCAACTATAGTTCATAGAAAGTTGGTGTAAAAAGTACTTTACGATTAAGATGTTTTAAACCAAAAGAAATTTGATAAAATGATAAAAAACAAAATCCCCAAAATGATTTATTTTTAAACCATGACCTGGAATGGATGTTTTTTTACAACATGTGAATTCTCTGTTAGTGATTTTCCTTCTTTCGCTCCGTGCTGTGGTGAGGGAAGTCATTTCTACCTGAGAGTGTAACAGATTGACTCTCTCTGTGGCCTCCAGCAGCTCGTGCTCAGCGAGTTTTCTTGCTCGGTCGTTCTGCTCCAGCAGAGATCGCAGCTCCTCCACCTCGGCAGCCAGCAGGTTGTTTCGACGTTCAGTCACAGCCACCTGCTCCTTCAGCTCCTCGTTCTTATGAACGGTGTCATCCAGCTCCAGCTGAACGTCCTGGAGATGAGGTAGAAGAGTCTCTGTGTAAAGCTGTTTCCTTGTGATGTCACCATCTGATTTTTTTAGGTATTACTTCAGGTTGTGTGGGGTTTAAAAACAGTGGCGTGGAGCTCGAGTCAGTTCCATGAACCCACCTTGATCTGGACCTGCAGGTTTCTCAGTAGTTTCTGGGACTCTGCAGCCTGCCTGTTGGCGTGGCTCAGCTGAACCTCCATCTCATTTAGGTCGCCCTCCATCTTTTTCCTTAGACGCACCGCCTCACTGCGAGACTTGGCCTCCGCGTCCAGAGTGGCCTGCATGGACTCCAGAGTCCTCTGGTTGCTGCGGCTAGAACAGACAAAGTTGTGACTATGGGGAGGAGGAGAGTGGGTTTCATGAATTTGTAGGAGTGTAGTGCATGCTGGGAAATAATACCGAAGACTGTCAATTTCCTCATCCTTTTCAGACAGCTTCCTTTCCACTTCAGCTTTGATCTGATTGAGCTCCAGCTGGATCCTCAGTGTTTTGCTCTCTTCGTGCTCCAGAGCGCCCTGGGAGAAAAACACACAAGACAAAGACCTTCTGTCCAGTCATCCATAAGAACTCCACAGACTACGGACGTCAAACGGAGGTGACACACTGCTCACTTCAGCTTCCTCCAAGGCAGCCTGGATCTCACTCTTCTCCACGTCCAGACCCTTCTTCATCTTCTCCAGTTCATTGATCGTCTTTGACCCCTGGCTGATTTGATCGGTCAGATCAGAAATCTCTTCTACAGGTGAACAAACAGAACAGTAGATTTACTGTATGTCAGTTTCAGGTCTTATCATTAACCAGCACCTGGTATCATGTACAGTACGTAACAGCACCTTGGAGGTTCTTGTTCTCCTTCTTGATAGTCTCCAGATGATCCAGAGTCTCCTCATAAGAGTTCTTCAGTTTGAAGAGCTCTGTGCTCAGGCCACGAGACTCCTTCTGAGAAGTCTCCAGCTCTGACTGGCACTCCTCGTACTTCTGCTTCCACTCGGCCAGCACCTGGAAGAAACCACGGAGGATCTCTTTAAACGGCTGACCCTGAATCCACTGCATGTGGGATGGAGCTCAGCTGGACTGAGGATGGTCCAGTCCAGGTCTATAGATCTACAGACTGCAGCTCCAGTGGGCGGCTTGTTTTGTTCGTACCTTGTCAAAGTTGCGTTGCTTCTTGTCCAGCATGGCTGCGGCAGCGTTGGCTCTCTCCAGGTCAATGACCAGGTCCTCGATCTCCGTCTGAAGACGATGTTTGGTCTTCTCCAGGGAAGAACACTTGGCGTTGGATGTCTCCACCGTCTCCTCCGCCTCCTGCAGACGCACCACCAGCTTCTTCCTAACAACACGAAGGTTCTTTGACTGTTATACCTGTCATTAATACACGGATAATTTAGTCAAACAAAACAGCCACTCACTTGGCCTCCTCCAGCTCCTCAGTTCTCTGGATGGCATCAGTTTCGTACTTTGTCCTCCACTGAGCCACGTCAGTGTTGGCCTTGGACAGAGCTCTCTGCAGCTCAGCCTTAGCCTCCTGCTCCTCATCGTACTGCTCTCTCAGAAGATCACTGTCATGTCTAGATGACTGCAGTGCATGGGCCAGAGCGTTCTTGGTCTGGAATGACCGAGGCGTGTGATTAGCTAGAGTGGTAGCACTGTGACTTTTAAATATCTGGGCTGCCTGTGAATGATAATTGAACTGATGGAGTGTTTTATACCTTATTCTCCTCCTCCAGCTGTTTCTTTAACTCTTCAACAGTCTGGATGAAGGAGTTCTTAGCCCTCTGGAGCTGGGAGACCAAGGCTTCACGCTCCTCCACTTTCCTTCCCAGCTCATCTACAACAGGCGTGAAAAGAATATTGATCAATCCATAAAATCAATGATAAAAGACGATGACAAAAATTAGATGAATTACGTAGTTTTATGTTGCTGGAAAAATAGTCGCTGTACTGTGGCTAATGCTAGATGGTCTAGACCAGTGGTTCACACGTGATGGGAGCTGACATCCTCAAGTTGAGTAACTCTAGTCTAACACTGGCAAAACTAAGTGATGTTACAAGGTGAAGAGAGCCATGATTCAATGTAAAGGCTGCTCTACTTTTGTATTATTGAAAAATACAGTCCCTGCTGCAGGAGGGTATATTTCTTTAGGAGGTAAATTAATCAGTAATAAAGTCATGCAGTATTTTGGTAACAATTATTGCTTTTGTATTTATGGTTGAATCATTGAATTTAATACCATTTTTTGGCAGAATTATTTTTACCTCTCTCTGTCTGAGCCCGAGCCCTTTGAGAGGTGGCGTCACTGAGCTGCCTTTGGAGCTCGTCCACCTTGGCTTTGGCCTCGTTCATTTGGTCTTCGTACAGGCGACACATCTTCTCTGAAGTGGCCTGCAGACCAGACATGACAAGTTTGGGTTTTTAAGAAAAAGGAACGATAAGAAACAGCAGTGTGAACAAAGCCTTTGTTTAATTAAAGTCTGACTAAAAGTCATCCCCGTGTTCATGTTTGTACCTTGCCCTTGGCCAGTTGCTCCACAGTGGAGACCAGATCATCGCTCTCCATCTTGGCTTCACTTCTCTCTTTCTCCAGCTTCTGTTTGACTCTCTGCAGGCTGTCGATCTGCTCGCTGAGCTCGGCCACGCTGTCGGCGTGCTTCTTCCTCAGAGTGGCTGTGGTTGCCTCGTGGTGCAGCATTGCCTCTTCCAGGTCCCGGCGTAACTTCAGGAAATCGGCCTCTCTTTTCTTATTGACCTCGATCTGGGCCGAGGTGGCGCCGCCGGCCTCTTCCAGGCGTTCGCTCAGGTCTTCTAGCTCACGGGCGACATCTCCACGCTGCTTCTCTGCTTTGGCCCTGCACGACCGCTCAGCCTCCAACTCCTCCTCTAGCTCCTCTGTACGAGCCTGAAACCATTATTTTTTAACTCAGTTATTCTGTCCAAATTGTGTAGTTTACACATCTTTAATGTCATCTATAGTAATAAAATAATGTAGTTCGGTTAATTCTGCTTTTATTTTTTTTTATACATAAGTGTCAATTAAATGTGTAAATATTGCAGGAGAAGAGTTGAAACCTGTAACTCCTTTATTTTCTTCTGGAGTTGATTAACCATTGCTTGTTCATCTTCAATCCTTGAGCTTATTGCACTCATTTCATAGTCTTTCCTGGTAAAAATGAAAAAATGTTTTAATGATTCATAGCAGCACCAAATGGAAGATGACGTCCAATGTTCCGTAAATATTTGATCAATTTACTTTTTCAGCCTCTCTTCGAGTTGCTGTTTGTCATTTTCCAGGTCCATGGCAGACTCAAGAGAGAGTTTCAAATCTCCCTCCAGCTTACGCTTGACACGCTCCAGGTCCAAACGCAATTTCTTCTCCTGTTCCAGGGAGCCTTCAAGCTGATTAACAAAAACGGTCAATATTAGTAGGTCGATATGCTTCACCCGGAAGGTGAGAACAAACATTATCACATAAACTCACATCGTCCACTTGTTGCTCCAGCTTTGTCTTAGTTTTGGTCAGAGCGTTGACTTTGTCTTCCTCTGCCTGCAGGTCGTCCAGTGTCTGCTGATGAGCTTCTTGGAGAGCTTTTTTCTCCTTGGTTAACTTCAGGATGGTTTCGTCCAGAGCTGCCATCTCCTCAATCAGGTTCTTCACCTGCAAACCATAGATTTAAATGTTTAAAAATGTTTAAAAGTGATCTGCTGTGGTGTGATAATTGACTGGGCTCCTTACCTTGTTCTCAGTGGCATGTTTTTCTTTTTCCACTTTAGCCAGAGTGATCTCCAGGTCGTCGATGTCTTTCTTCAGCTCAGCGCACTCGTCCTCCAGCTTGCGCTTCTTGCTGAGCAAATTAGAATTCATCTCCTCCTCATCCTCCAGCCTCTCCATGATTTCTTTCACCTTGGCCTCCAGTTGGATCTTAGCTTTGATGAGCAAGTCACATCGATCCTCAGCATCAGCCAGGTTGTCCTGCTCCTGTAGCAGAGATGCCCAAGAGCACCCAAGGTGAGTTCATTTTATCATCACTAGAAAATGAATGTTTCCAAAATCTGTGAGTCCCTTACCGCCTGCAGCTGCAGAGAGAGGTCATTCTTCTCTTGAATCAGGGAGACCTGTCTGTCCTCCAGCTCCTTCCGCTTGACCTCAGATTTCTCCAGAGCCTCCTTCAGCTTTGCTAGCTCCTCCTTCAGAGAAGCTAATTCTTTCTCTGTAGCTGCGCTCTTCAGAAGGGGCTTTATTTTGAAGAAGAGCTTCATCCAGGGCCAGTGCTTGACCGCGTTGAAGGACCTGATGTTCCACTGAATGATCATCAGGGCGTCCCTGAAAAATAGACATGAATGAGAACGGCTGTTTTCTCTACAGCAGTAAAGATGAATGTGTCTCGAAATGTAACACTAAATGTGTTTAGTAGTATTGTGTATCTGGAGAGACTTTGTCAGCTCTGACACTCAGTTACTTTCTATATCAGGCGTTGCCAACCCGTGGCTCTTTGCTTTGTTTCATGCAGCTCTTACGTTTATAACACAGGAGAGGGAGAGTTTTTTTAAACAAGCCATTCTGCCTATATGTCAGGCATCATTAGGACAATTCAAAGGATTCAAATCTTCAATTCTCTCCACGCTAACATCGACCAGAGATATTACTGTGGGTTCATGTTGAAAAGAGAAATGTTCAAATGTACTGACTGTTTGACCTTGTGACTCAAAGGGAGCAGAGCTGATGAAGGAGGTGAGAAATATTTATCATGAATTCACCTGTTTATTTATCCAGTCACTGCTCCTTGGTGCTCAACTCTTGGCTCCACTCCCATTCCCATCCACTGGTGTGAGTCTAATCATACACCAAAGGATGCGACATGAAATCATACACCTAACGCTGCTGCTTTTGATGTTTGACGACCGTGACCAAACGGGGTTACTAGATTGATTTAGTTACAGAGGGACGGCGTCTCACGGCCCTAAATATGGACGCAGATCAGATTGGTCAAGGACTTATGCTATCAGTGTTTAGTGCCCAAGTTTAAGTGGGCTCCACAATCGGAGGGTGGAGGGTGACTGGGCTGGGAGGGTGGGTGAGTGTGTGGGAGATAGCTGATTGGATGTTTAACATGACTCCACACCGAGGGTCTCACAAAGGTGACTGTCTGTTTTTATTTAGAAACCACAACCTTTTGTCAGACGGACTGTCTGTAATCCTCTGTCACCCGCCACATATTCCACTAATGCACTCACTTAGAAGTACAGGCGCCACGGACAAACAGGGCCAAGGGCCATCAGGCACACGGGGGGAAAGTGGGGGCTGGGGTTGTATTTTTAGGGAGGGCCTTGGCAGCTGTCACTTGTCACATGTCGCCACCTGGCTCTGGTCAGCATTGTTTAATTTAAAGAGATGGATGGAATGAACCCAGACCTGTGGCTCTGTGGTATGTGTGAGTGTGACTAAAAAAAAAACAATGGAGCTACACACGCTCACACACACATACCAATTGAATTTAAGGGCAAGCAAACACCTGGCATGGACTGGTAGGACAAACTGGAGCTCCAGAATGTTGGCCACCAACATTCTGGAGCAGACGACCGAACATCAGACAGATTCATGAACAATTGTGTTGCTTTTAAGCCTTTCCAAAAGACGACAGGTGGAGGAGGTCTTTATTTTAGGGCGTGACCACTGTATTCATAGATACAACACTTGAGCTGTATATCTGTTGGACTAATCTTCTTAACCCATCAAGAGGTTAGTTATTTGAAGGATTGTTGGCATTCACTGAGTCATTTTATGTGCAGCCCAATTTCACAAATCAAATTTTGCCTCATTGGAATTCATACTGGTACTTTTGTTTAAAAAAAAAACGGTTCTGTAGAATACAAGCGCAAGTGTGGCTTATAAATGTTTATAAGCCATGGGTAATATGTTGGACCTGACAATGACCCTAAATGTTCCACATCTTAGTCAACCAGTGCTTCTGTATTGTATCAATTGCAAATTAATAATTGTTACTGTTATAATACTCGACTCTTTTACCTGCGTTCCATCATCCTGGCCAGCTCCAGCCTCATGATTTTACCACGGGCAGCAGCCTGCAGCAGTGTCAGGACTTTGGCCAGACGCTGGTCCCTGAGCTCCTCTAGGTGACCCAACAGACCGGCCTTGAAAAACACCTACAGGAGGAAATGGAACAATCACTACTTGAACAGCATGGGTTGATGACCTCACATGATCCTTAGAGAAAAACAACTATTTTATATCCTATGAAGCAGAACTTTTTATTAACTTCTGTCTCCATGAAAAATTTTAATGTGAATTCTGTGAAACTCTGTCAATTCTAACAAACATTCTATGTTAATCAAATGCATTACATCAGATTTGGACATAAACTACTGCCTTTTACCTTGGTGTGTCCAAATCGATACTGGCTGTGGTCAATATCCAGTGAAGCTAGCAGCTTCTCTGCTGCCTTCCTGCTGTCCACAAACTTATCATCTGGGATGGCTTGTGGATTCAGGATGCGATAGCTAGGTTTTGAAAACATGACTGATTATTCTGATATCAGGAACATGTCAAATCAAAAGTTTAATTTTGTTTCTGTGTGCTTTGTCTTACCGTTGTTTGAACTCAGCATAGAAGATGCGGTTGGGAAAACCCTTTCTGCATATCCTGATGCCTTCCAGAACGCCGTTGCAGCGAAGCTGGTGCAGCACCAAGAAGGAGTCCATGACACCTGGACGGATGAGTTTGGCCCTTTATACCCATTCAAGTTCCTGCTACTCTCAGGTGAGTGTATATTTTGCTGGGTCTTACCTGGAGTCTTGGTCTCATTCGGGATAATGCACCGAACAAAGTGCGGCTGGGTGCTACGAAGGTTGGTCATTAATTTATTTAGATTTTCCTGAAGTAAAAGAGAGAAAAACACCATTGGAAACAAAGCGTGATCTGTTCCCTGTTATATTTACTATTCATATACATTTTGTAATTAGAGATTTAGACATTTTAGACATTGACACCGACAATAACGTTGGAAAAGAAAAATATTATTATAATTATAAGTGACAACCCGAGAAATTATTCTACGTTTGTTTGGTGGAAAATGGACATTAATTCTTTTGTGCAAAAGAGGAAAAAATACCATGCAGACTGTTGTATGTTTTAAAGAGGAAAAAGCCTGTGATATGAAGGTGTTTCAGCCATGACTGACACTGGAGTCTGTGAATCTACAGTTTACTAATGAGTGAAAATGTCAGATGGATTTTTTTTATTAACGTTAATTCTGACTCAACATGAGTGATAAACACATGCTGCCTGGATATACAGTCGCCCACAGACTGTCCCTGTCTGTCCCCTATGAAAATTCATGGATAATGATGAGGACAACAATCAGACAAAGACGACCACAAACTATTGATCAGCTCAGCTTGGATTTGATACAGGAGTCAGTTGGAAATAAAGAAGTCTCTTTGATGATTGGTCAAAACTCTTCATGAAACTTAAACAAGTCAAGTACTTGTTAACTTTTTATGTTACCCAATTACAGTGATATCTTTTCAGAAAGTTTATATCTTTTCTGGGGAGAAATGCGTACTTGCTGACTCAAAACAATTGCACAGTGAAATTGTTCATCTTGAACTGTTGCCTAAAGGGCTGGACCAGGTCTTGATGGTGTGGAAGAGAGGAGCCAGCACAGACTTAAAGTGATGTTCATGTGATCATTGCACTAAACATCACTGCAAGTCTTAACTGCCTCCGTCCCAGCTGTCGCTCAGATGGCGTCCAAACTACACCTGCCATCATGGCTGACCAATCAAGGCTTTGACAGGCTCACCTTGTGCAGCTGTGACACCGTCTGGAAGGAAGCTGCCTTCTTCCTCTTTTCCTTGACGCCAGGTTTTGGCTCCGAGGGAGCTGATGATTGATTAATGGACTGATTAATTAAAGGAGTTTCACGATTATTACAGCTATATTACTGGAGACTGGTCATCAGAGTGTATAATGTAAACACATCCAGTCAGATTACAGATTACTGTCTTGTACCTGAGTCCGAGCCAACGTAGTTCTCATACAGAGAGGCCATCAGCTTGTTGGAAGACTTCTGGAAACATGCCACCACTGTTTCATTTAAAGGGTCTTTGTTTTTGTCCAGCCAGCCAAAGATGTTATATGGTACCTGTTACAAACACAGCACTAGTTATGTCATCTTAGAAATGTAATTAACCACAACATGACAGTAATCTACTGTTTGATCAGTATTTGTGTGAAGGACCCAATATGGTTAACAGAGTAGATTTACAGTCTGGAAATATTCCGTATTTAATTGAGTTGTTTTTATTGCAGCTATTTTACAACCATGTCAGAAACATTTGCTCTTGGAACAGCTGTGACTGCTGACAATTTAGTGTTTGCTCTGTGCATAGTTGTCCACTTACCACCCCAGCGTAGTGGACCAGCTCAAAGTGGGTCTCGTACTTGCGTTTCTTGTCCGGTCTGGCCCTTTGGAAATTGGGTGACTTGCCAATGTGATTATCATACAGCTTGGCTTTGAAGCTTCCATCTGTGGCCTTTGGGAACATGCACTCCTCTTCAAGGATGGACATGATGCCCAGTGGCTGAAAGTAGAAAGAAAGTTATTATTATGATGCTACGTCCCATCCAAAAACATGAACCTAGACATTATCACTGATATTATCAGTTGCCCTATTGTTCTGTATTGGTAAGAATCTCACAATTTGATTTGATTTTTTTAGGTCACATTTGATTCAATATTGACTCACTGTTGGACCAAGTCACTGCCAGGCTCCTCCACACTGCACAGAGCGTCTCTGTAGGTGCCCCTCTCTTTCAGACGGGGCACTGTTCTCTACTCAACTTGTGCTCTCCTTCAACACGAGGGGCTTGAATTGATTCAGAAGGTTGCTGAATCGATATTGAAGTGTGTGTGGGTGCCAAATGGTAGGATAAATGCACGTAGGCCGCACACACTAGAAGCCAGCTGTGCTGTGCTGCGATGAAGAGCCAAATGCCCCCTCTCCTGTCACCCTTTAGCTCGCTTACCACAAAGGCAAACAGTTCGGTTGTCTCCAAGACATACGTCAGACATCTGCTTTGTGAACAACCTTCAAAATAGTCAGTCGTCTAATCAACACGGTGCAATCTTTACTGTGAGTTGCTATAGTTCAGAAACATGATGCAACAGAATTAGCTGCAGCAGCATCTGACTGTGGGTATACATGTGGAGTAGTGGAATAAGGCACTCTGGACAGTGTACCACTGCTGTAATGGATGTATGATAACAAGCCTCCAGTCACTAGGTGGCAGCAACCCATACAGTGATTTGTACAAATAAACAATATACATGTTATTATTCTCAATAGTATTTCAATTTGCGGCAGTGTGGGTCAGGAGGGCACGGGGGGCGTGAGCCCAACATCCACATTCTGACTGAGCGTCTAATAACTCTTTAGATTCTCTTTGGTTAATTATGATTCACTCACCTTTTCAATTAGATCAATGCACGGTTGAAGGTCCAAACCAAAGTCAATGAAAGTCCATTCAATGCCCTCCCGTTTGTACTCTTCCTGCTCCAGGACGAACATGTGGTGATTGAAAAACTGTTGCAGTTTCTCATTGGTGAAGTTGATACACAGCTGCTCAAAGCTGTTGAGCTGCAACAACACAGGAACAGGAGTTTACAAGTGAAAGGCACAAAAGAAGAAATGTTTGCCAATCAGTTTGATCTTAATAATTGAGGAAGCTGAAGACATTTTAGGTAATTTACCTCAAATATCTCAAATCCAGCAATGTCCAGGACTCCGATGAAGTACTGTCGGGGCAGCGAGGTGTAGAGCGTACGATTGATCCGTCCTACCAGCCATTTAAACATGCGGTCATACGTGGCTTTGGCCAGAGCACCGACGGCGTAGTTTACCTACAGCACATACATACACACACACACACACAGAACAAGACAGAACAGCTGTCATTCACTTAAGTAGTGCCTGTTGCTTAGATACCAGTCCCTAGTGTGTGTGTGTGTGTGTGTGTGTGAAGTGAGGAGGTTACTGATGGACTAAGGAGTGAGATGATGTCATGGTAATGAACCACTGCGTGTTCTCACCTCTTCAACATGGAAAGACATGAGCATGGCTCATATAAGATTTCTTATACGACTTAAGGAGAGAAATGAATGACAGGCAAATGTAAATAAGAGTGATTATTTTTGTGAACTTGTGCAGTAAGGTGGTGTATGCCATTGTGGCAGGTATGGTAAATTGGCAGGACACCTGACAACACACTGCGGTCGAAACCAAGAGTCAAGAGCAAACCTAGATGTTTCCAGGGTGGAGCTACCCACTGAGAGGGCGGAGGTATTATAACGACCCACGTTGTGTCATCACAATGTGGGTGAAATGGGAATGGCTGGTTTTGAGACATTTCCAGATTTGGCAGATCGCAGTATAAAGTGTTCTATTAATCCATGCTTCTCTTTTTTGCCTTATTTTGGGCTATCTTTAGTTTTTACACGTGGATTTACCGATACAGTTTTGGGGGATGACTACTGCCATCTGGGGCAGTGTATTTTTTTTAAATGCGTTTGCTGATTGTGCGCTGGGCTTGTTTCTGGACAGGTTTAATCAAACAGTTTACAATACTGAATGTGTCTGTGCCAGTGTTTTGTATCATCTACAATATCTGTAGGAAGTGTGAAAGTCATGACATGGAACCCATAGCAGTTGATGTTCAGTTTTCTCACCTGTTCGACATTCTGTCCCTTAACCACGTACTCGTTGCCCACCTTCACTCTTGGGTGGAGAAGACCTTTGATGAGATCAGCTGAACTGACTCCCATCAGGTACGAGGCCTTGTCTGCACCTGTTCATATAACATCAAATAAGACACTGTAAAGAAACACTTTTGGTATGGCAGTATGGCAGACAGAAATCCTTACAACTGCACTGCACTTCCCCCCAAAATAAGAGTCTGTGAAAATTAACATAATGGTGTTTGACTGTTAAAATTCCAAAAGTGAGATCTCCCAAAATGAGCAATAGTGATAATGGGGTTGTCAAATATGTGAGCAATAGTGATAATGGGATTGTCAAATATGATACTGAGCAATAGTGATAATGGGATTGTCAATGAAGTATCGTATGAAGGATTGTATGAAGTATCTTCATTGTCCACATTCATAAACATCTGGTCTTTTTGGGATTAAATTCATAGATATAAACAGCTCGAGTCAGTGGTTCCTACTTTCAGTGCCATCGGTCTCGGCCTGTTCCTCCCGCTGCTTTTGCTTGAATTTCATGTTTCCAAAGTGCATGATGGCTCCAACTATTTTATAGCAGCCATACTTTTCATCAGGCAGGAAACCAAGGATGTCCATGGCATGCTGAACACAGAGGGTAGGAGAGAAAAGTTATCTTTATTTTTTGTTTAGTTTTTGACTTTGGTTACATTTCTGTCAAAAGTGAAAAGATAAATGATCCTACATCAGTGGCCATCAACTCCTGTCCATCATCCACGTTCTCCACTGTAGTGACACCCTGTGAGCAGAAGTGGAAGTCATACGGGTTGGAGGACACCAGCAGCATGTCTGTAACCAAGAGACGACAAATACTGTCGTGGTCTGTGGCAATAAACAAATACATAGACAGACAGACAAGTAAATAAATGAACAAACAACCATAGTGACTGACCTATCAGTTCTGGTTTCTTCTGGGACATGATTTGGTAGTAGATATGATAGCTCCTCTCTCCAGGCTGCTGAAATATCACTCTGGATTTTTCCAGAAGATCTTTAAGAAAAGAGACAACAACGCTATAGTTCATCAAAGGGGACAGAAGCAAAGAAACAGGAAGAGCAAAAATATTTCTGAATTACCTATATATACTTATAAACACATAGAACTTATTAAAGTGAAGTGAAGATATTAAAGATCCTCACATATATCAATATCAGCTGAGGCCAGTTTGCCAGTAGGTCCAAAGTGGATTCTGATGAATTTGCCCTGGAGACAATATAATAAAATATCAATGAACAATTATACAGTGTATAAACAGTCATGTGTTAGTTATTATATTATTTACGTATATATTAACCCTTGCCATTTCTTGCAATACCCTGTATGTACAGTATGTCTTACAAAATGTCTTTTATTTTCTATTTTTTTACCGTTTTTTTTTTCTTGTGAGGCTAATATATATATATATATATATATATATATAATGAAGTGAAGATCAATACTTACAAAACGGGACGAGTTGTCGTTCCTTAACGTTTTGGCATTCCCAAAAGCTTCCATGGCAGGGTTCGCCTCGATAATCTGATCTTCCAGAGTCCCCTGCGTACAAAAGAAGGTTTAAATACCCAGTCTTGGTGAATATAGAGTAGTTTTTTTTCTATTAAACCAATTTCTGCAGCTTTGACTCACCCCTGTTTTAGTGGCAGGGCTCTACAGGAAAAAAAAGGGAAGATAGTGAGTGTGACAATGTGCTAAATGCTAAAGAAAATTGCTTTCACAAAAACAGGGGAGAAACACCAACCCAAAAATTAGAAATTGTTGGTTACGACTGAATGTTGAAAAACAATGAGCACCTTATTTAACATGATGGGAGTGTGGTCAACACACAGGAGGACACGGGAGGAACATTAAAAATAAGAAAACAAAAAAAGTCAAAAAGCAAAAGGTAAAGGTAAAAGGTTCTGAGCCCAAAAAGCAACAACAAAAAACAAAAGGAGTAAATGAAAAGGGAGGAATAATGATTTTAAAAACAAAAACAATGAAGGAGCAAAGCTGAGTGGCAGAAAACTGCTGCAACAGCACAAGAGATGAGGATAAAGAGTTTTTACACTGTGACAGGGAGGGAATGAATGGTGTCACTGCAGACTTCCTGGGAAAAAAAAAAAAAAAGCTCAAAAAGAAGAGGAGGAAAACAAAACTATGGGTTTCCACATCAGCCTTACTCCTTTTTTGGCAGTTGAATCCCCCAGAGCTGCCACTATGGCAAAATACTGAATGACACGTTTCGTGTTGACAGTTTTGCCAGCACCGGATTCTCCGCTATAGGAGTTTGAAAATAATACAAAAAACAAAAAAACAAAAAACAGTATACAAAATGTCAAAATGTCAGAAAATCTTGAAAAAACAAAAAACCATTAATGACAATAAAGCACCTGAAAAGATCAAGTTTTATGTCCTATATATTTTCTTTTTTAAAAAAGTTCACTCACTGATTATTAATGCGGTGGGCTCAGAAATGAGGATGACGACAGCTTTTGGTGGCAGCAGAAATATATAGCAAGGAAACTGCTGAAAAAAATCTCTGAGAATCCATGCTTTACTAAATTTACTCCATGTTGTATTTAAAAAGTAATGTAATTAATAAGTAATGAAAATGTATGCATTTTTTGCTCATGATAATATTATGATTTACGCAGGTCCATATGGAGAGAACGTCTTCTCATGCACAGTCCAGCATCATCAGGTAAAACATTACAAATAATTAATACACCTAGAAACAAGAATGTCAGTGTATCACAGTTTGAACTGTGTCACTAATATCATTTGTTTTTGAACCTTCTGTACTTGCTGTGTTTACATGACATGTTGTCATTACATAGAATGCTCCACACATTAGACCAGACAAATGTAACATCTGTCAAACCAACTGAAATCCCATCATGTCATTTCTGGTTATGGCTTCTAGACAGGACGTAGTCTGTGTACTGACACGTACAGCCGTCCAACTATAGTGAACTCTGCCCTAAAGGACGCAGTATTATGTGAATACTAGAAGTCTTAGGGTGGAACCAGGATGAACTACATATTTTTGTGTATAATATTAATCTTAGTAAGAACTGTAAGAATTCTGTGCATTTGTCATTGATTAATGTATTATAATTAATTAATTATATATTGAGAGTTACCAAATTGTTATTATTATTATAATTATTAACAAAGTTTATGTGAGGTTAAAAACAAAAAAACTCTTTCACATCCAATCCCTTGGATTTGGGCAAATATAAATCACATAAAAGTTAACACTTACGTAATCAGCATGGACTGGTTTTCTCGGTCTAGAGAGGAGAGAAAAACAAGTGTGAGCGCTGGTGCCTGCCTGTCTGATTGACAGGCCTCGTGTTGTTAAAAAAAGAGAAGGAAAACGCACTGCGTAGCAGGTCGTTGTAGGCATTATCTGCGATGGAGTAGATGTGCGGTGGAACTTCAGAGCGACGTTTGCCTTTGTAGGCAGCGACCACTTGATTAGTGTAGACAGGCAGCCATTTGTATGGATTCACTGTCACACAGAAGAGGCCGGAATAGGTCTGAGAAGACGGAAGGACAAACTGTATTTTAACATTTTAGTGTATATATATATATATATATATATTTAGAATGAATCAAAAAATATCTATTTCTCAATTATTTTGAATAGTAAATATTTTATCTTTAAAATGGTTTTAAAATCCCTAGATCTGTAAAACTTCACATATTCTGTTTTTGAAACATTTCTAAAACATACATATAATTAGCTATGTAATTCATTGGTGCACCATAGTACATGATGTTAATTAATCATTAATTAATCAAATCTGAACTGAATTATTAAAAAAAGACATTTAATTTAATTTATGTTATTGAAGAATCATTTTATTATAATTCAGGATCTGTTAACAAAAACAGTGAAAAACTGTGAAACATTTTGTCAGCTTTTTGGAAACATATAAACAATATCATCGTCCAGACTTTTGTGGTGCAAACAGCTGTACTCACGTAAATCATCCATTTTGCGTATCGTCTTCTTAGGTTGGACAGAACCGACGCCTCATTGAGATGGGTCAGCATGGCCATGTCTTCGATCAGGTCATACTTCGGAGGATTCATCTGCTGGACGTCGTCCTCCTTCACTGTCAGGGTCTGAAAGAAAAAACACAGACAAAACCAAACAAGTTAGGACTGAGACACGTGTGCCTTTGAAGACCAGGATTTGAAGGATCCAAACATGTTACAAGGTCAGTGGTCTCCATCTTTTTTTGGCTTGTGAATCCCTTTTAACATCACACATTTCTGAGAACTCCAGAGACTTTTTTTTATAGATATCGTCGATCACATTTGTTTTACTGTGTTGCAAATACAAAGTTAATTTTAAAAAGAATAATAAGTGGTTGAAAAATAACGTATCAGTAATTTAATTTTATAAATTAATAGACATTTCAGGTGACCTTAATTTAAATTAAGGATGCCACCACAGGGGGTTGCGACATCAAATTTGAAAAACACTCTGGTAGGTTACAGACTAATAAGGGAACCTTCATGTTAAATAATAAAGGAATATTACTTTATATTACAAGTAATCCCAGAATATTACAACCAAATGTTCAGAATTTACTCCCAAAAGTATTTATTTTGAATAATAAATTATGGCTTTTCTTTTGTTTTTAAGAAAAAGTAAGGGTGCAATTTTAAATAGACATGTACCACAAATTAATGGTGCAATTTTAAATAGACATGTACCACATGAGACTTAAAAAATCAGAACTAAAATTACTAATTAATTATTATTAAAATTAGCAATTAAATAGTAATTAAAATTACTATCGACTATTAAAAATGACTACAAGTACAGGAGAGTTTTTTGTGTTAACTTTACACACTGTCAAAAGGTGCAAACCCGGCAACCTTCCGATCTGTAGCTACGCGTGATCCGATAAGAGTTTTAAAAATAAATTCAACATTTTTTTGAAAATAAGTTCTTATAAGAGAAACGTGTATACAATTTCTCTCCAGGACTTAGAAGTAAAAGTACAGAATAGGGCTGATACTATAGATGTGTAGTATTAGTGTGTATAAATATCGTGTTTCATGGAGTAGTATTAGTGTGTATAAATATCGTGTAATATTTCATGGAAATAGTCGACCAAAACTATTTGAAAATGAAGTAATAATTATCTATCCAAGCAGAAGCTGCTCACTCACCCTCCCATCTTTGGTCTCAACAGTGACTTTGTCACCCTTGCGCTCTTTAATCTCCACCTCAACGTAGGCCTCTTTATCATCTGGGATCCAGGCGTGCTTCTTACCTGCAACAGTTCAGGAGTCAAACGGAGAAATACTGCGACAGGAGTAAATGTAAGAGTAAAAGTTTACTTTAGTTGTAGTAAACATAATGAACGAAATAAAATAAAACAGTATTTGTAGCACACACCTAATAGTTGCATTAAGACATGTATATTTTACTTATTGTGGCAGAAGTTGACATTTGTTGCTCACAAGTTGTCGTTACCTCTACACACATGGACCATCATTGTGCATACATTCAATACAGGTACAATTACAGATAACATAGTTCACATCTTATTTGTGTATATTTTCAAAGAAACCATAGTACACATTTCTGAAGCTCCTGTAGTAGTTTATATGTTTATCAAGACCAGCCTACAAAGCATACACCGGTGGATACATATATATTTATATATATGTATATATGTCCATACACAAATTCAGTTGTAAATTCAGCAATTGTTTAAAAAGAACACATGGCGAAACGAATTTAATGCTTGTTAAATCAATTAAATGTAAATATTGATGTGATATTGATATAGATAGCTGCGTGTGTCTGTGTATTTGCTGTGAGTTTTTCAGACCTACCGTCAAAAGCTATCGTCTGCGTCACCAGAAGCTCCATCTCAGATTTACGCAAAAACGGAGCGGCCTCTCCAAAGTCCTG
>NC_024317.1:11587679-11597759 GCF_000523025.1 Cynoglossus semilaevis
TCTCGCCGTGACGCTGTAGTTAGTGAACTGTGACAGTTCTGGTCAAGTTAAAACAGAGGCGGACTGGTTAAAAACTAACAGCCAACCATAACCAAAGTCAGAAGGAAAGCCCACAGTGACTCACAGCAGTCAGTGGCGGTAAACACCGGGCTGCGCTGCTGAGGATGAAGCGTGGTGTCCCGCGCTACGACTCGCGTTACTAAACACAGGCGCAAAGTTGAACACTGACCTCAGGAGCGCCTGCTACCAAATGACAGCGTGCTGTGAAGAGGAGGTGGATTTATAGCGTGTTCCTCAAGGTCACGGTCGGTGGACATTTGTCCCTCATTAACATAAGCCACCACCTCAGACGCCTATTGGTGCCGAGCGTCTGTCTCAATTGACACAAAAGGAAACGCTACGTTTTTGTCATTGCACTGAACCCAAGCCCGGCTATTTTTGTATGCACTGTACACACACACACACACACACACACACACACACAGACAGAGGGAGTGGGGGATGCACAGAGGACCACTGGTGCGGATGGCGTATAACTTCAAGCAGCGAACAATGAGAACGTAGAAGATGATAAATAAGAGTCAACCTGCTGTAGACAACTGATAATAAGTCAGGATAATTCAGAATAAAAATAGATAACATACCAGAAACAACTTAGAGTTCGCATCACTGGGAAATAAAAATGTAAAAGCAACAACACTCTTTAAAAGATTTAGAAAAAGTCAACCAAGGATATGCAAATGGCTAAAGAAGTTACGAAAGATGGATAATTAGGTTATCCCGGAAATAGCTGAACAAATCATCCCAAAGGGAGGCGGGGAATTGCTGTTAGTTAGCCAGAAATATCTAAATCAAGACGATAGCTAAAAACTAAAAACTAGTGTCTAGGTTTTTCTGTTTCACTCTATGCTAACGTCCAGTTGTTGTTTTCAAGCTATCGTTAAGCAGCTTTAAGATAACTTAGTAATGTTCTTAACAAACCTCATGCTCTAAGCTTCTTTACGTCTACAAACCTCATGCTCTAAGCTTTGTCTTCTTTACTTTCTAAATTCTTCATTTTTTGTTTCTGTATATTTAACCACCCGATTCATTTGTTTCTGTTTTCTTTTTCACTTCTGTATACTTTGGAAATTACTTTTTAAGTGGCTCTTATTTATCAAGGTATTTTACTTGTTTCTTACTACATCACTAAAAATTTGAGGAAAGAAAGAAAGTAAAACTGATCAAACAGGTAACCAAGTAAAGTTAGCATGCTAACTGCTAGGAGTTATAAATACGGTCTTTATTTCAAACAGAAACCAAGCAAACATTACAATATTCATATATTAAAATATTGCAGTGTTTTCTTGTTTGGAAAGGAGTAGGATAAAGCAATGCTAAGCCTGCATTGTATTGTCAATATCAATTTCCAAATGTTTTTACTCAAAGTCTAATTAACATAAGGTTTTTTTTTCAGTGGAAACAATGAAGGTCTTTTTGTGTCCTTGTGTCTGAGTTCAAATGCATCACCAAATTAGACATTTTCGATTGGCATTTTATTTTTGAAAGGAAAAACATCTGCAGCTTTAAACTGAAAATACCTAGAATGCACCTTCCTTTCGTAAGAATGGAACATTACATTGATTCTAAGTTTATGCTACCCGTTTGAATGAAGCTTTACAGTGACAAGTGTAGATTTTCCATGTCAACTGACTGTAATGGTCATGAGCTGATGTTGGCTTCTAAAGCCATGCAGCCTTAGTGTTAAGTGCCAACCGGGATGTTTGCTATTGTGTTTGGCCACAGTGGATGCAACCTTAGAACAGATTATTTCAGGAGCTGTGCGGCATTAAACTAGACTCTATAAATACACAGCGCATTATTAATAGCTAGAAACATGGCTTGCGGCTCTGACCGGGAAAATAACGATGAGCTATGACCCGGCCTGGGCACCTCCCAAAGTGTGTCTTGCAGGAACAGGCTGACCACACAGCTTTGAATGTTGTAGAGTGATATAGAGATGATCTGAATGGACGTTTAGCTTTGTCTAAGGTCCAGAATTTGCACAAAGAAACAAAGGATGCAATTGCTTGTAAATGAGACAAGGATAAGTGGTGTATGACACATATATATCATTTATATGACAAACGTGGAAAAGAAAAACACATCAGAATATGTAAAAAAAAATCGATATCCTACAGTTTGTGTAAAATAAACTAAAACATCACCAGTACTATTTTTACATAGTAACAAACAAGGCAATAACTTAACGCCAAATTATTAAATTAATAATTATTAAATAAATAAGAAATAAATACAACAAAACAAGTCTCATATTGTAGTATTAAAATAGCACAGAAAAAGCTACATTGGCAAAGGTAAACTAGCACTAGGATAGCTGAAACTCCTTAAAGCTTTAAAAACGTATTGTGTTGTCTTCACAGTAAATTAATAAAAGATTTGTGAAATATAAAGCACAAAAACATTTAGCCAAACTCTGAAAGTTGTAAATTTAAATAAGCTCAGAAACGGCTAAACATTAGGTAGTCATAATTTAAAAAATGAGTATATTTGAGTTGATTGCAAAGAAAGGTGAATATAAAATGTTTAAAAACCTACGTTTGACCAAGGTTATTTTATTATACTTCACACCTTTGTTTATGAGGAAAAAGAAGACAAAAATATGTTATAGATGGGGTGTACCCTGGGGTAGCTCAAAGATCTAAAGCCCCTCACCACGATTAGAAGCTACAGAACAAATGGATGTTGGATGGATGGTATAGGTTTGTGATAATGGTAAAAGAACTATTCAAATTTAGACTCAATTTAGAGTATAGGTTTGTGATAATGGTAAAAGAATTATTCAAATTTAGGAACTTTAACTTTTTAAATCTCAGATATAAAGCAAAACTAAAAAAAAGTCAATACTTTAGCAAAACCTTTACTAAAAGATGTAATAAGAAAACAATTAAATATTGAAATGTTGCACAAATGATGAGGTAAAAAAGACAAAATGAAACACAAGACACAAGATAATTAATAATAAAAAGAACAAGAATTAGTAGTTTAAAATTGACTAAATAAATGATAAATAAAAATATACAAATATACAAAAGTAGGCAAATGTATAAGAAGTTATGAAGTGACTTATTTTCTATCTTACAGCAAAATGTTTCAGTCTAAAATAAGAAAAGCGTCTGCCATAGAGTTACATGATTGTGATGAGGATTTGCTGCCGTCTGAGTTCTGAATTATTTCTTTGGAGCTCACACACAGAACGGGTGAACACGGGAACTAAATGAGCAGCCATCTTTGTTGACACCACTATCTGTTCATGTGGCAGACTAAGAGGTGTTGCCGTGATGGCTTAAACTTTCTTAGGCATCAGTTAGATAGCGAGAGCCACAGCTATTCTGGGATGAGGGGCTCTTCAGAGGCAAAGGCTGCTTTATGTACTGTGTCACTTGGTGCAGCATTTGAAATGCTGGCATGCTGATAACACATGAGGAGGAGATGAAGCCTGAAGTCCCCGGAGCCACTGGCTTTAAATAAGTCCACATACTTCGGCACGTAAACACTCGCAGAGACACACAATGAAAGTACGGAAGGCCAGCGTGGTCTTGGGGCACATCTCTCTGCACTGCTCAAGAGCAGCTCCGTGCAACAGCTGACTCCTTTGAGCTGGGGCTCTTCTTACATCCCAAGTGTTCTTCAAAATCATTTAGACCCTAATGTGGCCCGACTAACTCATGTTCACATTTGGTTTAGTGCGCACGTGTGAAGCACTGAATTACCTTCACGCACACTTATATAAAAAGTGTTCACACCCATGTCGAAATGTTTTTTTTTCTGCGTGTGTGTGTGTAAAACGATTACAGCAAGAATCGTTTCGAGAGTTTCAAGCCTTAACCATCTGAATTATGACGCCTGTGGCAAAAGACTGAAGTATTTTTATTAGAGTGTGGAAAATAGTACATTATGTTAAAACATTTTTCTACATTTAAACACTGCTGTGGCCTTTTATTCAGGTTAACAATGATGCTCACAAATGTGGACTGCTGTGTTAGTTCTGACACTGAGGATACGACTAACGTCTACTGCAGAACCTGAAGGATGGGCCTAATAACACTGGACCTGTCTTCACATGACTCAATCACCCCACAGGCCCCCCACATCAGGTGGTCTGCTGATGACAACCCAACTGCACCAACGTCCTATGGGGAATTAACTGCCCCCTATCACGACTGTGACAGATGACCAGGTTAGAAAACAGCTGAAAGAGCTTTAGGAGCGCGGTCTGCAGACCCCGATGGCGTCAGCCCATGCAGCCTAAAGTCCTGCGCTGCCCAGCTGCCTGGTATTTTACATCACCTATGTCACCTGATTCTAAGACATACAAACAGGGATGCCAGAGCTATAGGCGACCAAACCATGCTAGTTCAACTCACTGACTGGTTGCTCTGACGCATCATGAAGGTTGTCAGTTCGTAGGAGCACAACAGGAGACTTTCTTGTTTCCATTCCTGTTCAGTCCGCACACCTACCACTGTAACATGACCTGCCACCTGCACAAGTCTTAAATGACACTGAAGTGGTGTGATGTCCACAGGCTCCTCGGTTTATGATGTCTTTGATCTACGGCGTCTCGTGGTTACGTTACCATGTCCCATAAATTCATTGAGATATTCTTGTTGCATCATTCTGACGAACGGCGAAGGGGAATCAGTTTGTGAGTGGATTAGATCAGCTTTGTTTACATTGGCCAGTTTGCTCCATACATTGGATTGTTCTACATTTTCTTACTTTCATTTGTGTTGGTTTTTTTTGGAAACTGATGTTTTTAGGTCATAGATTATGATGCTACCACTGTGTTAGCATAGGAGAGTGACCCTGTAGGTGTTGTGGTATGTGAGTTTTGACTTATGGGAAAAATCGAGTTAGGTCGCACTGTAGGAATGGACCTCCGACGTAAGTGGAGGAGCCCCTGTACTGAGCAGGTACAGTAGTGTAGGGTCTACTGGTCAAGTATGTGAAGTGATGCAAGAGGAACCTTCAGGTCTTAAATGGGACTAGGTCTGAGGAGATACCAGTGTATGTATATGTATATGTACCAACTCATGTATATGTGGCTGGTTTATTCTAAACAGGGTTCTAGAAGAGGGTATGATAATACTTGTTTTACATTTTATTTTATTTTATTATTTTTGTCCCTCTGAAACATTTCTGATTCAAATCATGTCTCACCAAACTAAATATTCCACAGCCATCGTTTTACATCTGAAAAATCGTAGACTTTTAAATATCTTGTCTACAGGGAAAGAACTGCCGTCATTTCCAGCTGTTCAGTATAGGCCTCTACCCCTAAAACCCTCCTCCACTTTGTACTTGGGGATGGGTCATCATGCAGTGCTTGGTAATATGCTAGGAGCCGACATTTTGGGCATCAGAGCTTGATCTGGGGGTCAGTCACAGTTGTTTTAGATCATCATGCATTGGATGCCAGTAGGCTTAGGCAGAGAGATGGAGAGAGATTGGGAATAAAGGCAGCAGTCATTCTCCACCTAGTTTGATTGTACTTGGCTCGGTTGCTGTTCTCTCATCTGTTCATCAGAAACTCCTGCCAAGTGCGGGACTCAAAAGCTTCTATATAGTGTCTATATTTACAACCACACATACAGTGAAGCCAAATGCATTTCCATCATATATATTTAGACATGTGTCATAAAATTAAAAATAACACTCTGAACTCTGTGTATTCCAAACATAGTAAGTGATTTTTTATTTGACATTTACAAAATTCAAAGTGGTGACCCACAGCACCTTAGATGCTCAAAACTGAATCCTTGAGATTTTCACAGACAGTCAGATAGTTCAAATTATCGATACACTAAGAATTGGAAATAATTATTCCGGTGAAGTTTGTATCCTCAGTCAAAAACAGATAAAAAGTGTGATATAAGTCACCCATCAGTAAACTCGCCACTGAGTGTGTTGCAAGTGTCAACATTTAAACTGGTTTATATTCAGAAAATATCAAATTTGTTTAGTCAGTGTAAATACTACGTATGATTTTCTTTTGTACTTCTTCTCGGTAAATATAGCTTGGAGTTGTCAAATGATTTAATTCAGTCAATGTTTTTATGAATGAATTGCGGAAAAAATATTGTTTTATATCTTTAAATTAATAATAATAATAACAATAATAATAACACTACAGACAAAATAAAACTAGAATGATTTTTTTTTTAAATTGTAAATTGAATACAATATTTCAAATTATATAAATAATTGAAATATTTACGTTTCTTAGTACTAGATACTGGACAAAGACAGCGTAACACACGACGTGATTTTTTTGGTTACAGAAATGACGGAACATCACCCTCCTGCTGTGTATCTGTAAGTCACACACAGGCAGTGAAGCCATGTTCATTTAGGATCAAAGCATTCACTGCTGGAGGGTATTTCTGTGCACAGCCCACAATACCTTGTAGCAACTGCACAAGCTCAGGTCCGAGCCCTCAGTTTATTAGAGTGGAGACGGGTTGACGCATGGCACAAACCCACTCCAAAGCCCCAATTACCCCCCCACAGCCACTCTCCAGTGTTATAATACACGGAAGAGTTAATCAGTCTCTTAGTGAGTCCTTTAGGGGTTTGATACCTCCGCTATTAGCCCGTGGCTCCAGACAATACCCCCATCTTTCATTGTATGGCTCTCAGTTGTGGTATGGGTCATGGACTCGCTCGGCCCCTGCCAGCCCTGCCCTCAATGTTCACGGCAGCCCTCAGCTGTCCCTCTATTTTAGGATCGTTCAGGCATACCTCAGCCCAGCTGGGCCTTCAGAGACAATGGGCGTGCAGCCTTATCCAAACACAGGCTCGCAGACAATCTGACGCACTCCAGGACGCCAGCACCCTGCCCCCCCCCCTGTATCACCTCTGCTGCCCAATAAAGAAAAAGCAAAGGGTTAACAAGGCAGCCCGCACACTTCTACACATCGCTCAGGAGCTCAAGTTTCTCCATGATCAACAATCTCCTTAGAAGAGAGATTCTGTCATTGTGTCATGTGTAAAGAACACGAAGAGTTAGAATTTGTGTGAGCAAGGTATCCTTAAAAAAGATAATGGCCAAAACGTACATTTTGAATTTAAACCAAAAAATTCTCACTAAAATGCTCCATTTATATTTCGAGATCTGATGTTCTGTCACTTTGAATGCCAAAGGAAATGTAGACAATACCAAGAATAAATAAATTCAAATTGAGACATTTATAATAGCTCAGAACAAAAAGGACAGAGAAAAAAATATAATAAATGAAAAACATCAAGTAAGATTTTTTTTTGTTTAATTGGCTGAAGGTTTGCAGACCAAAAAGATGAAGGTTTCTCTCTGGAATACTCCATACAGAAAACATTTCCTCTGCAAAACTAAGTCTTGGTTGTTTGTATTTTAACAGTGAGATTTTTCATTATCCTAAACAACTTTTATTAGATTATTATTAGATTATTATCCTCCCCCTTCATTCAGTATTTGCCAGTTGCTGTAGAATGACAGGTGAAGCTATCTCCTCTCACAAAGGTACATTTTGGTGAAGGTGTGAATGCCTGTGCATGTGTGTGTGTTCAAATGAAAAATAGGAGTGCCGGGAGCCTGTGTAAACTGTGAAAGAGCTGCCACGCGGCTATCTCAAATGCCTCTCATTGTGACAGACGGTCCAGTGGGACAGGAGTCGAAGTCAGCGGCACCTGCATCTCAGGACAACTCTGTGAATCCGTGGCAGAACTCAGTCTGAAGCGGTGATAGCCATGTTCAGACGCTGACACAGTCAGATGTTGCTGGTTCTTTTCAGGCAGCTTCTCTTCCAAGTCTATTTAAAATCGAGCAGAGCCACTGAAGTCATGCCTCACAATTTAGAAACAGTGATTTCATCTGAATGTGAATACCGCACCATGAGCATCGACGTGTTGCCATATTGTCATCTCATATCAAAGCCTTCTGCCTTGAATGATAAGTTGATGAAAGCAGGATAACATTAATTGTTTTGGTATAACATCATTATAGAAAAACCAGACAGGGATGTTAAAGGAAGGTTTGTGATTATTATGCAGAAACTTTATCGAGTTCTTTCTTGTCTAAGGAGCATCGAAGGAAAACAATATTTGAAAATATGTTACAAAAAAATATGATAAATAATCAGAAGTGCAAACAAAAACAGAATGCATGACGACATGTCTACTCCTCTCTGTGAAGCTCAGCTCTGCTTTAATCCACCTGAGTTTTCTGACTTTCAGCAGAATAACATCACAACAGTTCTATTAACACACTTTCTTCTCATTCTCTTATTTAAAGATGTTTAGACATGTTTTAAAACGATGTTTGTTGGCCAACATTTATCTCTGGCTTCAGTATTTGTGTCAGACCTTTGGTCTTTTCAGTGATTTATGTGCAACTTTTTATAGGCTACTCTAACTATCTAACTATCTAACCTTCTGCTTTTTCCGGAAGGACATGCAGTTTATTTCTGGTCCTTTTAACACATTTTTGACTGATCTTCTTTTACAGGTTGATTTATTTTTGTCAACCCTTTATTTTTAAGCTGATTTTTAGATATGATTTAATTATTTCAAGACATGATCTTTTACCCTTAGTAAAATATCATTTCACTGTTCTCCCGTCTGGTTCTGAACTGTTATATTTTTAAACTAGGACAAACTTTTAATCTGTTTTGTATTAGCCTTTAAATAATTTTAAATTTTTGGCCAATTGTTTAGATTACACATAACTCGTCATCTTTTCTCATTGGAGAAATGTATTAGCATTTCCCAGCATTTAAAGTCTAATCGTAGCTATGTGTTCAATGCAAATACATTCATATACATATATTTGTTATGCTAGATTTTTTTTTGTTTTATCTTATTTTTGCCCTGTATTTTCTCTTATTGTCTTCTAATCGTTTTGCCTGATCTTTTGACTTGGTTGCTTGTGGTTTTTAATTATGTTGTTATGGGAAATACTTACGATTACCCATGTCATTCATCTCTCTTATTTAAAAAAAAAAAAAATAAGGTAGACTTTTGCATGTGTCCTGTTTTTGTTGAAGACTGACATTGTCTTCCCAGAGTTTGTATGTGCTAAGTGGCAGCGTATGTCAGAGAGGCACCGGATGACTGACCTTGCTAAAATGGAACTGCCACATTGTTATGTCACTTCTGCTTCCAAATGTTATCCATGTTTTGCTATTCTTGCTTCCAAAGCTCAACAATGATTTAAACACAAAACCAGGACCATATTTATAACAATGAATAATGTTTGTAAAATATGTTTTTGGTGTATTTTATAAAAAATCTTTCTAAAAGTAAATTGTAACCTGTAATTATCATATCACATTTGATCTTAAATTGACAATCTGAATCTAAATACATATAATGACTGATTTTTACTGTGTTTTTTGGAACCACAACAACCTTTTAGGAAATGTATTTTGAAATAAGCATTTTTTTTCTGGCAAGAAATACTTGCATTGATGCTGTAGAGACAGCTCTTAATAGGCAGCATTTAAATGACTTATTGTGACGTGTACAGTAATTTTTAGGAAAAGATTATATGCATATGTTGTCATTTATGAAAATGTTTTAATTGATCTATGGCAATTTTATAAAAATGTTAATTGTCCTTAGTATGACTTTAAAGCTTTTTTGACTGACTGGCAATACTTCTTCGTCTTATTTATGCTTATTAAGATTGGTCTAATTTACTTCTCATTCATTTCACAGTTCCTCCAAGATTTCACGATGTTGTGATATCACAAACTCCATGAACTACTAAAAAAATACGTTTCTCAAAAATCGATACAAATGCACTCATTTGCCTTAAAATACATACATAGCGATGACATTTTTAATGGTTAAATAAAAAACATACACTTTTTGGTTCGTCAACCACTGAGGACAAGATGGCGCCGGTGTGTGTGTCCTGGCGCCTGTCACTGGCTGTGTTGTGCGTATTTATGCTGTTTTTTCGATTGTTGCTCTTAATGACGACTCGCTGCTGGTGTTTAGTTGATCTCCTGCTGAGGATCTAGTCAATTTCGCTCATGG
>NC_024317.1:11598970-11618855 GCF_000523025.1 Cynoglossus semilaevis
ATCTAGTCAATTTCGCTCATGGTGGACGTGGAACTTTGCCCCCACACCTGGTGGGCATCCCGACCGCCTTCTACCACAACCTGGCTCCACCTGAGCCGGCGCAGGATGAAGGGCGCCGGGTGAAGCTTATGGCTCGTCTGGTGCGTTCTTCCATGGAAGTGGAGGAACTTGGACTGAGTGACGGAGTCGCTGGACCCGATCGATACCTGGAAGAGATGCTCCAGCCGCTGGTCACTAGCGAACAAGACATTTGTTATAAAGGATCTCTTCCTTCCATTGTTTTCGGGAGTCATTATCAAGGTAAGCAGCTTTCATCATAGTCGTTTAAATCGAGTTTATTTGAGCTGCTTTTCTCCCACACAGTGCTGTGTTCAGTCATCTAAAAACCGCATAAAACGTCCAAGACTTTGTGAGTGGTTTTGCTGATTTCCTTGCGGAGGTTGTCTGTGTATGACCGTGTTCTTATCGTTGGGTATTTTAATATCCACGTATGTTGTCATGTATTGGACTTTTAAAAAAAGTGCAGTTAGTATCACACATGAACGCGGACACACACCGTGTATGTTGTTTTATCATATGGGTTGCCAGTTCTTAACCTAAACATTTGTGATGCAGTGTTTTCGGATCATGTCCCGGTGTTAGACGAGGTTGTTCTTGGCTGAACTACAGTTAAATCTGGCGCTGCTGCTCGACGTATCATTAACCCTTCCACTGCTGTACAGTTCTCAGCCGTTTACAGAGAAAACTGTCCTCCCAGAGTGTGTGTACAACAAGATTGAATAGCATACTAGAAACCAACAACAAGGTCCGTGGTTTGATGAACATTTATATAGTTGACATATTTATTTAGGCAGTGGACTTGGGTCCGGAAGATTTCTGGTTGTGAGCATGGCACCGTCTCCACACACTGCTCCCACTGTTCACTTTGGTGATGGGTTAAAAGCAGAGGTCACATTTGGTGGTGTCCAGTGGTGAGCTGTGTCACAATGACAAGGAGTTCACTTTACTTTACTTAACAAGTTGAGGCACAAAAGCTGTCTCCTTGACTAATAAGACCTGTAGTTGGTGCTAAAGGTCATCGATCCAGCAATCACTCTAGCTCCCCCTGTGCCTAACGATCCATCATTCCATTCCAGATTGTTTGCTTCAGTCCTGTATTGTGATAGGTACTGATACCACCTAAGAATATGCTAATATTAGAAATAAAAAAAAATGCTTGGACAAAAAAACATTGTGTGCGAATTGAGCCCATAAACGGAAAAAAACGACAAACAGGAAAAAATAAATGGGCTGAAGATTACATAAAGTAAGGTAAGGTAAGAAAAAGGTAAAACTCCTCCAACAGGGAAGGAACCTGGATATAAAAAATCGAGCTGAAAAAAAAACAGTGCTAAGAGTCCTCTAATTATGCCTTGAACTATAAAGTTGGACACCAAATGTAATCATGTTTAATAGCAAATGAGACAATTGGCTTTCATAAAAGAAAACATATTAATGAAAATAATATAGTTTTAATATCACAAAAGGTGTTGATGTTCCTGTAGCTCTTGATCAGTATTTCCAATCTTTTACTTTATATAAAATACAGATTTTCACTCAAACATGATTCGTCAAGTCTCATGTTGATGATTTGTCACTCAGTACTATTTCTTCAGTCTTAGCCTTGCAGGTGGCCCCGCATATCTTTGTCAAAGAAATCCTGCTAACATTCAACAGCTAGTCACAGTTATGTGGAGCTCCGAGACCCGCAGCAGTGAGACTGCGCCGCAGCAGCAGGTGAATGTGGTGTTCACCTGCTTCCCTCTGAGACCAGCTTGGCATTCATACGCTTACTTCCCGGCCACAGGCCTGACACTTGGACAGCTGACACTGTGTGTGTATATATATGTGTTCAGTGTGTGTGGGTGAGTGCGTGTGTGTGGGTAAGTTCTCCTCTCACACTACAACACAGCAGTTTGTTCACAGTCTGTTGTCATCTCCTAATTCACAGTGTCTGAATAGTGAGGACACCAGGGGTTGGATTCACCGAGGAGATTTTTTTTTATTATTGAGGCTGCTAAAGGGACAAATGTGAAAGACTGAACTCGAATAAGAGGATTTCTATATAAAGCTCCATGTTCTAGAGATTTCTGACTGCCTTTGTGCCTAAACATTCTCAATCATAAATATTCAAATATCAAAACTTTATATTTGAAATTGAAAATGAAGAAGTTGTTTTTATTTTTTCAAGGTGACAACAAAAGTAATGATCAATCATTAAATAAATAATAATTACACATTTCAATGCTAATGCTAACTACACAACAACAACAAGAACAACAACAGTAGTAAACCACAAAATGATTAATTCTTATTATGTTTTCTCCTTTGTTTTTCTCATTTCCACAGCACAATAAGATAGTTGACTCTCAACTAAAACTCAATAACAAATGTGCAAAAGCGTTAGTTATTGTTGATTATTCTGACTATACCTCCCTCTGCTGTCGAATAGCGTTAATCACATTTCAGAATTAATTTCGCTCAGTGACTATTGACTTGCTAAGAAGAGGTAAGAATATTGAGACCGTAAGATTGTATCCTAAAACAGTAGTCAAGATAAATTATAGCTTTTTATGCTTTAAACATTTATACTGAGAAGCACAATTATTTATTTTTTTCTGCCTTTTATTTGTTGCTGCTATAGTTTTCCCAGCAGAGGGCGCCATTTCACCGTAAGACAAGTGACAACCCTGGTTCAGTTTGTTTACATGTGCATGCTGTCGTATGAAAGAAGGGAAAACTGCAAAGTAACGTGCGATCTGTGCCGTACACTGTACAACCGTAATTGTTGATTGCATATAGAGAAGCAGCAGCAATAAATCCCTTTGTGAAAACTGAATTTGGAACCGAATTGGAGAAGCAGCAGCAATAAATCCCTTTGTAAAAAAAACTGAATTTGGAACCGAATTTAATTGAATTTGTAGTTGATTTAAATTTAGAAATGAATTTAGAGGCGTGTACATTTGAATTTCCTCGTGAAAGGAAGAGGGTTTTTATGTTACACTCATTAACATGGTTAAAGTGAATGTCAGGAAAGTACTATCACAAAAAAGTGGAAATAGGAGTGTCTCACTCTCTATCTGCACACACACACACACAGAGTGTGCCCATCCTGTCGCTTAAAGCGGTGTGAGCCAGGAACACCCCCTCTATGCTATGGCTGCCTGCTAGTATTTTGGTAATCGTCATCCTCCCTGACCTGCTGGCCCGATCCTGGCGCCAGAAGTCTCAGCGCTTCCCCTCCACCTCCCCGAACTGACTGACTATCCCCCCGACCCCATGGATAATTCAAACCAGCTGTTGCAAGGTGCCTGGGCTACTCCCACCGACTCCACATTGTACTCACACTTGCGTATTGTATGGCCTTGAGTTTGTACTATTGTTGGCTTTTTTTGGAAGCCTCTCCGTCTTAGCATGGGGTCTCGTAGCTGCATAAAATAAATCGAAGTCAATGGCATGCCTGGTTCCAATCAGCACTGTATCTGGTTTTGATGTTGCAATAAGGTACTGCACATTTACTGAGTGGGTTTGCTGTGGTTGTGAGTCAAACACTGTGATATGTACTTTCCTGCTCCTTCACAAGTTCAACTGACCTAATTCTCTCCCGTTCCTCCATCCGTTCACTCCTAATGAAGAGGAATGTGTGTCAGTGGGAAATAAAACCGACGGACAACGCCGACTGTTGTTGCGATGTACATCGGCAAAACCATCGTCTCATTAGAGTCACATGAAATGCATGTGTGTCCTCCATGATCAAGTGATACTGCAAAAGGGACAGGCAGTCCCTGCCAAGGAATGTTTGAGGAAAAGAAAAGTAGTGTTGCTGTGATTGGCCACAGATAATGTTTCTTATGAGCTGAATCTGTGCAGCAGCAGCAGCAGCAGCAGCAAAGTGCAGCTGTGTGCTTCGTCTTTTTGTGCACTCCAGTGTTATTGGTATCCCAGGGCCCTGTGTAAAGTAAGGTGCCTCTCTGTCTATGGTCTAACCACAGTGGGACTTTGGACTGAGTTGGAGGGGAACCCCAAGCTTTTGATCCCAACTCCCCGACCCCCAGTGCTGCTGGATGATGGCCCGTGAGTGAAGTGCATACATGTGTGTGTTTGACAGAGGTTTGGATTGTTTTTTCCATAGTGGTGCTAGTTGTAGATATGTGGTCGCTTTGTAGAACAGCAGTGGATGGTAGTCAGAGGGGGAGGGGGACTGGTACAAAGAGCTGTTCTGCTGCAACTTTGAAGGAAAATAGTTCATGCTGCATTGGGATTTCCTGCCTTTGCCCTGACTAGTTCCCTTCCTCCCTCGCCTTCTCTACCAGCTCTCTCTCCCAAACCTCACTGCAGTGTGGAAATACTGCAGTTCAACAGTCAGCCAAAGATTGGTAAGGCGACTGATTTTATAAACGGTTCTGGGAGAACCATAAAGCAAGGGATTTAGTGTCTGGTATTTCATGATTCACTTTTCTTTTAAATGTGTCTACTCATTTCTTTTAAAGCTGAGAGTGTCCAGGCTATAGAAACAGGACCAACAAACTCCCCCAGGGAGATTAGACACCATGATAAAGTTTCATACAAGTGAACTGCATTCTTACACATTAGTTGTAAAAGAATGTTCAGTTCTAAGAGTTATAGTCTTAGTTATATTTACAGATACTTTGAAGGTGTAGTCTGATTGGTGGATTTTTATCCAGTTGTCTTCACAAGTTACGTTTGTGGTTTTCAAAGCTGACAAATTGCATTGTTTTGTTTAAGCCTAGAACTAGTGATGGAGGTCATAGCTAGGCCACAGCTTCATACCTTCAGCCTCAATTCAACATGACTTTTAATATGTTCAGTGTCACAGTAGCGATTTTAAAGACGTTTGAAAAAACATATTAAAAGTCATCTGCTTCTCGTTGGCTTCTCTCCTCCAATGACAGCGTTACTTCCATCTCCTGTAGTGGTGCAAATGAATACAACATTGACTGAGTGTACAGTGTCCGCACGCCGTGTCCTACATGGACACGCAGCAGATCAGGACGTCATTTGATCTCTAATCATCCACATCTGGAATACACATTAGCTAGCTCTCACACTGGTTGGTGTCAATGGAAGCACACACACCACACCACAGCCGCCTGGGTTTGAGTCAGCAGGGACAGGTGTGTCACCATTTGGCTGCTTGGGGACGTATCGTATAGGTGTTAAGGACAGGCTGAATGGAATGATAAAGGGCTGTGGGCACAAAACCCAAACTCCCACAGGACTTTGATCTTAGGTGTCAGCAGCGCAGCTAGGAGGCATTTGTCACTCATTAGCAGTGAACTGAGAGGGTGCTGGCTAACAGTTTTTTGCCAGTGGTGTGCAGAGTAGTGAGACTGAAGTAAAAATGGCTGCTAACAAGTGGCTCCTGCTAATAAAGCCAGAGGGTGTCGTCAGGATGGGGGTTGGTGGGAGGTGTTGAGTACTGTGAAGAAGGAAAGAAATACCTGAGCGTGTGACAACAGTGCGACATCAAAGAAGTCATTGCAATGCTTCAATGGAAAAAATGACTTTGTATTTTTTTTCAAGGACTAAGATCTCTTAATTCTAAATTTTTATTTGTCTACTAAATGATTATCAAGGACTAAGATCTCTTAATTCTAAAGTTTTATTCATCTACTAAATTATTCTCTTTTATGGCCATGCAATATATTGTTGCCTTTGTGGTCTACAGCTGATTAATAATTTTAAATATTATCTTTGTTTGCTCTAAAGGGAGCAAAATTGATATAAATAGAGGCCAAGTGGCCAAAAAAAGCTGTCGGACGTAGGTGGACTGACCTGGAAGGGCCGGTGACCCAGTTTCACCCAGTCAACACATCCCCAACTTTTCAACATTCAGATTGACGTACTAGGTTTATTACAGTTACATCATCTCTTAAAATGTACTGGTCCATTTTTAGGGCCTGCCACCACTGATTGGAATCCTAGGTTAACTCGGTGCTGTACACACTTATGCTAAGCTGCTAGGACAGGAAGTAGGATAGACAATTTCATTGAAAGGCCTTGCTGCCAGCACACACTGTCTTGGGAGAGTGGGGAAATAGAAACCAGATGTTCGAGATCCACCATGAATATGTCAAAGCCCTCGCACTGTGCAGTTGTTCCAGGTCCTATTGGTGGACAGGCTCTTTTCTGCATTGTCATCAGTACTCTCTGAAATACTCCCTTCTTCCCCGTGGACATCTTACACACACATGGCAGCTACAAGTGTGGGAGCCTCAGAGAAACAGGCTTCTATGGATTTCATTTTCTTTTTTTTTTTTTTTTTTGTAACCCAAAGATTTTAGAACTCACCGCGTTCTTCATATTTCAGGGTAACTACCCATATCCTAAGGCTCCGTCGGGTGGCAGATCTCTCAGCACTCCTTTGTTAAGAGATGGCTTTCTCTAGCTTGAGAAAATAACAAGCTACAGAGTAATGACTTAACAAGCAACAGGATAATGGCTTCAACATGTGCAGCCCTGAGTGTGTGTGTATGTGTGCGCGTGCGTGCGTGTGCTTGCTCACACACACGCCGCGCGTGATTGTGTGTGTATTGTTGGGAGCCAACACAATAATCAAGTGTTTCTCTGTTTGGTCGGAGTTGTTTAACTGTTGGACTGCAGATGAATGGAGTGTTTTCCTGCAGGTCTGCAGCCTCTCAGCCATTTGGGGCATCAGCAGCTCCTGGTGCGTCACGCAGTGACAGTGTCAGCCTGTGGGGTGGATGGAGGTGGGAAAGCCGGGTGTTTTCTATCACAAGCAGCTGCTGCACGGCCTCCCACACTGAAGACCAGTGTGCAGTGTCTGTGAAGCAACTACAAGACTCCAGTTCCGGGAAAGCTAGAACATATCATGAAAATGCAATAAAAAAAAGGCAACGAACAAAGAGACGTTTTTTTTTTTTTAAACGATGCACTAGAATCTTAGAGCAGATCACAAAAATTAAATAACAAACAATTTTTCATTTACAAAAAAGTAAGACTCAAAAGTTTATAGAAGAAATATTTTGGGAGGTTCCTCAATATAATAATAAATAAATAATAAACAAACTTTTGTTTTACTACATTGGGCTTGGTCTGCAATTAAGTTGTAAACTGATTACACAATTAAGGCAAGGTTTAATAATTTGACTTTTTAGATCTGTTATAATACTTTAACCTCATCATTAACCTCTATATATTAAATCTTTTTTTATATCAATATTTAGTCTAACAAAAATGACCATCAGGCATATGTTTTTTTTAGGTAAACATTTTCACTTCTTAAGTCTTATATACTTACTTTAACCTCGTGGCTCTGTGTAAAAACTGTGTTTATATAAAACATGTTCTTCCTGCCTCCAGGGCCCTGATCACGTTGACCTTGTTTCTTTATATGCTTTGACTGTCCTGTTGTGATTTATGTGTTTTATGGATTCTTTTCACGTCGTTCTTTGGGCTGTTGCTGCTGAGGTGACAGTGTCCCTGTTTACTGTTTAGCAAAGTCGAGAGGAACATTTAGGCTTAAGTATCGGCTCGGACGTTGTTTTTCCGATGTTCGCTCCTGACAGTATCGGATCGTGCCTGGATAAAGATTTTACGTCCATCACACAATCAGAAATCAAACCCTAAAACGTTTTTGATTGATTGATAATTAAATTATATTTTATACAGTATGTCAGCCTTACAGGAAACTTGGTTTGGAAGGATATCTTGAGACATTATGCTCTTGCTTAACTACTTTCTTCTTAAGACCATAAAAGCCAATAATGACTTTTTTTTAACAACCTGCTATTTTACAAAAGTTAAAATTCTAAAGTCTTTTTAAATGTGTTTAATGTAAACATTTCTATTTGATGCTGTTCCTGGGAATTGATGAGTGTGTTATGGCTCATTTAGCATTCATCTTCCTGTAACTGAGATTCAGTCACTCATGGACATGATGTGACATGATGCAGGAGGCTGATGTACCTGTTGCACACACAGGCGTTTCAAATGTTAACCAACCAAAACAATAAAAAAAAAACTGATGAACTGGTGAGAAACAAGTCTACTTCCCAGCGCACCTTGTATGATGCTGTTTACACACAGTTAACACAGTGACATGTCCGGACAGGTGCACACAAATCTGCGTTACCTCTTTCATAACACTCCTATTGGAGCCTGAGGCAGCAGCTCAACGTTCCTGTGCACCCTGTCTGGGAAAATATGCCTGAGTGCATTCCACTGAGGCAAACAGGTGAAATCTTCTGCACTGTTAGAAACACCTCATATGATTTAAGCCACACGCCTTGATGCAAGGCAAGGATTCGTATGAGAAATCCATATGCCATTACAATGCCATTTACAAACATGGAGCCTTCAGCCCGACCCTCTGATTCTCCCTGGTTCTATGACCGACTCTAGCCAATAGTAGCCTTATCTGCTAGTAGAGTTAACCAAATGGTTCACCATTTGTGTTAGAAATGAAGGCCCTGAAGTGGGTAACTGAAACTAAGGAGCTAAGGATCATTGTTTCTCAAAGACTGGGTCACGACCCTCAGGTGGGTCGCAAGAGATTTCTTCTGGGTCGTCTCGCATCATGTTTCCCGGGAGTTTACGTATAATGTCTATTGACTTGGGTCACAAAGGTTTGTGGCTTTTAAAATACGGGTCCCCAGAAAAAAAGTTTGGGAAACACTGATCTAGACTATGGCAGAAGAGTAACTTAACCACTTGACCTCCAACTACTAAAGTATTCCTTTAAATGAATGTGTGTTTTTGTTATTTAAACATGGGCATAACGTTTTCCTGCTCACATACACAGGTACGCACACACTCTTTACTCTCATGCTGTATATGCAGAATGTTCCTGGTCTTGCCAAGGTGCCACTCAAGAATTTGGGAGTACTGATAGTTCAGAAATCTGGGTCAGGATACTCCTTGTGAACGACTTTCTTTTCCCTGTTTTAAGTTTTTTTGTTTTTTGTTTTTTTGTTTTTGTATCCTGTGACTGCTGTAATAATTTATGTTATTGCCAGTTAGGACAACCGGGGGGTGGGGGGTATGAGGGGGTGTGTGTGTGTGTGTGTGTGGGGGGGGACTCAGGCGCCATCCATTCTTCTACCTCTCCTTCACTGTGCTTCTCATTGGCATCAGGTCCTCAGCAACACATGTCTCTGATCAAGTCCAGCCTGCGTCATCAGTTAGTAAACTCCAGGCTTCAGGAAAACCAACAGAGAACACATTCATAGTCAGCGATCCTGTGACTGAGTGTGTGATTCATTACTCTTTAATATGCACCCCCACCCCCCTCCTCCACCCACCCAACCACTTCTCATCCAGTCTTGGGGCAACTGCACAGCCTGATCGAATCCATCATCATGCATCCTTGAGGTGTTGCTGGTGTTTTCCCCTTTGTTTTTCCTACTTCTTTAACACACACACAGAGCCTCTGGCCAGTTCACTGCTCTGCTGAGAATAATTAGCTCCGGATTCTCGTGATTACATCAGTACTGTGAACAAACTGTGTTGAGGACAAATAAGAGCAGAAAAGCGTCTTTATGGAATAACAACACCTACCAACGTAAAGCCAAGACATTGTAGTTGACACAGAAACTGAGTAAAGAGGTGCTCGGCCTCGAGGAGACACACTCTCACAGGTTCTAATCATGACTTAGGGAGTAAATGGAGAGCGGAGCGGTCTTCGAGGAATGCAGCTGAGGAGAAGTCGACGGCTTCACTGCTGTCGAAAACCTCATTTACTTTCTATTCCTGTAGAGCACGAGGACTGCCCTAATAAATAACACAGGGATGCAGGTCACACTTTTGATCAAGTGACTGCACAACGTTGATGTAATGGTGACTGACTGTGTCGCAAGTGTAAAAGTCTGTCTGGGGATTTGGCTACGTTTAAATGTTGGTATGTTCAAAGTGATCTTTAAGTAAAGATATAGTTTTGACCGAAGCCCTATTTTCAAAAAACACATTTGTTTACTTTAAGTTTATTTCAGCTGAAGAACAGGGGTATTTCTTCCAAGTAACATTCTGGAAGTTTCCCTTATTAGCAGGTTAATTGATAGCATGTTAAGTGCCATGTTAAGTTCTGCTAAATGCTAATTCATAGCATGGCCTCATCAACTCATCTTGATGTACCACTTGTTAGCCTTGTACTTTCATTTTGTGTCTTCAGATGGAGGGAAATTCAGAGTATTATAAGATTCAAAGGCAAGTCGTAAAGTTCTAAGACCGACTGAAAAAATATTTTTGTTGAAATACATTTCTCAAGATAATTAAAACTCAGACTTATTATAATTCTGAAAACTTTTCTGAATGGTGTTTCCATCTGACAGTTTTTTCTAGAGTTCTGGGACAGAGATTTTGTCTCACCGTGTCACAACCTGCTTTTTTGCCTCCATGCGGACTGTAGAGAAGTTCTTCTGGAATGTTCTTTCAGTTTAGGGGAAAATCCAAACCTGTTGCGAAATTTTTTAAAATAATTTTAAATGGTTTCAATTCAAGTTTGGTAAAATGTTTACTCTGATCAACTCATTTTAAATACCTGATCACATTTGATGAGGCTACAATGCTGGGAGGCCACTGGTAAATATAAATACTTTTATAAATGCTTTATATGCCATGTCATTTTAATGTTAATGACATTTTATATTGAAGTTTTGTAAATAATTGTAACCAGCCTGTACCAGGATTGTTGTAGCATTCATCACTGTCCGAGCTCACGGTAACATGTTGTATACTGAGGTGTTACCAAAGGATTAAAAAACCACCATAGCTTCACAATTTGCACACAACCAGTCTTTTTAAAGCTGCCACTAGGAAGTTTAAAAAAATTCCCACCCAACAAGCCAAGAAATGCAGTTAGTCTTCCATCACAGTTCACCAGACATTCTTGTGTGCTGACATCCGTCAATAAATCCTGTGTGCTGGAGTGGACTGGAGTGTGTGCCTCAGTGTAACTGGTGTACCAAAAATAAGCTAGGTTAGCAAGGTGCAGCTGGATAAATGGTGTTTTATATGTTATTTTGCCTAAGAACGTACAGCATTATCACAACACTGGATAAATGTCTGATCTGCCATATAATTAACTATAAAATATCTTATCTCTCCATTAGCCTCGAGCTTTGTTACATGAAAATGGCATAATATTTGATTATTTCTAGACTCATACTAACTTGCTAACTAATCTTTTTTTTATTTTAAAATAAACTGTTTTTTGTCACAGGCAGACAACATTTTGAGCACTGTTACAGATATATAAAATATACAAATATATTATAAATAATAATGTTATATATATATATATACTGTATATTCCTTGTGGCAACCCCTGAAAAAAATGGACAAAGTCGAAAGAAAAAGAAGGGTGTGAGTGAGTGTTGAATGGTTGTTGTGATCATTTCAAGAGGAATTACAAGTATTTCAGGGTCTTTTCTTTGTCTAATTTCTTACATTTGTCCTGGATAGTGGGATTATAGGAATAATATGGCTGGACCTTGGAGTCTTAAGATTGTCCTGCGAGAATTCTGTCTACGTCTTGTGTTTCATAAGTGTGGGATGAGTCCTGTTTATGAGATGCTGACAGCTCCTTCCTGTCTCCTGGGCCTTGAGACCAAACTGCTCTTCAGTTCCTGGCCACCCAGCTCCACCCCAGAGCTCCGGCTAAATGAGAAGCCATGGTCGGGACAGCTGACGAACGGTGGGGGTGAAAGGGTGGGGGTGGGGACGACACGGTGATGGAAGTGGTAAAGTGCGACCACAGAAACAGCATTGGATGTGTGCAGCTCCTCAACCCAGGCCTGCTTTTTTTGGACAAAGTGGGGCAATATAAACTCTCACTTCCTGTTGGCCTTGTCTCAGAGGGGGAGAGACGATACCTCTGTGAAAAAGGGGGAGAAAAAAAAAGGGCTGCTGAGATCTATGAAGTGACGGTTCACACATGCACACACACAAACACACACACACAAAAATAGAAATACTGCCGTAGGGGTAGGCAGATAGTGAGAGTGGGAGAGAGCGAGTGAGCGAGAGAGCGAGTGAGGAATACACAAACACAGTGGGGTTCAGGAATGTTAAACACATGCTTTATAGCATAAATAGCAGCCACTTTTGGTAAATTACAGTGAGAGCTCTGGCACTGTAAAGCACACAGCAGGAAGACAGTCTCAGATTTCAGATGCAGGCCTAACACTCTCCTCCAAGAACAGGAAGGAGAGCTTGTTGACTTGTTGTTTCTTTTCTGGAAGGCAGAAACAAGGTACATCAGCCTGTGTGTGTGTGTGTATGTGTGTGTGTGTGTGAACAGGATACATGTGTAATGTCATTGTTTCACAGGGGCCTGTATGTATGGCGTCCACACCCCACGTGTACAAGAATCCTTCACCATGTTTTTACATACTCATAAAACGGTGATTAAAAATCAAAACATTGTTCATGGATGAATATGAAGAAAAAACCACAGACCAGTTTAAAAGTATATATTAGTTGTAAATGACCTGTCCACTCAGGGAAGAGGACACCTTGTCCAATGAAAAACTTCATGATTTTAGTGCCCAACTTAGTGGTTTTGTGTTTGCCTATTGTAATGACCACTTCCTGTCGGAGGGTACGTTACTTCTGCCCCAGCGTTGTGGTTGTCTGACTTGACGGAGATGTGAAACGGTCCGATGTTCCTAAAATGCTTTTTGTTTTGTACATGAAGCCTCCTCCTGTACATCCCGTCCATCTGCCTATAATAAAACTGTAGTCGAACTGGCACAACTTTCGTGTTCATTTATTTTTTTCAGCTTTCGACCACGCCCGGAGAGCCCCCTGATCTCTACACTATCTTCCCCCATACCTACCTGCTTTGGCACGTAGATTTGTTTTTCCAAAATTAGGCTTAGACGTGTAGTAATCCCACCACTGCACATGTTTTCATTCCTTAACCTATTCATTCATAAAGGTCTCTCAGTCTATCTATTGTCTTATAACCAGCTGAGGAGGTGGTGCAGTTGTGTTCCATCTTCCTTCCTCTCTGTCTTCACCTCACAGGTCGCTCTAACTTCAGAGCTGACTCAGATCCTGACACAGCTGTCAGTGTTACGCTCGTCATTTGTTATTAATAAACTCTAACTCAGCAGGACCGTTTTCTTTATCTAACACCACATATAATGTAGTTCCTACAGTTGGACTCCAGGCATTCTAACAAGTTTTCTGACACCAGTCCTTTTTACCTGGGCTACATAGAAGCTAACAGTTCACATTAAGCTAACGTCATCAGGTTGAAGGTGTTTGACAGAAAACTGCAGCCAAATTCAAAATGGCTGAATAACTGAATATGAGATCAATAATTTCCGCCTGCCATTATATGTTACCAATGTTTGGCCAAAAGAAGAAGTAGATAAAGCAGAAGAAGAATGGGAGGAGCAGAGATTCAATAGTCACCTTCACCAGTGGACACACTGACTGACATCATGAAAACAGTCCTTAGCTAACCTCCAACAGCTGACATTTTATAGCCCCTTAATCCACCACAAGAGCATCCTGGGTAAAAGTCAAGAAAATTATATATTAAAGCAAAGAGAAACCGCAGCAGGGACTCTCTTATTGGAAGTACATCAGATAGTGTGTTTTCATTAGCGTTTGCTGAGAGACAGAAAGAGTTCTTCAGAACTTTTTGTCATAATTGTTGGAAACTACTTACAGATTGTTATTATTATTAATACAAATGGTCAGTTAGAAAACACAAGAAAAAAAGCTGGAATGTGAGTTAGTCCAGGAGTAGCTAAAAGCAAGCAGAAGAAGAACCAAAACAGCTAAACCTAGCTTAGGTATTAGCAAAAATTGCAAAGTAAGACAATGATGAATTAGCCTCCCAGAGTTATAACAAGTATCAGTGAGGTGATTGAAAACATTACTGGTCGACACTAGTCAAATAACGGTGCTTTTTCTGCACCAAAAATGTAAATAGCCTGTGTGTACATTCGCAGAGTTAGCTCAGGGTTAGCTCATTACAAAGAGATGAAACTATTACCTACTGAAAGTTAGGCAAAGTAGCAATTATAAGAAATATCAACAATTATTTATTTCAGGCTTTTTGTGGTGGCCACAGTAGTGGCTTTATGACAATTTGTCAAATATTTTTTTAAAAAGCTCCAGAAATGACAGAAAAGAAGTTAGCTTGAATATGGTTTAGCGTTAGAAGGGGTTGAAAAAGTTGTCCAGGAGTGAACTCCAGGCACAGTGAACACCACTGGCCATTCTGGGCAGTTGAGTAAGTTCTTTATGCTCGAGCAGTGGATGTGGCTGTTAGTGGTTTCTGAGCATATTTCCCTGACTCAGAAGAAAATGGGGAAGTGTGGCATGGAACAGCTTACCTCAGTGAGAGAAGAGGAGCCATGGGAACCTAACGCTCCAGTCATGACAGACTCTGACTCACTGTCTCGACAGAGGAAGAGGCGAATCTTATACTCTCTCTGAAGAGCGAGAGAGAGAGAGAAACGAGAACCCACGCATCTGTAGCTACTCCCTCGTCCTCCCACCGTCGTAAGACGAGCAGGATTGGGTTAAATGTTTACTGTGAATTGCCCATTAGAATGACTTTGAGTGTGAACGGTTGTTTGTCTCTCTACGTGGCCCTGTGATGGACTTCAGATCAACAGTTCTTAAAAGATTTTGATGCATTTTGACGCGACACATTTGCTGTGTATTGGTTGGCTACATAAAGCTATTGTTTCACCACATCACTAAAATGGAATTGTTGAACCTCTAATCATAACATGAACCATTTTCTAAGTAATTATTTAAAATAATACTTGAATAGTTTAACCACATTTTCCAAAAATCTCTGAGGGGGATTTTTAAAGTTGTGAAAGTCTGTTAGCATTAGACTCAACTCTACAGAGAGCACAAATGAATCAGTGTTCAATATGGGGATTTTTTTTTCCGGCAACACGTGCTGTCACACTCGTCTGGTCTTTTGTCCGTACGTGCAAACACCAGCTCCAGTTCACACTTCTTGCGGTGTTTGCACAGTGACAGTGACAAGTACGGTGGACGGCAGGTGGAAACTGGAAACAGGTGCTCTGGTTTGTTCCCGTCCATCACTCGGTGTGTTCACCTGCACATCTACAGTTCAGTCTCTCCACAGGTTGTCAAAGACAATTGTCCCAGTTAATGATCACACCGGGTTTTATAGCTAATGCAAATTCAAACAGTCATTTCAACTGTAGCCATATTTGAAGGTGTTAAAATACCAGGTGTTTTTGATTCCAGAATTAGTCTTGATATATACAGTATATGTTGTGCATTATAAATCAACCGAAAGCTCTGGATTAAACAGATTCTAAACTCCTTATTCAAACAGTGGTTGCTGAAAGTGGTGAGCACAGAGGCCACATAAAACCTGATCAGATTCCACAATCCCCTGATCAAACCTGACACATTGTCAATAACAAAGAAACCTCTTAATAAACATAAATTACTTTATTGAATGTAAAACCCATCAGGTACAATATACAAGAAATAAAAGTTAACACACAAGCAAAATGGTACAAATCGGAAATAACACATCGTCAGCACATTGCACTATAAAAACACTGCCGTAAAATATTCATAAAAGATAAGAATTCATCTTCGTATTGTCATTCTATAGGATTATGATCACATACAAGAGAACCACATCTTCATGGCGAAAAACTTGAAAGTAATTGGTCCCAGTTTTATCTTCAAACTGTTTGGTTCTAACTTCTAATAATACTGCAATAACTTATTCTTTTTTTAAAAAAAGAAGCCACAAATAGGTGAGGTAAGAAGGCACATTTTTGGTTTCAAAAACATCTAAAGCTGAAGACAGCAGGGACATGGTCCAGGCCCTTCCATGACGATGTCCAGACCTGATGTGATCATGACCTAGTTTTCCCAATGCACTGGACATGACACCATGGAATTTAATACGTTGAATAAAGTTATTGTTTGTGTTGCAGATGAGTAATTCTAAAGAGGTTGTAGTCACTGCACTGTTTTACTTTTGCCAGAGTTAACGGACTCTGAAAAACTGAGAGAAAGCAGAAAGTTCTTGGGAACAGCGACACAGTAATCCTGTTTTTTTTAATTAACACAAATATTTGTAACTTCCTTTCAGACTCGTGAGACTCATGTTGAACATAAAGTAATACTGAATCCTGCAGCGGGTGGATATAGGCTTGACACATTCCACACTCGTAAACAAAGGAAGAACTATTAATGAGGAAGACGTTTTTTTTTCTTCCATATTTGTGATCAAACACAAAGGATATAGACACATTAGTACGATGACTGTGTGGCTCTGAGACACTGGAATTACTGAAGGGACTTCACACAAAAAACAAAACAAATGGATTGCGACATTGCTGCCAGTGTGTCAGGCACCACGGGATCAAGTTTGTACAATTTCTGTTCATCATGTCTGAGGCTCAATTTTGTAACTCCTTGAAGTCCATATATATTTACAATAGAGGACAATCGACTATGGCTGAAGACAAAGGCTGAGTCACTGATTGTCCACATTAGCATTTACTTTTGTACTCGGTTTATTAGGCAGTGATTTACCTTCATTGAATAGCTATTGCATTCATTTAAAACCGTAGACTTTCAATGGGTTCAGTTACGCAACACATTAGCATTACATTCGATGTGAACACACCCGGACGACTAGTCTTGATTGTTGTCGTTTCCTGAATGCATTCCAATCCAAAGAAAAGTAAAATAGTACAAATCTAGACACTGACTATTTCTCTGAGTGACTACAATTTGAAGGCACATTCTCATTTCAATGATAAAATATGGCTTTGAATGGCAATAACACTGTAGTAACCTTGAGTGCATGTGCTTTGCGTCCTACGATAGTGTGGGACAACAAAAATAAAGCTTCTTTGGCGTAAAAACACACACACAGACAGACGTGGCGAAGGTACAGTCCTATATCTGAAACGTATCTGATCGTGGGTGTTAGGCATGTTTTCAAAACAGTCTTGAAGATACCGACGGGCCACAAACTCCTAACATGCCTTTTTAATGACATGGTTCCTCATTTTTCTGTTTCCTTAAGCAAACCAAGGGCAGTGGAAGTCACCTGCTATGAACTGGTGAAGGTCATGGCTTTAACACCTGTTAGCACCTCATCTATGTATGAGACAGTACTGGGGACAGTTGTGTTTGTGTTTGCTTTGGTGTGTGTGTGTGTTTGAGGCATACTGAGAGATTTAGTCCAGCCGCTCCCTTACCTCTCAACAGCTGTGTCTGGGTCTAAACACTAAATGGCCTGACACCGGCACAGAGACAGGATAAAGCACATCTTACCCTGATGTGTTCAGTATGTTTGGTCTTTGGCACAGGCAGAATCCAAGCCAGAGCAGAGAGCTCCTAAAGGGGTTGTCCAATGATCCGTTAGAGCTTTGGGTAAAAGCGTCCATATGTTGGTGAAGGCAAACTAATAACTATAGCTGACCCATACAATTTCAAACCAAAGGATTGGCACTGTGGGGCAGTACCACTGAAGGAAGACAAAGTAACTGCTCAACAGCTAGGTTTTTGGAAAATGGAAGAGGAAAAGTAAGAGTCTTGTAAAGTCACCTCCGCAGTCCTCGCCTGATCTCCTGAAGCAGGCCATTTCATGCTCTTTGCAGCCGTTTAGGTCGTATAGGTCATCAAACAGCTGGTCCAGTAAAGACCTCTTCTACTCCACCGCTAAGGACCCCAAACAGGTCCCTGTGTCTCTGTCTCAGACTGTGGGAGAGCAGCATCCTGAGGAGCTGTGCTTTTGCAGCAAAGACATGCGGCTGAAGGTGCGAGAGCAGATGCCACACTGATACTTTTTCACCTCAGCATGAGTCTGCAGGTGAGCCCGCAGGTTGGAGCGGTCAGCGAAGGCCCGGTTGCAGTGAGGGCAGGAAAAGGGACGCTCACCTAGACAGAGAAGAGTAAAGAAAAATTAATTTACAATTACAAAACATTTTTAAAGTTCTTCCAAGTTGCATTAAGATTTTACTTTTCCCTTCAATCCTAATGTAAAAGGCCAGTCGATTCATTTCTAGCTTTCTAGTTTGCACCAAAGTATAATCTTCACATGACTAATGAAGTCCTGAAAGTTTCTGGTACGTGGTAGTAGAAGTGCACCTTTCTTTACATTTAACTAACTAAACTCAGGGGAACACAACAATCCTTCCCACAATATTCGGCCCAGTTAAAAAAAGCCAAAAGGCGGCAACATGGCGTGTTTAAATGTCTTAAAGATGTTTGACCTCATTTAACCACACCAGACTTCTGAAGGTTCAGAACCTCTAGTTATCTTATCTCTGTGGTCTCAACACCTTCCTAGATCTCCAAATTTAAAATTTGTGGATCCTGAAAACCTATCATCAAGGAATTAATGTTGATGAATAATTAACCATCTTTCCAAAATATTTCCAGAACAGCATTCATTGGAGTGAGCCAGAGATATTTGTCTGCCCTACAGGAGGGCCAGGACACCAAGAGGATTAGCTTCAGTTTTAGCGTAGTCTTGGACTTCAGAAGTTGGCCACCGTGAGTTTGGTGTCCATTAAACAGTGTTTTGAGTAATCTAAGTTTCTCGATTTGACTTCTTTCAAACCCCTCAGGACTGTTATTATATAAATGACTAAGAACCACACAAATGACATAATTCATTGCTGCAAAATTGGCCAAGTGAAAATGCCTGTGTGGCCTTTCACTGGACCGGACTCCACCAGAACTTTTTTGATAAAAAACCCTTTCTGATGAGTCTTCACGTGACAACAGTCACACAGGAGCAATTCATTTACACTTCACACAGACAAATACACACTCTGTTGAGGAGATAATGAAGCAGCACATGACGAACTGGTGGTGTCGCAGTCTGATTGAATTAGAGCAAAATAAGATTAGCATGCTGACAAGTGGCTGCTTTATGCTACCCCTCGGCTCCTTTTGTCATTAATGCACCCCAGCTCTGCTGTTTGCCTTTGCAGCTCTGATAATTAGCTGACGAGCTATTGTTAGTGACACAATAAAAGCCCCACGTGTGATCAATGAGAGCAAAGTTTACAGAGAACTTCCCTCTGAGCGATCACGCCCTCTGATCAAGTGTGAGCCCATTACAACAGACACGCTGGTCGCACATTCACACGTCAAATGTTGAAGGCCAAGTCACGAATAAAGAGATTCAGGGACCTTGAATGATCAACATTACTAAGACATGGCTCCTTACATGCATCAACATTTAACCTGGTTGTTTTGATCAACTCTGCTAATCCTTCCCATTCACCTGATAATTCTATCAGTGGTCATAACAACAGAGTATCATTAAGTCAGGGACTTGACTAGAATGCATTTTAATTCTTCAAAAAATAAATAATAACATAAAATAATTCAATGTTTAGATGGAAATGGTGTCATCAGCTTCTTATTCCAGGATGGTTTAAAATGACCAAAGGTTCAATGGATCAGTAAGCAAATCAACAAAATATAATATTTTCATGTTTACACTAGTTATAGTTTTGGACTTAGTAGGAAGCAGAGCAGAAGTCTTTGGTGCGATTCGTTCCAGGGTGGCTAGCTTTGACAACATTGCCTTATTAGAGCAATGCACCCTCCATATTTTTAGAATTATAACAAAATTAGTTTTGATTTTAAGCTGTGGAAATGATGTTGAAATCTCACCTGTGTGTGTTCGGATGTGGCCACGCAGCAGCCACGGCCTGGAGAACGCCTTCCCACATGTGGTGCACACACAGGGCAGTGTGTGTGAGCGGATGTGCATCTTCAGAGCCCCCAAGCTGGTGTACTCTTTAGGGCAGTGTTTGCAGAGGAAGGCTGGCCTGGTTGACGATACTGACGATGATGATGACGCTGA
>NC_024317.1:11620212-11664570 GCF_000523025.1 Cynoglossus semilaevis
CGCCGCCGCTGCTGCTGTCACGGGAGCTTCTCTCTCCTCATCCTCCTCTGGGGGACTGACATGAGCCATGACACCGGTGCATTTCATCCTCTGTCGAGGGACGTACGTGCGAACAGGTTCAGGACTGGGGGGGTCCGACGTACGCCCCTCATCCTCCTCTCCGCTGCTGCTGGCGCTGCTGCTAAGGCTAGATGGTGAGCTGAGGTCCAGGGGTCCTGGTGTGGCCGAGGGCTCCGCTTGGGACGTGGACATGTAAAGGGCAGGCAGCACGCTGAGGTCCCACACCAGACCTGCTGTTAGACAGGTTACAGCAGAGGTGTTGTCTCCTGCCGACAGCTCAACCAGAGGAAACCTTTCCAGTGAGGTGTCTGAGAACACAGATATAGGAATTAGGGACGGTCAACACATCCATGTTTGTAAATATGACTGAGATAACAGGACACAGTAACAGCTGAGTCTCTCTGCACAGTGAGCACGGCTCTTTGGCTCTGTTTCTGGACAAATCGGAACAATTTTTTTTTCCGTCTCTCATATTTTATTTTCAGATTGCTAATCTTTTCTATTGTCTAGCTTTTCAACTCTTTAGCTTTACTGGCTAACCTTTAGCCAGTGAAGCTAAAGAGTTGCCTTTGTCAGATATGTGTATCTGTTAGTATGTGTTTACATGTTAACCCTTTAGCTATTTTTGCTAAACCTCAGTTACTTTAAATATTTTTGATCAGCTGCCTTTTTTCTACACAGTTGACTACACTTTACATTTTAACCCAGCACTAAGTGATTCTGATAACTTTTACCACTTGTCAACATCATGTTGATTTTAACTTTATTTTAAATGGAGTAGGATGGAGGTAATCTTCATCAGCACTGTAAGAAACACGACACCCAGTGTTTTTACACTCAAAAAGTTGAAGATACTCTGTAACGGTAACAATATCTAAGGTCTAAGGTTTTAAAAACACTAATGTCTCATTTGGCCATTCTGGTTCATATTATAAATCAGGTTTAAACAATCTGTTTTAGTATATATATAAAAATAAAAAATATTTTAGGTTTTTGTCTTTAATTAATTATATAATCTTTTTTGTCTATACAGTTCTTTATAATGATAGATAGATTGATAGGGCAACTCTGAAAATGCGGTGTTTTGACGAAACTGTTTATGTAGAATCGATTAAAAAACAATAATAAGCTTAAACCCACGTCTTTTAACGTGCAGTAACTTTAATGTATCGAAGGCACCGATTAAAGGCCACAGGTGACGTCTTGTTTCTCAGTTTAGCTCACTCACTCTGCGCTCTCTAGAAGATTATATGTTTGGGTGAATTATGAATTTATTGTTCCAACATGTACTGTGACTAAAAGCGGAGCCATGGGAAGTTTTCACAGGCCGTTTCCTCCCACGTATTCACAGGGGCTAGAACCATGAATGGTTCTCTGTGTGGCTGCAGTAAGAGGGGAAAGTGCATCTAACGGGCCCTGACTTGAACAGGGAGTCGTCCTGATTTAGAAGCCCCTTCACACACGTACAGGGTATATTTGGAAAATATTTGGTTTCTTTTAAATATTTCACTTTAATAAACGTTGATTATCGATAGTCTTCCTAGAGAGTTTTCTTCAATTTCATACTTTGGCATTACATAATACTGGTTTCCTAAGCAGACCATTGGAATAAAAGATCGTTTGGACTCACCATTCTGACATTCCAGCTCACTGTAGTTTGGCTTTTGTTTGGCGAAGTATTTTTTGACCAGGAAAGACCGAGGCATTGTCCTTTTTAGTGTTAAATATCTGTGCGTAAAAGTTTCCTGCGGCCACGACGCGCAGCCAAAAGAGAGAGAGAGGGAGAGAGAGGGAAATACAGTGGAACGAGGTCGTGTTCCTGGAGCTCCGTGGGAAACTCGGAGATACAGTGGATCCAACTGTGGTCCACGGCTAAAGAGGTCTTCAACGGATCAATGTGTGAGAGACTTTACGCGCGGCATTCATGAAGAATGACTAAATGCTGGCGTCTGTTCTGAGATAGACAGTCACGGGCGGCAGTGGGCTCGGCCTCGGGGCTCTGCCCGCCTCCCTCCACCCCCAGCCCACTCACAGCTCAAGTGCGCAGGAAGAGGAAAGAGAACTAGAGGAAGAAGAAGGAACACATTTACACACACACTCACTTACATTAGGTACATTTTCAACCAAAGACTGTGTTCTTCCATGTCAGCTGCTGTTTGTCAATATTTTTTTGTCCTCTCACTTTTCACTAATATAAGAATGTTACAAATAATTAGCATATTGTTAGATAAACATTGATTACACATCCACATATTCATGTTACACTACACTGTATACAGTACAACATCATTATCACAATGAAGTCATTTTATTTAATACTTATTTTCGTCTCTTCTTTGTTCTAATTTTGGATGTAGATCCAACAACAGAACCCACCGTGCCCTGTACTGTGTATAACTATAGAATGATGAATGTGTAGAAACATGTCTGTGAAGTTAGCCACACTGTTAGTTCAGAATTCAGAGGTAGGATTCTTCTGTTTAAGGGTTCTTAACTGGAGGTGAAACAATGTCAACAAACCTAGGTCGGAATCTTAAATATTAAAAAAAATAAGTGTCCAGTTTGAAAAGCCCTGCATCACTAGCACCGGTTTGGATTTAAATATTCTCCCACTGTTTCCCAAACTAGCAATACCCCGCCTTACATTTGTACGATGAAGAATCAATGTTGATTGAATCAGTGCAGTGTTTAAGATGTCCTGTAACAAAAGAATTGGGGGGGGTTTAAGTCGTCTGTCCCCAGTCTTTTCAGTTATGTCTTTCACACTAGCAATGTGGCTTCTAACGTAACCCCCACCGTTTAATCAAAGGTTCCACTCAGTCACCAGGGTCTCTGCTCTTGGACGTTACATACAGTGTTTTCTCTTGGCTCTTCTCCTGAATTTCCTTTCTAAATATTATTAAAAGTACTTTTTGACTGCTATTTCGCACTAAAAACTCTTCTTTTCATTTTGTAAATTATAACAAATTATATTGAATTAACTTTTGTAGAATAGCTTTGTGTGAACATTTAATTGTCTTTTATCCATTCATCATTTCGAACTATGATTTGTTTAAGTCCAGTGTCAATTTTATTAAACACTGATGCTCTATTACACTCTGCCGCAGCAGTTCAAGAGCGTTTGTAAAGAACGTGCGCCATCTTCTGGCCAACATCTTCAGTGACCACCCTGCTTTGTTTTTTTGCCATATATTCAAAACTGCTTAGCAACTTCTTTTTTTTCCTTTTTTTTTTGGCCCCTTCTGGAACCGGGTTTCCACACCCCAGTTTCCCACACCTTCGAAAAACAAAACAATAAGCTTTCTTGTAAAGGCAGTCTGTTTATTCGTGCTCAAATGACCAGGACATACATATAAAGGAAGAATCACGCTAACAACAACGCACTCTGACGCTTGAATTAAACCGAAATGATAACATTTCAATATAATACAACGTCGTAAAAGCACAAAAAACACTCCAGATATTTTTAACTCGCTTTATCTCGATTATTATGTGTATGAGAACTTCACAAATAAGTAGGACTTCACGTAGGCCGAAATGTGGCCAAAATGTAATATAAATAGTAATGAATAGTAAATTATTTCATCATTTAACAGCAACCTTCAAATTGTGTATTTTCTACGTTATTCTTCTTAATTAGTTTTAAAACCGTAAAATTCGGTCAGTTCCGTTATTGTGCACCGTAAATATAGTTGTACATGCGCACTCAACTTTTAGGGACACCAATGACGTTTCACCCGAGTTTTAGCATCCCGTTAAATAAAACCACGTGTTCATTCTGAAGTCACCGATTGGTGGATTATTAGTGAATGGGCGTGGCCTTGGACGTCTGGGGGTCGGTTGGATATTTTTTAAAACCGAGAACAACAGCATAGATTGGAATATCACAGAAAAACAATGAAATAAAGAAACGTCATCATCTCAGCCGTACGTCGACCAACGATAACACGCTGGTAAGAAGGATTTGCAAAGAAAATTCTGTAATAAGCCAAGAAAATAAGATATACCGGGTGTCATTGTGTCCGGTTTTTTCGGACATTGTATTGTATTGTGGAAAATGTATGTTTCTAGTCAGCAGTCGGTTTCTCTGTTATTTCTATTGTCTACATACGGTCTTAACAAACTAGCAAAACAGTTTTCAGTATTCTGGAAGAATCTTATATAGGCTACGTGTATATGGACAGTAGATGAAAAGGACTGGAGCAAAAGAAGGTCCACAAGACAGAGATGTTGAAGGAGGACGTGATGATTAATGTTATAACAGAGGAGCCCGGGGATTGGTGAGATTCAGACTGAAGATGTACCGCGAGACCACTGAAAACGAGACCAAATATTTGTACAGAAGTAAAGAGCAGTCATCTATGATTGCTTTGTTGTCTGTCAGACAAAAACATTGACTAAATCGCAATAAAAATAATTAATGAATACATTTAATGTAACATGATCTTTTAATAGAAATAAAACGCGATAAACGTAAATGTATTTTCTTTGAAACATTGATTGTCATTTCATTTACAGCGCTGGTCTCTCCAGCTGCATCAGTCATTTTTATTTTTTGACAAAAATAATTGTTTATTCTATACTTTATCAGTTTTATCTAGAAAACAGGAATGCATTTTGGATGGAGTGAAAATGACAGCTTGATGTGTCAGAGTGGAGTTGGAAAACTATTTTTCTTTGCCTGTTTTGTTGTTGTTGTTTTTCATTTTTACACTTTGTCTAAAAGTTTTACAAAGGTTTTAGAGAAAATACCAAATGGACTGACCGAGTACTCGAGCAAGAAGCAGCAACACAATTTAATATATGACAGAAGAAGTTAGCAAACAAAGATCAGTTCATGACATAGAAGAATGCAATAAGAGTGCAAAGATGTGTTGTTTTTGTCTAATGCAGTTAGACAACATCGACTTCCTGCGGATCAAAGACGACCACAACAGGTGAAAAGGAAACGGACCACAGCAAAAAAAAAAAAAAATGTTCAGAACCATAACCTCGCTGATTTTTGGTGGAAAGAAAGAGACTTGTGAGGAAGTCCAGCCTGGAGAAGTGCTGGAAGAAGACTGGCTACTTGTCAGTCATCAAGGTATGTTTTCTCGTCTCAGGAATCCCAGTTATGTCCACTATTGAAGTGCTTATAATAATGAACATTCATCGTTTATTCTCTCTGTAATTACTGAATAATATATGGGTCCAAGAGGACTGCGATTTAATTCTGCCATATGTCCTGTATGTATGGCATTTTTGACAATAACGTTGACTTCGACTTTGAATTTGACTACTATTGGTACCACTGTGTCTCCACAGAAACAGTTCCACCAGAGAACCAGGATGCAGAGGTGACTGACAGCCAACCGATCACTGCTGTGAACATGGAAACTGACCAAAGGTGGAGGAATATGCTGTAAATGGCTGACAATAGTTTTGGTGTTGATTATAATTTCACATACATTAAAAAATGAACAGTCAAAATGAAAATTGAATGTTTTAAACAAAATGGAACAGATTAGTTGAAGCCCCACTGTACCTCCACAGCATTATTTATATCTATTAAGCTATTTTTCAGTAATCATTTAAAATGTTTGAGCTTGATGGGTGACTGTCATGCTAACCCTGTAACTCTCCCAACACAATTATAGAAAGAAAACGTTGTCTCTTGATTGTAATGTAATTGCCCCAGGGTTTGGTTGTTTGGTTTCTTTTTTTAGTTAATTTTAAAAGAACAATGCACTCTCTGGCTATGTAGTGGAACAGCCATGCCTGCTTTTGCCTCACAGCAAGAAGATGACCAGCTGGTTCTATATCTAGTCTTTGTGTAGGGAGATTGCATAATCTCCTGTGAGTGTGGGTTTTCTCCAGGTTCTCTTCTTCCTCTCACACAGTCTAAAAACTGCAGTTTGAGGATTGGGTGAATTGGAGCATACAGTAGACATGATCAGAACTCTGATGAAAATCAATGAATTGAAAAAATCCTTTAACTGGAAAGATGAAGATGTCACAACTTACTGTAAAATATATCTGCACGTGTTTGTTTCAGTTGTTCCACTGCGGAGCCTCCAGTAGATGGCAGTAGCAGTTCCAGCCCAGTCGTTCCTGCTTTTGTCTCCAAGCCCAAAGCCCTGAATGAAATGATGCAGTTGACATGTGTTCAGAAGACCAGACCTTTCATAGACCCAAACTTTATGTCGCGCAATAGCATCAAACGCCAGAACCGTATTCGTCACGGAGTTCAGCATCACTCGTTCCCTCTCCACCAGCCAGGACATCGCAACTAGACCCACTGATGTTCATGCTATAAACCAGGAAAAATTCTGATTCCGTGTGTCACATGGTTTAAAGAAAATACCAGATTATACCAGGTAATGAGTCATTGTGAACACAGATTTTTGTAGTAGTAGTTGAACGTGATCTTAATTTAGACCAAATCAGTTGTAATTGTCATTGTGTTTGTTTTCTGTAAAGCTGTTTCTCTTGAGAACATACATTGTCAATTAGCTTCTCAGGCTGATTTTCCAGTGCAGAGGAACAAACCAGGAACCAGAACCAACATTTCCAGCTCACAGGCAGCTAGATCACATGACTGTCTTGTACTGTTTGTTAGAATAAGTAGTTTACGCCGAGAAAGTACACAATGTATTTCTTCTGTATGCGGTGATTTCATGAGAATGAAAAAACACAGTTAATGCCTTTGTATTATATGACCGTTGTGTGTTTATTTTGCATTTGCAGTATGTGCATTTACAACTTTTTTGAAAGGAAAGTGTTTTTATTTATTTTTTCAGATACATTCAGTTTCAATGTGGTTTTAAAAAAATATACACAGTAAAATGATGGCGTTCCATTACAAGTATAATAATGGTTGCTGTATGCGATGTAGAATACTAAAAAAACTACAAGAAAACTACAATACTCCAGGAAACTTTCTACGAGAAACAAATTCTTTGTAGGCCTCAATGTTAGTGCAAACCTTTTCACAGGTTTGTTAATAATATGGTCCAAAGGAATCACCTGACGACTGATTTTTACTTCATTTTTACCAGGTTGTATTTGCAGGTTACACACTGTACTTTGAAGTACCACAGAAATGTTTGATGACACAAGAGGAAAATGAGGGCTGTTATGCAATCCTGATGTGTACTAAAGATACTGTCAGACGTTCATACCAGTTATGTCAGAGTAGGGAACCGATCTTGTGTCACTGCTGCTCGTAAGAAAAACATGTCAGTCAACACTGTACTGGAGAAGGAGGAGGCCTCTGTGCAATTTTCTTCTCAGCTGACCATGACTGGTCTAAGCTGTGGCCGCAGGTTACAGAGAAAGAGTCTGTTTACATAGATTACTTACTTCTTACATAAACAGGCTCTTCAGTTCTGTTGGTCTGGTCTGTCGACCTTGGAAGGAACAGAGCAGGACTTTGATTTAGTTGTATTAAATAATGAAAAATCAACTGATCTTTGAAATCACTGCTTTCTATGAAGGCCTCAGACAAATCAGGTGAGCGCTCCTCAACAACAGACTGACATGTTAACATACCTCGCTAGGGCACGTGGAATCTTATCTCCTCTGGAATCATCATGCCCAGTGACAGGACAAAGCACCAGGCGTTTTCACAGATGTATAGAAGATGTGTTGAGCTAAATGTAGCTCAAAAGTGCAGTTACTGGCTCCAGTGGCCAAGGACAGGTGGAGCTCATTCTAGGCCCAGTTACATCAATATGAATTCTGCTCTCTGTAACAAAAAGGAACACTAACAAATAAACAAGAAAACAATAGAACAAGGTATTTATCTATCCATCCCAAAGAGGTGTGTGGGGTCGAACAAAAGTGGCCATGGCCCCAACAACAAGGCCGTTAAATGTCATGTGAGTGGTTGGCCCTACGGTGGATCATTGCCCCTCCCTGCCCTCTGGGTCGGGGTCGTTGGTGTGAGTTACACCTGCACTTCCCGGGGAGAGAATTAAGAACAGCTTTCTAAATGGGTGATAATTGGTGTCTGAGGCGCCCTCCTCTGTTCAAAGATGGTCTTTCCAGTTTGACCTGGATGGCTTCCTTCACCCCTCTCTCAAACCACCTTTTGATCATCAAAGGAGCGGCCCTTCTCCTTCAGGTGGAGGTGGACTGCTGAGTCCTGGCCTGATGTTGTGGCCCTCCTGTGTTGAGCCCCACGCTTGTGTAATGGCTGCTGCGTTTCCCGCAGTGTACAGGTTTGGGACTGTCAATCCTGTCCTTAGGGTGGACAAGTTCCTGCCTCAGGGTGTTGCTGGGTTTGACATGCACTGGGATCTGATGGGTGTTAAAGATCCTCCTGGGTCTTTGAAACTCCTGCCACATATGGGACACCCCCCACCCCCAGTAGAACTGATGAAGCCTCTTGGATGAGAGGCGAAACGTCTTCAATTTACTTGAGGTGAGTCCAGTTGCCTACTTTTTTAATATTGCAAATAAAGCGTTGGGAATGGTTCATACTGTCAACAAACACATCACAACAAGCTCAAAATTTACTTGACATTTAAAGAGCTGTCTAAAGAGCTGTCCTAAACAGGTTGTCCATTGGTGCCGTTTCTGTCTAACCTTCAGTGGAAGTGTTGTTATTTTGACTACAATCAGAGTTACACCACTGCAGTGACAACAACAACCCAAGTGCAGTTGTTGAAAAAGTTACAAGAACAAATCCACCAACAGACAATAAAAGTCCAACTATTTTGCCATAAAAAAATAAATACAAAATTACGACGATATGTCTCTTTAAGAGTCAGCTCGAGGGCGGAGACACCGGGTGTAGTTGGGTCACATGTTGGGCTGAGGTTTTAAAACCAGACTCCACCTTGGTCTGGACAGAGTGGTGTAGAAGTCGAGGAGTGTCATTCTGGATGTGTGTGTCAGGTCCAGGTGCAGGTGCAGGTCCAGGTCCGAGCTGTAGAGACTCATCAACCGTGAGTACTTTTATTAGTGTTACCACACTTTCTGTTTGCCCTGTGTGTGTGTGTGTGTTTGTTTAAACAGGTGCAGGGCATCGTTGTGATACTGCAGTGAGGTGTTTCAGGACTTTTAATTTGATATCTTTACCACCTCATGTGTTTAATGCAGGAATATTCAAACTGTTTTCATCGTTGGTTCAAATAATAATGTATCATTTGGATAAAAAAATTCCAGGTAATTGCGTTTAAAAAAAAAAACCCCACCGTTTTTAACACAACGACTGTTTGTGTTTTATTTTACAAGGTGCTTGAGTCAGTTTGGACATTAAAAAAGACACCAAAGTGTACAGAGGGCCTGAAGGTCAAAACACAGTGACATTTAAAATGAGGGAAAGTTTAGGGACAACACTTGATTCTGATTGGGCGGAACTTAACGGTGTCAAGTCAATTCCCGTTTGCATTGCCTGCAACTTTAAAAGCGGTAAAACTTTTGTATTTTAATTTTTGACAGTCTCCCACTTTGTAAGTAGGCCTACAGTACTTAGTACATTGTTATTAAGAATAGTTGGCAAAAATTAAAACAAGGTTTACGTTCCACATGTTGTGATTGCTCCATGTCAGTTTTCTAATGAATTGTTGGGATCGACAAACATCAGTCTAATCCAAAATATTTCATTAATTGCGTTTATACATTTTTTAAATGTTTCTACTGATGAAAAAAGTGATGCCCCAGGCAACTGACATTCTATGTGGTTTGAGTTCTCTTTACGGCTGTCGCTCATTCTTAAGAACTATTCTGATTACTTTCTATTACTTTCTTTCTAGGTATATTTTTAGGTCTGTGTGCAGCATAATCAGCCCCTTTCAACCACATCAAAATGTCATTCTTATTTGGTCAGTAATGAAACTAACTGTGTTTGGGCATCTACCACATTTTTCAACGTGTCAACGTGATTGGGCAGTCAAATAATCTCAAATTATCTGCCTGTCGTAGACTGCAGACTACGGATACCACCCAACAGGGAGTGTTTTTACAGAAGAGCAGCATATCTGGCCTCCAGCAGTGGTGGTGTCATTAGTGGCAGTGATCCTGGAGATATTTTAGAAAGTTCACATCAGCAACCTTGGCTGCCTCATTTTCCTTAACTAATCAAAGTTGAACAAATAGGTGCAGAGCCCATGTTTAGGTATGTTAATAAAATATAAATACACGTATAAAGCAACATAAAAAATAATATATACCATAATAATAAATAATCAAAACAAACTTGTATCATGCCGTGGTGTTGTCATTGAGATGTTGATGTCTTCACCTGGGATTTGACATTTATACCAGGGCTAGATAAAGATGGAGGAGAGGGACACTGTGTCCACTGAAGGGTCATTTTGGCCCATGTTGAACAATTACAAGTATGGCTGGGGCTTGATCAAGCGCCCTCTGCTGGATCAGACAGTGGAGAGACAAGCAGTCTTTCATCCCTTAAATTTGACTAACTTCTTGCATTCAGATCAGGTGACAGCTGTACTTATGTCATCGTTGTACACGCAGCACTCACTGAAGGCTTGGAGGGTAACATAACTTATGTCTTTTCTAGGTTAAGTTCAACCTAAAAAAAACTACAAGCTGCAGAAAATATTCAACAAGCTCCTTCAGTGGCTTCCAATGGAGCCCAGAACTGTCATGAAGAGTAACTATTTCATCGTCATCCGTGGGAAGACCAGGAAAGGATTCAGCCGAGGATGCATTGGCCGAGTGGAAACAGAACTGCCGAACGGCGAGGTGATGGGGCTGCTGTACTGCTCCGGCAGCAACGCTGTGACTCCCAAGAGCGGTGGTGTGGTGAGGCGAGAGGACACTTACCCCTTAACCTGTCACCAGGCCCAGCTCCTGCTCTTCATCTCCTCTGCAAGTAAACGACTGGAGCTGTTGTGTAACCCGCAGCTGTTTTCAGCTATCTGTGATCTGTCGCCCAACGATCTGGTGGTGGTGAGACACAAGAAGGGCCACATGCCTGGTCTGGTGAAAAACCTCATGCAAATTGGGAGGAAAGAGAACAAAGACAACCTGTACATGCTGGGCTTTGAAGTGGAGTTTGTAGTGAGTAGAGATGGATGGTTTAGTGAGCCACTAGATTTCCGCCATTGTCTTTTGCACACTAACGCATTTGTCTTTTTCACGACAGGACAGTGATCACAATCTGTCGTCAAAGAAACCCACGTCTTCGCCCTTGTTCAGTGCGGCAGACATCATTCAGGTGGTCCCATCCTACTCTGTTCCACTTGGACTACAGTGGAAAGATGGCCAATGTCAGGGTAAGACGTTTTACTAGTCAAAGTTAGGAAAAGGAAAGTAAAGTGAACTCCTTGTCACTGTGACACAGCACACCACTGCACACAACCTGATGTGACCTCTGCTTTAACCCATCACCAAAGTGAACAGTGGGCAGCTTTAACCTGAAGCCTTCTGGACCCAAGTCCACTTCCTTAACCACTGAGCCACCACTGCCCCAGTAGTTACTACTACTTGTTACTTACTACTCATAAATTCTGAACCTGCACATCACCAAAGCAAGGTACAAAAGGAAGTCCAGGCCACTCCAACTGACTAGCCAAAGAAAGTGATTTGACATCAAACTGCGACTGTGACAACCTGTGACTTCTAATGAGACACAGATGCATCAGTGGTAGAGAACATCCAGTAAAACCAGTCCTGCTGTCAAAGAATGAGGAACATGTCATTCGTCACATGGTCTGGCATATTTGTGCTTCAGGTGATGTCTGCGTACATTTAAGGCTGGATCTGTCAGCAAAGGTCGATCACAGGAGCACGCATGCCACAAGTTAGAGAAGAATGTCATATGACTTTGTGACCATCATGTGACTCTCCACACAGGTCAGGGCAGAAAAGCAGTGACGCGCATAAACTCTATGCCAAATATCGGATCATCTTCACAGCAACGTCAAAGCCACAGCACTGAACTGCAGCGTCCCGTTCTCAGCCACTATCTGGGAACATCTCCTGTACCTCTGGAGGTGGGATCCATGGTGGAGGTGGTGTCCAGCACAGGGATCACGGTATATGGGGTCATTCGATGGATGGGGGTCCTACCAGGAAAGACAGAGAAATGGGCTGGAATAGAATTGGTGAGATACTAATTTCCATTTTCTATTGCTTTTTTTCCCCCATTGACTTTGTTAAATATATTCCAGGTTTGATTCAGTACGCCGGAAACTAAACGTTTCAAATGTTTCAGGACTATGACGTAAACGGTTGTAGCGATGGAAAACGTGAAGGCCTGAGATATTTCACTTGCAAAGGGAACAGAGCACTGTTTGTTCCTGTGACCAAGTGCAGCCCTGATGGCAGGTTCGTCTACTCATCAACAGGAAGAGAAACTCCCAAACTACGCATCGAGATGCCCCCAGGTTAGAACCTGTTCACGCATTACATACAGGAGGAAAGTGAACTCCTTGTCATTGGGACACAGCTCACCACTGCACACAACCAACTGTGACCTCTGATTTAACCCATCACCAAAGTGAACAGTGGGCAGCTTTAAGCACCAAATCAATGTCCATACTATTCTTATTTAAAATCAAGGATGTATTTTTACACTTGTATTTACATGAAATGGAAAAAAGGTTTAAATTGTAGTACACCAAGTCTACCACCGGCAGCACCATACAGGAAGGTTTGAAAACTGAACCTCTGATCATCAGCTTGGCCCATAGTAAATAAATACAATAGTTTTTTTTTAGGAATTTAGTCTTTTTGCTAGAAACCAATATTTTAACCATTTCAAACTCATAATGAGAGTATTTATCCACAGTTATGATCTTTGTCAAAGCTTATATAATGCTAAAAACAGTTCATGTTATCTTTTAAAAAATCTACGTTGGGAGACATTAGTCCTAAAATATGTCTGTAATGTCCCCTACAAAATTTTAAGTCTATTTGTATGTTTTTTTTGTTTTTGTTTTTTTCAGTTCCACCATATGAAGAATCTGAGGACAACGTTTCTCCAATCCCTGAGTCTGAAGCGCTGTCTCTGCTAGTGGGACGTATGAAGGGGATTCAGGGCCACATCAACTCCTGTTATCTAGATGCCACTCTTTTCAGGTAAAACCAGTTTGTGAATCATCCCTGGGTTTTTTTTTTCTTCTAAATTCCCTGGCAACACACTCTCACTCAGTTGGTTTTAAACTCGGATGATCTGAAAGTTTTTTTTTTTTTAAAGATATTAAGATATATTAATACAATCATAATGACAAACTGTTTTCAGTTTTTGTCCTTCTTCCCCAGTTTGTTCAGCTCATCAGTGACCCTGGATAATATCTGCCAACAGTCTGCTGACACAGAACAACCCATAACCTGCACGCTCAAGAAAATAATCAACCGCTTACGCCGGTAAAAACACCCTCTCACTGGCACCATGATTATTTTTTTCTCTTCTTATCTTTGAACACTAAGAACAGCCTGACATTGCAAATCTTCTCCATGGGTAAACATGCAGTTTCTGTCTTTATTTTATGGGAATGTGTATTTACAACATAGTGATGAAAGTCCACCAGTTTATGAAACTCTGACACTACTAGGTGTGTCTTGATTGTGGTGTATACAGCTCTTCCATTCAGGGTTTTTTTTTACTTTTTTTTTACTCCTGTGTGTTTGTTTGTGTGTGTGTGTGTGTGTGTGTTCATTCATTACAGGCAAGGATTTGTTCCAGCTGAAAGTGTGATGGATTTTCGCAAGCAGCTTGGCTGTGATACATTTATATATATATATACTTATGTAATAAATACATCATCATATTAAGATTTATTTCTGAGACACTTTTATTCCTGAGATACTTTGCTTACTTTGTTAGCGGTTAGCTAATTTTGGAGTGCTTTTAAATTTAGATTAATTTGCTAATCTGTACTCATTTTGACATTTTGTTAGTATTTAAATTGATATGGATATGGATTACAAAGTTACAAAGTAGAAAGAGTATTTTTAAACCCCAACCTTCTCTTATGGATTGTTTTGACAGATCCAGAGGAGTTCATCACAGTCCTTTTCCAAAAGGTGCTTAGCCTGGAGCCGCTGCTGAAGCTCAGGTAGGAAACGTTAGGTGATAAAATCTTTCTTACGAAATGTCATTGTTTGAGCTAAGCTCGCATTCGGCCCTGAGTAACACATTCCCTAGTTGAGATGGAGAAATTAAATGGTTCAATGCTTAAAAGTCAACTCAATGATAATTTAAATGAACCTAAAGATAAATATTTTTGTTTTAAAAAAAAAATAGGTACAAGTTGGAAAAGCCATCATAGAAATGACATTGGACATTTATTGCAAAATGTCCATACAGAATTAAAATATTACATCTGAGCACTAGCTGTTGATCCATTGTTGTCATTTTGAAGCAATAGACAATTTAATGCACTCATTCACATAGCTGCTGTATACTATTGTTTTTTTTTTTAGAACCAAACGTGAGGCGTCTCACGGTGCCTACACTCTGCAGATCCTTCTGGAAAAAGACCAGATGGAACAGGTGCCCACTGTCCAACAGCTCCTGGACACATCCTGCATGTCGGGGGAACTGAAGTTTGAGGACGTGAGTGGCCGTATTCCTGAAGGCATAATTTTGTTGTATCCTCATGTTCAGCACGTCTAGCCATTTCTTGTCCTTTGTGTTGTCCCACAGGTGCCGTCCTTTTTAATTGTCCAGATGCCAAGGTTTGGAAATGCGTATAAAATGTTTCCTCACATCATTCCCTCCACTGAGCTGGACATCACTGATCTACTGTACAACTGTGAGGAGCAGTCAGTCTGGACATTTACATTACATTTACACAATTGTGTATTTGTCAGATCAGAAATGCAAACTATGGCCTGGGGGCCGGATGCGGCCCATTTGGCTTTTTAATCTGGCCCACTAAACGTGTCCAGATTATGTTATTAATTTCTACTAATTCCTAATTAATGCTTCAACCTTTTCCCTGCAATGCCTACATTTGTCCATAGTTGACGTAGAAAAGACTTTTATTTTAGCATTTAGCCTTTATGACCTTTACATGCCATCTATCTGCTCCTGACCCGGCCAGCTTTCTTCATTGACACTTTGTTGTGCCCAAACAGCGCCGAGGGAATGCTTCATCTGTGGTCATCTGGCTCAGTACGAGTGTCTTCAGTGTCTGTCAGACCGCAAACTGCAGCCGGGAAGAATCAAACAGTACTGCTCTACCTGCAACACACAGGTATATCTCATTGTCATCACACTTCATCAGTTTTACCAGTAACCACACTTGTTGTGACTGTACTATCTCTGTGTTTTTTTTGTTTTTTTTTAAACCAGGTTCACAGTCATCACACACGACAGAGCCACTCCCCTAAAGCTCTGGAGGTTTCGCTCAACGCGGCCTCGGTCGCCCCTGTGCCCAGACACACCATGCAGCTGTTTGCTGTTCTCTGCATTCACACCAGTCACTATGTTTCATTTGTCAAATATGGCTCTGATCCTCACGCCTGGCTCTTCTTTGACAGTATGGCAGACAGATGTGGTGAGTGAGACTCCTGGTTTGTTTCATCTTCTTTGACATTTCTTAAGATTCAGTGAAACATTGTTGATAATAAAGTCAAGCATAAAGCAGTACAGTTGAAATACTGAAACGCACAGTATACAGACGTGCAAATAAGAATGTAGTATTGCAATAGTAGGTGTTGGCAGATACAGGCTAATGCTGCTCCATAGGGTAGTAACTATATTATGGTCTAGTTGGGAATGATCAAAAGCACGATTTACTTTGCTGTGGTTTCTTTTATAATGTACTTTAAATGTTTTTAGCACGCTCGCCTTCACAACAGGAAGATTATTGGTTCCCAGTATGGATCACCACAGAAACACCACCTGTGTGTGGGTTTTCTGTGGCTATTCCAGTTTCCACTGACATTTAAACTTTTTAGCTGAAAAAGTTGTTTGAAATCAATATTTGAAATCAGCTTATTCGTACTTAATAAAAAAAACCAAAGTCAACATTAACAAAATACCATTGAATATCACCAGTATCAGAACAATTGATCAATGCATTTTACTGCCTACTGCCCGTTGCCTGCTCTGTACAGTTTAATGATGTCAAAGCAGCTGTGAAAATAACTTTGTTGCTTTATCTTAATCTGATGTTCGTGCAAACGCGGTGTTGTTTTGATTTTGGGTGAAGTGGATAAACATGACTGCTTTACTTGCTGACAATGCTGCCTTGACAGCAGCAGATAAGGTGGAGACTCTGACTTGAGGCTCTGCTCTTTATCTCAGCCTGAAGCTGTTGTCTGATCCGAAGGCCACATTTCTTTTTTCGCAGGTGACGATCACAATGGTTATAACATTCCTGAGATCCAGGCCTGTCCTGAGGTGGGCGACTTCCTGCACCTGCCAGTGGAGGAACTGACTCGAAGCAGTCTCTCGCAGGTCCCAGAACTCATGCGCAGGCTGCTGTGTGACTCCTACATGTTTTTATATGAGAACCCAGCTGGGCCACTTTGCCAGCCAAACCATCAGGTGCCAGAAATATAAATGAGAACACTGTGTTCTGACAACACTGCCCTAATAACACTGCTCTCTCAGCAACACGTTGTGCTGTTTTTTTGGTTTTGGTTGTTTTGGTTTTTTTTTTTTACCTCCAAATAGCAGCAGGAGCTGACGTGGGGGATAGAAGTCACTGAAGCAGGGATCACTTTTGACCTTAAGCCTGTCATTGCAGCTCAGAAAGGTGACATTGATTGATGTGCTGATGTTGATACTAGAGGAATCAAAGAATGAGCAGTAAGTTTTGTATGACTTGCACTGTACTCCTAATCATTGCCTACTTTACTCTTTCACTGACTTCCTGTTTTATTTCAGCTATTATTTATATTTAAGTATTCTAGGGAAATTGTGCTTATTTTTAACTTCACCGGTAACTGTATATTTTAAAATCTAAATTAAAGTTTTAAAAAAATATGATACAAATGTGATTTACATACAGTGTGTGGTTTTAAATGTCTTTTTACGAGGTAACATTTGACAAGTCTAGGGTTCGGGAAGCACTACTCAAGACCAGTGGTTCTCAAACTGTGGTACGTACGTGAGCGCTCTCTAGTGGTAAATATTTTCACATTTACGTTTATAATTGAATAAATCTGAAACATACCATGCACAGTTAATACAACATTTAATCAAACGTCTTTCTAAACATTTCTAAACATCTCTCCTGTGGTGGAGGCTAACAGAGAAGGCCTCTGCTGCTATATTCCAATGTTGGTCATCATGGTGGTACTCAGAGCTCAATGTTTTCTCAGGTGGTACAGAGGATAAAAAGTTTGATGACCACTACTCTAGACTATTAGACATCAGATTTTGGTCGATTTTGAGATACTGAGTAAAGACCAATGTTGAGTGATGAGTCTGGATCTCATCTTCCAGTTTTATCAATTAGAATTCCATTTTAACATGTAGAACTACTCCTGTAATAACCTCTCTTCCCCATGGAGAGGACTGCCTCTCCTTTCAGGACCACTGTCTTAGATGCCACTGGAATACTATGAACAAAAGTGCAGTCACCCTGTGGCAGTAGACCATTAATGTCCTGTAGCAGAGTAAGGCCTTGATCGATCCATCTATCCATTTTCATTCACTTATACCGGGTCACAGGGGCAGCAGTCGCCACCCATATTGCACTGCAATGTACCGTATCCTCTGTACCCCCTGTGAGTCTACTGGAAGGTACCAACTGCCCTAACCAGGATTTGAACTAGCCCAGGAGGTGAACCCTGGGGGTTCCACATCAATGACAGAGACATTGCCTCTGGGCCAAAGCACCACTCCCTTGAACTGGTATATCTAGTTATATATCACTATAGTTATAAAACCAAAATAAACAATAAGGCCACAATGAAGACCAAAGTTACACATAATGTCTTTAAGTTTTCCCTGAATGCCATGTTAATTATCTCCAGTTAACTTAGAGAGATAATTATTTTCATTAATATGCATGCGATATTTTTAAGCACAACCTTGAAACTTTAAGTTTAAACAAGATTGTGCTAAGTCTCAAACGATTTAATCATAGTTTTAGAAGTTGTAGTTCATTTTTACATTGGGCTTCAAGTTCTTTCATCTAACAAGCTACAGTAGAGCTACTATATGCTAAGGCTGAGGAAGCTATACTGCGCAAACAAAGGCCAACAACGCCCCCGTGTGGATAAACATGATTTCTTGAATATATAGGTTTTTGTTTTTTCCAGAGGGCAACATCAGGACTGTTGTTGCCCTCAGAGTGTTGGGTATAATTGGAAGATCGTATAAAGTAACTTGTATGTTCAAAAATATCATCGCATTTTTTATACAAACTCAAAGTATTGTACATTGCTCTGTTATAGTAAAATTCTTTAGAGGAGGCATGCAATAAATTCAGGTGCAATTGTTAACCTAATGAACAGGCAAATCTGGCAGTTTGTCAGACAAATTAAGTAATATATTTTAAATTGACAAACAAATGGTTGTTTTGGGACTTAGCTGTGAGCCACTTCAAATCACAAACTCTCACAATGACCACATTTTTGCCCTACCTGCCAATGCTAAATTTTGCCCGGGGCCTGTCAGTAGCTGTCAGCTGCCTCTACAGATCTACAAGCTTACCGAGTTCTCGTTGAAGTAAAGAATAATATACTGTATACAGTGTATAATATACCTCAAGAAATATATTTTAAAAAATGTTTTTCACACCCTTGGAGAAATGACTGTAAGCAGATAATTTCCAAGACTTTTATCTCTGGACATTAAAGTGCTTAGTTAATCAAATATAGAACTTTGTTTTTCGTAAGCAAAATAGAATAACGTAAGTTTCTTTAACGTCGGCAGTGTTGAGAGTACCACCATCAAGCGGTGAAGTCAAATATTGTTGCTTAAAAAACCCTAACTACACCACCCTTGTTCATTCTTATAGGATCATTGTCGGTTTTCACAAGTTAGCATTACAATACAAGGTTAATTTGATAATCTAACAATACCACCGTGCAGAAAGCCTACTTCTATATGGGCTGTACAGAGAGTGTAGAAAGGTATCTGTAAAATATTTTACATTACTTTCACAACATGTAGACCATAAAATATACTAAGTTAGCTGTTTATAGTTAGTGGGATTAGTTACAAAGTTATTATGCTTAGAAATTATAAATGTGGTTAAATTCCTTGCTAAAATATTGTAAGGCCTCATATAAGTGGAACTTTAATTATAACCGTAATGCCTGTACAGTCACTCACTGTCTGTATGGTGAAATGAGCACAGCAAAGCAACACGTTTTCTAAGGAGGAGGAGCCACGCCATTCTGTACCATTTAAATTGACGCGCAGGCGCAATGGTCTAAAATGAGACATTGCCGTGGCTTTTCTTCTTCACTCTGCTTGCATCCACTCGCCGGTGTGTACTGTCTGACATAGTCCGACTCCCTAACCCTCCACGTTGTTCATCTGTTGTGTTTTTAATCAATAAACGCTGTGGAAATGAGTGGGGACCATTCCCACAACGAGGATCAGGTAAAGTTGATTGCCGTTTTTTTTTAAATGTCACCACCGCTTCTGCAGCTGATTAACGGACAGTTTGACATCGTGTGGTAAAATTGTTTGGTTTTGACAGGACAGCTTGTCACTAGCCCACATTTCATTTTTGTTATTAATAGCAGTAACCTATATTTTGCAAGGAAATTTGCGATAAATTTGCAGTCATGTTAGCTTTGAGGTTTGCTAGACCCAAAGACAAAGTGGAGAAACGCTACATGGATATTAGCATTAGCCGGCGTTAGCCGTTAGCCGCTATGCCTGTTTTTCCATTCACATTAGCCCTTTAGTTTACCTCAAAAGCTAACTAGCCAGGTGTCGTTGTGCTGTTCAGCAAGTTTGAAGTTCGTTAGCCGGCTAGTTAGCGGCACCGTTGTGTTAACACTAATTTGTCTTTTTATTTTCCAGATTGATTGTGGCTCCCGGGTCAATGGTAAGTCTACTATGTTCAGATATAGAGTTTAAACAAGTATTCTCACTGAATTCTGTGTGTTTTTGTTGAGCAACCGGGTAGTTGCGTTAGTTCTCAGTAAAGAGCAGAAATGGCGTCCAGAGACTAAGTCCTCTGTCTCACTCACAAGCGCCTATTGTTCAAAAAGGAGGTCTTGTATAGGTCTTTCCTTATATTATTTTGAACATTGGGACCTTTAGTTGTACACACCTTGAGGTGTTTTTTCAGTTTTCCGTATTGGTTGTATTTGTTTTCATGCTTTATGTACCGTATTTCCTCCCTGAAAGTGAGGGTTTGGGGGTTGAGGACTTAGTCTCTGCGCCATTTTCTTTTTCGTGTAGCGGCCTGACTGCTGCTGCTGCTGAAGGCTGAACTTAGACAGTGAAGTGCAGATGGCTGAACGCAGGAGAATAGCGAGGGCACAGGCTTTATTATGATCATTGCTAGGTAGTCATCAAGAGAATACTTAATCCCGGCATCATTTTTGTTACTTCATAATCTTGGTTTGAATTTTTTTTTAATTGGGGCAGCACTGATTCAGCATCAATACACCATAGGAGAAATGATTAAAAACACACTATTGTTTTTTTTAAAGATCCCACTCTTAGTTATAACACTGCTCAAAATCTAAAATGTGAAGTTTGGAAGAATCAAAACATTTCTGAAGCTTCCCCTACCAATATATATGGAGTCTTTTGTTTCTCTAAGAATGTTTCTCTAAGAATATAAATACGCCTAAGTAATTTCTAGTGTGTTTACAAGTTAATAGATGATTTGTTCTCTGTATTTGTCTTTAGCTTGCAAGCTGTTTTTCATTTACCTATTTATGACTGGGAAATGGACAGTGCACCTAGCACCACTGGATCTCACATAATTCAATTACTATTACTGTCCAAATGAGAAGATAAAATGTGGAGCAAGGTTGTCTTAAAATTGCCTAGTTTTGATTGAAGATGGCGAAATGTAAACTTTGTAAAACTCAAGTAAACTGCAAAAGTAAATTTGCTGCATGATTGAAGTTGTTTTTGGTTAAAATGTGCCTAATTCTGTAGTTTCTGTCTTGGTCTTAAGACTACAAGACAATATGCAGACTGGGTCAATAAAGAAAGTTACTTGGTGTGACTGCTGTGGTCCACTGTAAAAGACTTAAAACGCTTGAGATGACAACCCTTTTGGAAAACGTTTGTATTTTATAACAACTTCAGAACAACAACAACAACTGTTACCCTTGTCTGCATGTTTTGAACACTAAACCTACCCCTTTACTAACTGTGTAGCGTACTTTTAATATGTATGCTTTATCTGTAGACAGAACTCCACCATAATTTGAAGCTAAATTCTTAGTTGCGTGTCTAATGTGTTCTGGTTGGTTTGCTCCCTGTCGCAAACTGAATTTCCAGTTTATGGACCAAATATGTTATGCTGTTATTTTCACACATTTAGTGACATCTACAATATTCAGAAAATGCAAAGGAATGTTTGAAGATGACAGAAGTTGAATAATTGGAAATGTCCTTGTTCCAGCCTTCCATCCGTACAAAAAACCATGATACTAGATCTTTTCAAAGATTTATTCAGATCACAAACATTGTTTGCTGCAGTTTTGGTTTCTTAGTGTTCGACTGGTCATTCATTTGAATGTTGATGCGTCAAAGAAACTAACCATGTGTCTATGCAAATAGACTTCATAATATAACATAATTTGCTGCCTTGGTCTTTGACTCTTTAGCTAACATGTCAGCTACTGCTGTGGTAACGCTTACTCACGACATCTTTCAGGTGGCAAATATAAAATAGTAGACTTTACACATTGTTGTATATGTTCAGTTCCTACTCTTCTGCTACTGAGTTATGTAATGCTCATTGAACAAAGTGTATTTTAATGTTAAAAAAAAAACCCAAAACCTCACACTGGTGTTGGACTGTAAATTAATTTTATATATTTTTTTCCACCATCAGGCCTGAAATGGCCCTGTTGTGTTTCAACAGAGTGTTGCCTAAAACATGTTGGCATTTCAGAAAAATGACAGCAGCTTTGCTATTGATAGGGATGGCTAATTGTTCTAGGACAGGGGTGCCTACACTAGTTTGGGAGCTACTATTCAGTTGATCAGGCCTAAGTGATCTACATATGTTAAAATGGTTAAATATAAATTCACTCATTTAAACTGAATGTACTGTATATATACAGTATATGTTGGGATACTGTATATCCCAACATATACTTAATGCATCTACATATATGGTACAAGATAGTAATTGCAGTATAAAATCACAACTACAAACTACAGAATTATATTCATATTGTATTTTTTGTATTCTATTGTCTTCTACCAGCACTCCCTTTGGGCATCCCTCTTCCTGGATATCTGAAGCATCTAAATCATGAACACTATGTCAATGGGACTTTGTATATCTTTGCTTGGCTAAAATGGATGATCATTTAAAAGAGCTCTGTTTAAAAACTTTAAAGTTGTACCATGTATGGCAGAACAAGTCAAACAATTTCCCCTTTAATTTAAACTATACTTGCGTATGCCCACATGTTTAGTAATTTAGTACCAGATATTAGGCTCAACGTTTTAGGCTTTAATCAAAGTGTTGACCCTGTATAGTTTATTGATAACACAAAGCATAGTTTTATACTTAAGGAATAAGGAGACAAATTTCCCACTTAATATATTTATATGAGTATGTATATATAAATATTTATTTGATTTCTGCATTTGAATCCCAAAGGAACCACATATCCCCAAATCTGCCTTTCTTGTAGCAGCCTGTAAGTTGCAACCATGTACTTCATGGCGCCTCCAAGGGTCCGACTGTTTCAGTAGATCTGCTTTTAACACAAGAATTCCCCAGTGTGCGATCAATAAAACACTGTCAATTTCCCCACTATTGGACAAATACGGCACTCAATAATAAATCTTCTAGCTTTCCATTTTTTTATTTTAATGTTCAGGTGGTGCAATTCAATCTATGCATTTAATGTTGTCTTCAGAACATTATTGAAAATTTAATTGAAGATTATTTTTTTTGTCTTGATTGGAATCCAAAAATGGTGTGACAGTTCTGCTTACTATCAAATTGGGAGTTTGGGTTAATCATTCAGAGAAAAATTTAATTGAAGATTATGTTTTTTGTCCTTAGTTTTATTGATGTTTTCTAATATGAAAATGCCTGAATTATTTGTTTAGTACACAATACATTTTGAAGAATCCTTTTGTTGATGAGAAGAAAATAATATAATAATAATAATGCTTGGTATCCTCAGTGTGATGAACTTTTTTTCCCGCCATTTCCTGAAGAGTTATGACACCAATATAACACTAGGCATGCACAGGATATCCTATCTAATTTTAAATGGCTTAATCAGGCATCAGATATATAAAGTATTTCAATTTTATGTTTGGATATGCTATATCATGTATTTGCGGCTTAGCAAGCTGATATACAAAAACCACCAGAGCTTGGCAAAGCTTTGCTCTATGGCAGTGTTTTAATTTTTCCTGGCATAGTTCTCAAGAGCAAAAAAAAACTGAATTGCTTTAATGATGTTCAACTGACAGTGTTAAAGTGACAAATATAGGTAAAAAGTAATCAGTCACCAACGATAATGCTGTTCCACTAGAAGTGTACAAAAGTGTTATTTCTATATTAATAAAACATCTCTATGATAAACTAAATAACAAATACACACACACACACACAGAGAGAGAGAGAACAAATAACTGTCAATAACATAACACATTTTTTAATCGACCTAAGATCCTCTGTCTGTAAATTTCCAGGTCTTGCCCTTTCTGCAAACCTTAGTGTGTTGGCTGTGGGTGATGCAAATAAATGACACATCCAGTGGCAGCTTTTCTTTTTTTTTTAGTGGTTCCACAGTGTAGGTAGGAGGTGGTGTCGTACTACGGATTATATTTAATGTTTACAGTCTGTTTGACAGAATTGTAGGTTGTGAGTATTAGGACACTTCTTGAACCTATGTGTATAAAGGAATAATAAAGCTATGAAAAACAGTCTATTTTTGTATTGTACTTGTCTATGTGTGTTTGTTTTAAGATGGTAATACTGTTTTGTTTTTTCAGACTCCCACAAGCATAAAGACAAGTACAAAGAGAAGGAACATAAACATAAGGACCACAAGAAAGATAAGGAACGGGATAGATCCAAGCATGGCAACAGGTTGGTCTCTCTCACACATTGCCCCAGTGGCAGACTGACTGAAGCTCGGCAGATGAGTGGAGGTTGTCAAACGCTTTTCAGTGGGTGACAGTTATCTGTATCTTTTTTAGACTGGTGGTTTGCTGCACCACTTCTGTGTCTTGTTCTGTCATGTTTCCTCTGCTCTGCCTACATGACTTCAACATGCTGATTTGGCAAAAAGTAAAGGCAGGCTTTTCCCCTCTAAAAAAAGACAGTGACTCATCTTGTTAAAAGATACCAAATGTTTATGTTCAAGTTTTTTTTAATCAAAGTCTAAATATTCTTCTTATCTGGTGATGTTTGCAATTTGGACCGATTTCCCTAAAATGTTCTTCAAAAAAAAGAACTGTATACATTTTCTTGTGCAGCGATGCGCTGCAATTGGTTTTATGTCCACCAGAAGAAGATTGAGCAAATGTTCTGTGCATTCACATGCCAAGTGGACAGTTGTTGTTGTTGTTACAGTAGTACATATGGCTTAAAACTTTTTTTTTAAATCACGGTTGTACAGTTTTACTTATTTGACATTTACTTTGACTTCATTACCACTTTTCTGAAGATGTTTCTAATTTATTTATTTTTTTAATTTTAGTGATCACAAACACAAAGACAAGGAAAGGGAGAAGGACAAGATGAAGCACAAAGATGGCAGTGCAGACAAATACAAGGACAAGCACAAAGAGAAGAGGAAGGAAGAAAAGGTGACTTATTTTGTTGAAGATAAGGTGTGGGGCATGTTGTGTGTCTTCAGTTTTCAAATACTTTATGTTGAACTGTGTAATCATGTACGTAAGGTTTGAAGTATTGAAAGCAGTTGGTTACAGTTTAACTTAGCTTTCGATAAAGTTCATTCGTAGAACACTTGGAATTTATTTTAATTGTCTGGTGTTAAAGAGGACACATGCTAATTATCTAATTATTTATTTTGATAAACACATTTGTTTCAATTATGTATAATAATAATAAGGCAAGAATGTGCAACTATTATAATTCAGCCCCTCACTGGTTAGCTCCCAATTTCACCACTCCAGTGCAAAGATCAGCCCTTAGCATCACTTATAAGCAACTGCTATGTAACCACTGGTTCAGTGTTGGCTCTTGGCTTTTTAGGGCATCTTCTTGTTCTATGTCTGACTCTTGCTCAAACTTATATGGTTGGTTCTCCAGTTTGAAACCTGCAAGTTTATTATACTGCCAGATTGGCAAACACTAACTTAGATAAGAATAACAATGGTCTGTGTACTGAAATCAAAAATTTGTATCCATTACTTTTAAAATAATGTCTTATAAAACTTAAGCTAAGCATCTACAGAACTGTCCCTGTTCTTAAATCTTACACCCTGTCTTCAAAAATGGAAGTAAGAGTTCAAATTCAAGCTTTAAAACCTGTTAAGTACCTCTTAACCTGTCGAAGTTATTTCATTGTCCAATAGATGGAGCTCCAAGCACAGGATTTGTTTGTTTTTTGTTGCACATGGTGGACACTTACTTCATTTGTGCATCCTTTCAGATTAAATTGGAAGACGGAAAGGTGAAAAAAGAAAATGGCTTTGCAAGGTTTGTGTCATCACTTCCCCCTGTGTTGTTATGTTCTTTTCATGTGGAGGATTTATTTTGAAGCCATTTCTGAATTTTATTGCAGCCCTCAACATGTGAAGTCTGAGCCTGAAGACGACTTTTACCTTCCTCCTAAACATGAGAAGTCTCTAAAACGAGAACGCGATGACGATGTAGAGTAAGTGATTGATGCCAACAGTCATTAAGTTGTTGATTTTGTTTGTTATTGTGGTTAACACCTCTTTTGTTTCAATTTTATTTTTAGCTATGACATTAAGCCGAAGAAAATCAAAACTCAAAATGACAAGAAGCCCAAGAAAAGGAAACTAGAAGAGGTATCTCAATAAAACATGGTCTTTGGCTTTCTCCAATGTCGACTCTGTTTAAACTTGCTTACAGTTACTTTGTTTTCCTCTGTTCACAGGACACAAAGTCAAAGAAGACAAAAAACAAAAAAGGTGAAGTGACTGAAGGAAAGAAAAAGGCAAAGAATGAACCAGAGGATAAATGGAAATGGTGACTCATCTTCTGACTTACCTACATGTTAAAATCTATCACATGGGCATGCACTTGTTTACTTGTTGGACAAAGTTTTAAGTTAAGTTTGTCTTGTAATTCCAGGTGGGAAGAGGAGAGATACACTGATGGTGTCAAATGGAAGTTTCTGGAACACAAAGGACCAGTGTTTGCTCCACAATATGAACCTCTGCCTAGCCATGTCAAATTTTATTATGATGGTGAGTTTAAAGAATGGGTCAAGTCTGAAATGAAAATCCCAGTTGCTGATCAACTTTTGAACAATAGGTAAGCCAATGAAGCTAAGTCCAGAAGCTGAAGAAGTGGCGACTTTCTTTGCAAAGATGCTGGACCACGAGTACACCACCAAGGATATTTTTCGCAAAAACTTTTTTAAAGATTGGAGGAAGGTACAGATACAGCACTTGCTTTAGTTCAGTGCTCTGGTCTTTCAGTGTCCTGTTTATTAAGTCATGTTTGTCTGTTTGTTTTTGTGTGCAGGAAATGTCTACAGATGAAAAGGCAAAGATAACAGACCTGAAAAAATGTAACTTCACTGAAATGTCAGAATATTTTAAGGCACAGTCTGAAGCCAGAAAGGCAATGTCCAAGGAGGAGAAGCTGGTAAGCTCTTTGGTTAATACTCTGTAGTACTTTTGTAACCCAACATAAAAACATTAGCTTTTGTATTTTACAGTTCAAATTCCCAAACACTGTTTGTCTCATGGACCTTGCAGTCGTGACATTATATGAAAATATTACCACCTAAAAAACTCTTACGTCCAAAAATCCTAAAGGTTAAGAATTAAGTGCATACTTTGGCAACAAGAGTAAATAACATTTCCCTTTTTAATAGGAAAAAACATAGACAGTAGATCCAGATTTAAGGTTTGCAGCTCAAGGCAACAGCCAGTGGGGAAGACAGACGTAAATAAAATAGGAATGTGGAACTGAGAATATTTACCAGAAATAGTTGAACAACATATTCAGGTTGACATCCCCTGGGAGGATGTTTTTTTCTTTTTTTCGTTTTGCATGTTTTCTATTGTACCCATACCTCTGATTGGCTCATGGTAATAGTTTATATTTGATTTAACCAATAGTCATAATCACTTAATAAAATGGGCAGTAACGTGGCTCTGCGCAGAAGTCAACCATAATTGGCAACAGGCTCTGAAGAAGAAATAGTCCCAGTTGCATATTAAAACCAAAAAAACCTTCACTGTGACGGTGCAGTGGAATTTCACTTGTGTAATGCTGTAACAGATTAGAATGACATTGTTTTTCCATGTAGAAAATTAAAGCGGAAAATGAACGCATCTTGCAAGAGTATGGCTTCTGCATTATGGACAACCATAAAGAGCGTATTGCTAACTTCCGCATTGAACCTCCGGGATTATTCCGTGGCCGTGGAGACCATCCTAAAATGGGCATGCTGAAACGCCGCATTAGACCTCAAGACATCATCATCAACTGCAGCAAGTGAGACACAGTCCTGCATGTCATTGTTAAACCAAGTCAGTGTGTATGTACAATCTCTCAAAACAATCTTTTCTACACGCAGAGACTCAAAGTATCCGGAGCCACCTCCAGGCACAAAGTGGAAAGAAGTTCGTCATGACAACAAGGTGACCTGGCTGGTGTCGTGGACGGAAAACATACAAGGCTCCATCAAGTACATCATGCTCAACCCGAGCTCCAGGATCAAGGTGGGGTTCTGTTTGTTTTGTTTTGTTTTTACAACAAGGCCTTAACTGGCATTAAAATCACTGCTAAGTTACTGCTGATAAATCTTAGTTCCCTCTTGATGACGTTAAGGCTTCTTCTGTTCTTGTGTTTTGGTGCACATTGATGATATTTATTATTTCATAAACAAACTGTAAATTAAAGTTGAATTTTATTTTCCTTCTGTGCTGTTTGCAGGGTGAAAAGGACTGGCAGAAATATGAGACCGCCCGTAGACTGAAAAAATGTGTGGACCGTATCAGGAACCAGTACCGTGAGGACTTCAAATCCAAGGAAATGAAGATTAGACAAAGGGCTGTGGCACTCTACTTCATTGACAAGGTGAGGAGGTGGCCTTTACACACATGCTGTAATCAATCACATAGCTCCACAAACCATGTCCAACAATGACATTTCTCTAAGATTTGAGAATGTTTGAATTACCAAATTATTTTTTTAAACATTGGTCAACATGTCCGTTAAAGCTTCCTGTTTTAGCTTTCGAGTTAATGGAACTCTTGGAGTTGAATTTTGCTAACTTCATCAGAACAGCACATATTTACTGCTTTATTTCCCCTGACAGTGCTTTGAGCTCCTAATACTGTGTAACAGCCTATAACAAACTGGAACACTGGCCTCCCACTAATTGAAATTCAGACACTAGAAACAAGTACACAATGACTTGGACTGTATATATAACTTGATCGTGGTTATAAAATATTGTAATTGTTTTAGGTAGTGAGGCTAAGATATTGCCTAGAGAGTGATGCATGTTTTTATTAGCTACGCTAAACCCCTCTGTCCTGATGTGTACTAGCTGGCTCTGAGAGCAGGCAATGAAAAGGAGGAAGGAGAGACGGCAGACACTGTGGGCTGCTGCTCCCTGAGAGTGGAGCACATCAATCTTCATCCAGAGAATGAGGGTCAGGAGTATGTAGTGGAATTCGACTTCCTCGGTAAAGACTCCATTCGTTACTACAACAAAGTTCCTGTTGAGAAAAGGGTAAGTGTTTTTAAAATGTTTATCCTTCTAATGTCTGTGTCGCTTTTGCTTGTGTTTACGTTTTTTTTTTCTCTTCAGGTATTTAAGAACCTTCAGTTGTTCATGGAGAACAAGGAACCTGACGATGATCTGTTTGATCGTCTTAATGTAAGCCCATTGTAATCTTTAAAAAATGATTTAACAGTTTATTTCTGAGCAGCAGACTGTGCAGTGCATTGTTTTCTGGACAGTTCTCCTAACACAAACAACACTTGCCATTTCCCTCCAGACCTCTATTCTGAACAAGCACCTCCAGGAGCTCATGGATGGACTGACAGCCAAAGTGTTCCGTACTTACAACGCCTCCATCACTCTGCAGCAGCAGTTGAAGGAGCTCACAAATGGTGCGTATTGACCATCTTATACGTCTCAATAAACTGTGTCTTTACTTCTGAGAGTTGACTTGGTTCTGTGCCCCCCCATCACCCCCATTGTTAATCTAATAAAATGTTTCAATTTTTGCTTCTAGCGGATGAAAACGTTCCAGCAAAGATTCTGTCCTACAACAGAGCCAACAGAGCTGTGGCCATCCTGTGTAACCACCAGAGGGCTCCACCTAAAACCTTTGAAAAGTCTATGCAGAATCTGCAGACCAAGGTAATAAGAGTTGATTGATGTTGTTTTTGTAATGGAAGAGACATGCTTTCATTCCATAAAAAAAAAGACAACTATAAAACATTTTAAGTTTTTATCAAATTGTTATTCAGGCTAAAGGAAAAAATATTTCAGTTTTTACTCGATTTTCTTAGTCCAAACATTAAGTGACATCATATGTGACTTTTTGTGCAGATTGATGCTAAAAGGGACCAGCTTTCTGATGCCAGAAGAGAACTGAAGAGTGCGAAAGCAGATGCCAAAATACGAAAAGATGAAAAATCCAGAAAGTGGGTATCAAAAAAAAAAAAGAAGTGTAGAGAATTAATTTAAGTCCTGATACGATTTGTCAAACGTTTATTTGCTGGCTTGGTTGATTAGGGCCGTGGAGACGAAGAAGAAAGCCGTTCAGAGGATAGAAGAGCAACTGATGAAGCTGGAGGTTCAGGCAACAGACCGTGAGGAGAACAAGCAGATTGCCCTTGGAACGTCCAAGCTCAACTATCTGGACCCCCGCATCTCTGTGGCCTGGTAAAGCACAGCTTTTTCTCTGTTTGTAGTCTGTTGCTCAGGTGTTAGATAGAGGCCACATTATTTTGGCTTAGGAGCTACTATTCAAATGACCTGGCTTGTGTTGCCCTTTGTACTTTTTAAACTAAATAGGATCAATAAGTAGAAATGATCTTTTTAGACACATCAGAGAGACATATATCAATCAAAAGAAGCTTAATTAATTGCCTTTTCATATCTGGATTGCTCTCTTCTTTAATTTGATTGAAGGATTAAATGTAAAAGATGTCTGAAATTTCATAGAATTTGTCGTGGAACCACCAGACACATCAAACAGTATTAAGGAATGATGGTATATATAATAAATCTCGATAGCGAAATGACAACAAAACTGACAATTTTGTGTTGCTTAACTCTTGTGTTGCAGGTGCAAGAAAAACGGCATTCCCGTCGAAAAGATCTACAATAAAACCCAGCGTGAGAAGTTTGCCTGGGCCATTGACATGGCAGATGAAGACTATGAGTTTTAAAATCCCAGTCTGTGTTTTTAACTTGATACACTATTTTTTTAGCTCAACTGATTTTATTTGTTTTTAATTTTGCTCCGTGGTCAGATCTGGTCAGAGTTTGATCAAACCTGAGCAGAATCGCAGCAGCGACATGGTAAGATTGGATGAGGCTGTCATAAAGTGGTAGCAGGGGGTTATGGGTAACATACATCTGATCTAAAGTCAGATATTATGGCTGACCTGCATACCCACAGCTGTTCGAAGGCAAAAGCTGACTGGCAGGAAATTATGAAATCTATTGTCCTTTGCCCTTCTGCCCTTTGAGAGCAAGAACGTTCACCCTGTGGTCCCACAGCTACTGGAATGAGAAAAATGGAGAAATAATGCTTTGTATCGTTTTCTTTGATCATTCGCTCTGCATTTTATCCCTGCCATGTATTATTGATGAATTCTATATTTTAATAGACAAAGTTGAATCAAATGGATTGGCTTAAGACCGCCCAACCCCCCCTCTGAGGTAAGGCGAGCCTGACTTTTAAAGTGTGCGAGTGCATTTGTGTGTTTGAGGGCCTCCACTGGGGGAGCATCTCTTTTAGGTGAGCATTTTAAAACTGGACTGTGTATGAAACGTTGGGCACAGAAAGGATGACTGAGCAGAGGAGAGAGAAACTGCATCCATGTCCATATTTACTCCAGCAAGCAGAATGTGAATACATTGTTTTATATCCTCTATCAGGGAATTTTTTTTTTTTTTATTTTGGTGTAAATGTGAACCAATCATCAGTATCCAATGGATTATCAAAGGCCCTCTAAATCTCTGCGTAGCCCCGTCCACATCAGGTTTTAACTTAATTTAAACAATTTTTTTCCAAGAAAAGAAACCCTTTTTACCTGTTACTTGAAATAATGCTATGAAATGTATTTAACGTATCTAAATTAAGTGTTTTTTGCTTCCAATAGGGCTCTGTGAGGGACATGAACTTTGCCAAAAAAAAAAAAAAAATTCACCATTCTGTTACAATTTCTACCATTTGTTTTGAGATGGTGTAAAGACTACGGAAAATAATGTAACATTAATGTGAATTCATTTATTCCACTTTACAACGTATAATAGGAAAGTTGATGTAAGTAGCTGTAAAGTCAACATCCTGTTCCTGTTTGACCTTTGTCATAGCCTTTGATCATACTTTTGAGTTAAATGCTCATTGTAGGTTGAACAATTAATAAAATCCTACAAATACATGGTTGTCTCTGACTGGTTTGAAAAATTAAAGAAACTATCATGAGTTTTTCAAAAGCAGTCCAGCTGACTCTTTATAGGTACAGAGCATGTAGCGCCCCCTTCTCCTCAGTGTTTTGTTTAAATACAATGTTCCATTTGTCAAGGTTCACTAGCACAATGTTTAGCATTAATCCACCAAATTAGAAACTCAAATGTCCCAGCATTCATCATGTGAGCCAATCACAACAAACAAATAACCCTGCATATACAGTAGTTTCATATTAATACTTAACAACTGTCCAATCAACTTCATTTTACTGTACAAAGAAATTAGAGATGCCAAAAACGGACAGAAATCAGTCATTTTGCAAAGGAGCTCAACTGTTTTTAATCAGTCTCCTCTGTATGTGTACATGTGTTTGTGTATGTATATGTATTATATCTGAATATAAAGACACTAAATAGGACTGAAACTTGGTTTACAGCGTATTATATCTGAATATAAAGACACTAAACAGGACTGAAACTTGGTTTACAGCAAACACTACACACTATTTCTTCCACTTTTCACTTTAATTCTTTTTAGTGAGTTTCTGCCCTCTTCTAGCAATGAAAGAAGTGCTAATTTTAGCACTTCTTTCATTGCTTTTAACTGCCTGCTAACTTTGAGCTGTCTTGGCTGACGTTTTTATTCGTTTTCAGCTACAATGTTTTGGTTTTTTTTTTGACAAATGTCACAGACAACAGTGAGCTGTTTTCCCCCACCTCTTTAATATATTTGTCAGAAATTCTGAAGAATTTTTCGTCAATAGCATTTGTCTTGACTGTCTTTTTTTTCTTCTCAAAGATCACAAATTGAATTTTTTTTCTCGTTTTTCTTTGCTCTTTGTATTATAAGCAACGGGGTGACAAGAATTCTATTACTGGAAATAAGTTCTAATATTAGAAAATATTAGAGTGCAACGTGGAGTGGTGAACGACCACAACAACGACAGTAATCTTCGATGGACTGTAGACCTGTCCAGGATGTAAACCCACCCTCGACTGTTCACCTGTGGGATCGTCTCCAGCTCCACCGCAGCCCTGCAAAGAATTCTGCGATAGAATTCTTAGCGTAAAGCTGTTTACCGACGCTGCGTGTCGAAATGTGTTGGTAAATATGTCATTCCTCAACCTGGATATTGGCGGCTTATAGCCCGGTGCGGCTTATGTGTAAATTTATATATATATATTTTTAAATTAGTGGGTGCAGCTTATAGTCCAGAAAATACGGTAATCTTACCTTCGTCATTGCACCCTTTTGAGTATCATTGCAGGTGTAACTGATTTAAAAAGCACAGTAAGAGTACCATTTCTGACCCTGTTGTTGACTGGTGTTTTATTTTTTAGACTTTTTAGAACTCATTGAATCTTTTATTTTGGAGAAAGACCACGGAAGTTGCTCCGCGGCGCGTTAATGAACTCGTAAAACTTAACTTGTCACGGACTTTTCTTTGCTAAGTGATGAACTGCGTTAAGGTAAGAACAGAACATTACGGGTTCTTTTAGACTGTCATAGCAGTGTTCTGCCAAGTTATGTTCCATTTTCGCCTAACATGGTTCATTTTCTCTGGGAAACTGTTCTTAAACAACACTGCAGGTGTGTGTTTTACTTTAGTCCAGTTCGCTCTCCACCTGGATAAACGTAAACATCTCCACTGTTTCAGTAACGTTAGCATCCGTTGTGTGTTTTCAACTTTAATCTTGTCGACAACAGAGTATCATATCATTGTTGCCACTCTCATGATGGTGCAGAAACAGTTGTGTTTGTGGACATGTTTTCACTGACCACAGACTCTAGTATGAAACGAAGGCAGGGAGGTATCTCCGGTAACCAGCAGGGGCAGAGCAGGTGACGACCATCAGCAGGAGTGTGGCTGTCAGAGTCCAGCTGAATTCAACCAGGCTACAATCCCCGACCAGAAAATCCAGGACCAGACCAGCCGTCATGGGCCTCCATCATTCAGTGAATGGAGGAATTTAAACACCTTCACAGTACTAAACTGGCACTATGCACTTAAAATTGTATTTTTGTTAAATATCTGCAATGTATGCCATATATTAAAAAAAACACTTGTACATTTGAATAAAAATGGAATTAAATCATGTATGTTCAGTTACAAATATAATTAATGAGGTGTTGACTGTGTTTCAGATGCTGGAGGGAGAGGACTGACACTGATGACCAGATGACCGCTGCAGCAGCAGCTACAGGAACCCCTAACCCAGTTAATCTGACGTTCACTACCCCCAAAAGTCCTCAAGGTAGAATCATTATTAAAAATGTTATCAACCCATCACCTACTCTCCTGCTGGAACGCAGTTGTCCTTTCATATATTTAAAAAGGTAAAACTTGATAACTGTTAATAAAGAAATAATACTTTGAAAAATTTTAAAGATTTTAAAAATTAAAATTTTTACCTTTTTCATTGCTTAATGATCCAACTGAACTTGAAAAAGTTAAATAAAAAGCTAAACATCTTTTAATATCAATTCTTCTTCATTTAAAAATTCCAGAATCTACACGTATGCATATAGTTTTCAGACGCTGGTTGTTATATTTCTGTCTTTAAACGTCAGTGTTGATCACATGTATTAATAATCACAGACTCATTTTGAATTTATTTTTACTATTTCCAGACATTTCTCAAACCAGAGCTGCAGACCCTGCACAACCCATCCTAAAGACCTTCACTCAGCACAGACAGGGTAGGACCAGAGCCTTTACTGCTCAGTAGTTATGCTGCACAAACTGTTATAGATTAGTACAGGACATAATACTACACAGAACAATACCATGTTCACTGTACATAGCTAGAAGCACTGACCTCTGACTAACTACGTACAGTAAAAAAATCCCAGTCTTCTGTGTTAGCACTTGGTGAGAGTGAACCCTGCAGTGTCCAAGAAAAACACAATTAAACATAAACAGTCTGTAACAGTACAATGTAGATATTGAAGTGGGCCATCAATGGCAGCCTTCTATTTATAATAATAATAATAATAATAATAAAGATAAAATAATAATAATTATTATTATAATTATAAAACAAGAGTCATACAAACCCAAAACAAGAAGAATCCAAATTATATACTACATACAAATAGAAACTGGTTTGCCAAGAGCTCTTTCAATAATATAAATAAAAGTTTCGCTTCTTGTCCAATCATCATACAGAAGTGAAGCTTCTGGACACGCCCCCTGCTACATTCACTGAAGCCAGGCTTCCTTGGAAGTGACGTTTGTTGCCAACGGTGTCCCGTCCTCGAACTAAACGAATCTGTCAGCACTGGAGCCGAGCCCGAGGAAACCACCTCAAATGATCTGTGAATAATAGCTGATTATGAACCGACCAGTCATAAGATGATCACGTGTTAGCGGTCCTTAGGAAATGTAAAACAAAAGTATATTTGACGATTTACATTGCGACATTTAAGACGAAGCTCAAACTTGGGTTTCATCGAAATGAGCAAGAATACTGTAAATGTAAACAGTCGGAACGGTAATAAATTGCAGATACATATACAGTGTACAGTACATTCTCCTCATTGTTTTCCTTTATCGGAGCCTACAAAATATTTAATTAGAAACTCAGTATTCTCCACATTGGCACAAAAAAACCCAAGTCAATTTTCTTGTCGTGTCGTCCAGTGTTATTCTGAGCGGAATTGTAGTTTATTCTGCGGTCAGTTGGGCGTGTTCTTACGGTGTCTCACCGGCAGGAGGAGCTGCATGTAGTTCTACCCATTATCCCACTACTGTTCTTGTTTCTTTACGTTCTACACACTAAGTCATTTGTCCGGTATTCACGAAACACCTGGCTTTTCACTTACGGTAAAAAAATAAATAAATAAATAAAAAATAAAAAAAGGTCGAGGCGGTGTTACTTGGTGATTATTTTATTCTGTAAAGATTCAGAAATGTAGAAAGGATGATACAACAGTGCTTTATGATCAGAGTATTTCATAAAAGAGTTTCTTGTCTGTATTTAAGTGATCATAACACCGTAAGTCCAGATTCTATTTACTGTAGTATTTGAAACCAAAATAAATTTGTAACATTCGAACACAAGTGCATACACTGCTGGTAGGAGACTGCTCTCCAATTTTCACTTTGGATAGTATAGCACCGTTCCTAGCTATTAGCAGCTTGACAAAGATGCAGCTTCATAGGATTCATGTAGTGACTGTAGGTTGGTACAAATACAAGAAAATTCTCGGGAGAGCAGAGATCTCCATATTTGGCTCTCTAGCTAGCACGATATTTCACTCTGTCGTTGTCTCCGAATCAAATTGTTAATTTTGCTTTCAACCATGTTTTTTTCTTTTTTGACAGTTAATATTTAACACAATTATAGCTTAAAGTTTAAACATTTCCAAGAATACAGAAAGCAGCACGAGATCATTTTTCACAGATATATACCAACAGTAACCACTGATGCACTGGCATGTATCTTTTTTTGTTTTTTTAACTTTTTTTCTTAAGGACAGCACAGTAGCTGGAAAGCGAGGTGACAGACAGACGGCTCATAAAAACACATGGACAGAGCTGAGTAAGGCAACGTTAGCGTGACAGGCTTCTCTCAGGGCATTGTAGTGTATCCATCTCCACAAAGCTGTCAATACCTTTAATGTGGGGCAGTGTGTGTGTGTGTGTGTGAGAGTTGGTTTTAAATAAGCATTGCTGCCTTTGTTAGTGCATTGTACAGTATATAGTCTCTTGCGTGTAGCCAAACTACGACATGACACAACATGAACACAGATCTGAGTAAAAACATGTTTTCGATTGCATCTGGACTTACAGTGACGATAGAGGAGTAATCAAATCGGAGAAAAGCAAATAACGGAAAAATACAAATTCAAGGCAGTGCTGAAGTACTGGATGCTAAAAAAGTAAAAAATAAAATCACAAAGCCAACACAAACATATCCTTAACACGTCTTCTTTTATGTCCAATCAGTACAAACCATCTTATAGTGCAGATTCATCCCCGAAGGAAGTTTTCTTTTCTCTCTTTCCGACCCAAATACAACACAATCAGCCCTAATCCTAATCTCCTCTTCGTTCAAGTCACTTGTTCCATTCAAGTCAAGGTGCGTCCTCTCGCTCTCTCTTTCCTTTGATCCCTTACATTGACTTCATTGTGCGCCCTCCCCCACACAAGCATGGCGAAGCATGAAAGGCTTTCTTTTAATTTGAAAACAACAACAACAACAACAACCCAAATGTGACAAGTTTTTTTTTTTCTTCTGACGGAGGCAGGAACTAAAGGCAGTAGGAGGAGAAAGAGGAGTGAGGGGTATTCACAGTTACAGTCAGAGTCCAGCGGTCCAGCTACAATCACATCTGCTGTCATTATCAACACTCCATTCTTTATTTTTTTTTTGTTTGTTGTTTTTTTTTTTCCGACCAGGGCCAGGGGAGCGAAACGACCTCTGGATGTCATGTTCCTCTGGTGAAATTGGTGGAGGCTGTTTCATCACACCTCCAGGAGCTCCATCCTCAGGCCATCCCTGTCAACGACACACACATAACATTAACATTCAGACTCAAACTGGACTGGTTAAACACAGGCAGTGTGAGAAGAGAATCGTCTACTGTAGGTCTAACAGCATTAACAGGCTGAAGCTGCAGGTGAGGAAACCATTCCAAGGACACACTGTAAAGGCATTCCCTGCAGAAAAAGCTGTGGCGTCGGTGGCTGCAGCTTCAATGTGAGAGGACAGAGAGGCACATGGTGCAGCTTTAGTTAGTTGGTAAAATATAGTACTGGTGGTTGGCTCATCTTATTTTAAGTTGTAAATGTAAAGAAGGCGAAAGCAAAAAAGAGAGTTTAAATGAGAATCAAATAAACTTTATGGAAATATTTCCATGTTTAAGGTAAATCGTCAACCCCCCCGCCCTGACCCCCCATGAGGTCAGTACCTGGTCTGGTTGGCATCTGTTTGTTGTTCAAGGTGTGGTTGGTTGGCAGCAGACTGCCGGAGGTCGTTCGCTCTCCCTGACCAGGGATCCTCCAAGACTTTAGGCTGCACTGACTCCTTGGCTTGGCCTGGCTCCCCATTGCCTCCGTTTCCCATCAGACTTAGCAGCGGCGAGTATGAATCCTGCCATACGATCTGCTGCCCTGAGTTCAGTCCTGCATCTCCTTCAAGGTGCTTTCTTATGTCCATCTCCACTAGTTTGTTATTGGCTGCCTGCGGCTCCCTCAGGGATCCACCCTCGTTCTCTCCGTGGCCTCTTGCTTCCTCTACCTCTGTGGGGGGTCGCTGGTAGGTCTCCAGCCACTTCAGCTGTCCGTTCTTGTGGCTGTACCTGCTGTCGCTGAACCAGCGCACCACCTCTGATTTGGGAAGGCCGGTCTGGACACTGAGATCTTCGTACTGCTGACTGCTAGGCCAGCGAATGTTGGAGAATACCTGTCGTAGCATGTGCAACTGCTGAGGGGTCTTGTTGCCCCAAAGCGGCAAGAAGGACAGTTGAGGGGCAGATACTTCAGCTGTCTCAGGCTTATGTTCTTGAGGTTGACCCTCAATGGCGTTGTCTGATTCGTTCATCTTCAGCCTCTTAAAGTTAAATTTGATAGGGTCCACCTTCAGCTCTGGACAAGGCCGTTCCACGACCACCGACTCGCCCTCTTTGATTAGTTGCTTTAAGATTGACATACCTTTAATGGGGAAGTCCTTGCACACCCCCTCCTCTGCAGCAGACGAGGTGTTCGGTGTTATTACTGTGGTGCTGGCACTTTCAGTTGGGGCTTTGCTGGCATGGTTCAGATTGGAGACATTGTCATTGCAGGTGTTACTTGGGAACTCGCAGCTGCTCCTGCTCCTGCTGCTGCTGCTGCTGTTGTTGTTGTTGTTTAACTTGTGAACGTGGTGGTTCTTGTTGTTGTTTTCCTCGTCATGCTTTTTGGTGTTTGACTGCTTCAGTGGACTGCCGCTGCCGTGATTGTTACAGGTGCTGCTAGAGTTGCTGGTGTTGTTGAAGATCACGTGACTCTCTGAACTGTTTGATCGCTCCAGTCTGATTGGTAAGCTTTTGCTTTTTACATGTGGTTTGCCATTCATGTCAGCAACGCTGTCACCATCATTATTGCTAATGCTGGCAGAGCAGGTGGTGATGCTGTTGACGCTGTTCATCAGGACGCTGTGATGCTGTTGACGCTGTTCATCAGGATGCTGTTTTGCACTAAGTTTTCACCGCTGTTAATACTGCTGGAATAGCTGCTAATGCTGCTGCTGCTACTGCTGCTACTGTTGCTTTGACTGCTGCTGGTGCTACTTACAAAACCACTGTTTGCAGCCAGGTCTAGGCCAATGCCGTTGCTCTTGTCTGTCTCCAAAGTGGGTTGATTGTTCTGGTTTAGTACCTGTGTCGTTCTGACTACTGTTGGTAATCTTGCAGGGATGGCTGAAGTGGAATACGAGACCCTGGTGACGTGGGGGTTGGTTGACAAACTGGGATGTGTGCCCATCATTCCGATAGGCCTTGATTTCATACTACCAAAGGGAGCTTTGGCTATTTGGAAATTTGGTCCTTTTGATCCAGGCGGGGCAGTGACAGTGTGATGGGTTATAATAGGACTGATGTGCTGTTGTGCAGCAGGCTGCTTCTGAGGTGTTCCACCCTGGAACACAGTGTTAAACATCTTTCTTCTGGCCTCTTCAATTTCTTCAGGAGACCAGCTTATGCCTTGCTTTAGCCTTTGTGCAGTAAACCAAAGTTTGATCTGCTCTTCAGGGAACTCCGAAACCACCGTTAGGTAGCAGAGTTCAGCTTTGGTAGGGTAGGGGAACTTGCCAAAGGATGTCTTGAGAAAGCTGCTGGTGTCCATAGCTGCATCGTAGGTGGGGATGCTGCTGAGGGGGATCATCACCTTTGGAAGGTCTTTATTGGAATTGGAGAAAGGGTGAGAGGAAAAGTAAGGAGTGTGCTGGTGAAACATTTGGTTGGAAACTGTCGTAATCACATGAGTGACAGTATTCCTCGGCATAGCTGGGGCACCTGGGACACTGAGGGCCCCGTTTAGGAGTTCAGGCACATGTGTCAGCATGTTGGGGTTTACATCCTTTCCAGTGTCTATCTTACGTACCTCCACAGTGTGAGAAACCACAAACTTTTTCGGCTCTCCCTTCCCTTTATTCATCTTTGCGATTGGTGTTTTGGTCAGGGAGATTCCAGACTCTCTGCAATCGTCTCCGTTGTCAGCAAACAGACTTTGTTCCACGGTTGTTACTCTGTCCCTGGTGTTGACCGTTAGGGAGGCAGTGACCAAGCCTTCCATTATCTTGGGGTGGGCATTGGCGTTATGCAGAGCCAGAGCCTCAAAACGAACCACAGACACTCTACAATCTAGGCAGTAGAAGGTGGGCTGGGCCCTGAAGTCTATGTGATAGTTGTGCATGTGATCCAAAAAGTAGTTGAGATCTCTGGATTCTAAGCGGCAACTTGAACAGCTGTACGTACCTCCTCTTTGAATTTCACTGTTGCCTTCGGATTTGGATGAGCTGTGGGAGTAATGACCAGACTCTTTTCCAGAGATGCTAAGAATGCTGTCTTCTGGGATCGTTGGTAGGAGTTCTGGTAGCGAGCCGAGAATGATTTCCTCACGCACATGTTTGGATTTGGATGGTATCATGCAGGGTACAGTGGATTTCCTCTTGCTGGCCATGGTGCAGCTTCGTGTTGGTGTGAGAGTGAGTGACTAATTGTCCAGTGTGATGAGAACAGAGGGCAGGTGGATAGTGGAAAGGGTTGAATGAAGGTTAGAGTCATTGACCAGCCACTATGACATCACAGTGTTTCTTCATGCCTTCAGCCACTCTAAGTTTGTCACGGGGACACATTTAACAGCTCCCAGGGAACCTATGCTGAGAGAGCACAGAAAAAAGACAAACATGAATCCAAACTCATATTTGATTCAGTCACTGGAGAACAATAAATGATATAAAAAGCAGAGAATACAATGAATAAATGATTTGTCCAGAACATGGACATGGCTGACAACATAAAAAGTACACACATAAAATGTATAATCTACTTTCCTGTACTTGACCAAAACACAAATAGAAACAAACTGATCAGTGTGGGTGCTGTTTATCAGCAATTGTCTTTTCATGCTAAATATTTCTTATCTGGAAATAAATTTGTTTTTAATCAATCAATACTATATTTGTAGCACCTCCAAAGTGCTTGATAAAGCCAAGCAGCATCACCTAAAACTAAAATGATACATTTTACATGTATTCACACTGCACAACTTTTGTGCAGTGTTTTGGCAATTTTGTCAACAGTCACCGTGGAATAAAGAATAAAACAGAAAATGAACAACGTTGTTCGTTTTGAAGAGTTTATTGGAGAATTTATTAAACGTTTTTATCAAAGCGTTAATGAAGCTCCGGGGCGCAGGTCTTACAGAGAGCAACACAAGCACTTGTCTGTACGAGAGGGCCCGTTTGCAAGCTAGTGCATGTTACGTGTATAGTGAGCTGGATACGTTTGTGTGTGCGTACAAGAATATGAGTGGGGGCGAGTGCCTTCAGTAGTATCATCGCCACCTGTGGGATTATCTGGCCGAACAGAAACTCAGAAACAGGGAGTATGTGCAAACATAGATTTTCAAGGCCTCAAAGGAACCAAAGAAACGATAATGAGTAGATTTCCCATCATATGGTCAGGCCGGTCGTTTCAGTGTTTTCCCACTGACTACAAGTCAAATGGTGGATAATAGGACAGAATAGAACTCTGTCATAACAATAGCACACCACCTTAAGGTGAAAACTTCCTTACGGTGAAGCTCATGGTCATGCGTTAGTTTGGTGCACAATTTACACCCATTTCTGAGAAATTATTGTAATTTCATCCACAAGAATAAGAATATAGAATATTTTGATCCTATTATTTCCACAAAATGGTATTTTGTTACCACAAATAAAATTCTAAAGTCCCTAATTTTCAACCATATTAGCATGTATATAAATAGAATATAGAAAAATAAATTTAATCACCACTATACATATAATCCAAATAGAAATATTAAATAGAAACCTAATACTAACGTCCTGACAAGTAATACTGAGTAATTATATAAGTAAATCAGAAATTATTTAGACCAGCGGTTCTCAAAGTGGGGGCTGGAAGCCCCCTGAGACGCTGCTCGTGGGCTCTGGAGGTCCACAGAAAATTGGAAAGATGGGGGAAAAAAGAATCACACTTTTAAACAATTTTCAAGCATTTGTCCTGAACCGTGCAGTAATCGTCGGATTCTCAAGTAACTTGTGTAGACCCATGTACTGTAAGCTGAGATCCTGCAAACACATCTGAAGCCATGTGTTCTCACTCACCCCGTCTAAATTGTTTTGATGTCATCGGCCTGCATTTAATCACAACATGCAGGTAACTGCTTTTTAAAAAATCTATTAGCGAGAAACAACCAAGGCTTTTCCACTCAGTCACGCTCCAGTCCCCAGAAGGACTTAATTAAAGACAGTCAACAACTCTCTTCCATTTTATATATGAAAAACCTTTTTTTTTTTTTTACCTCACAAAGCTGCAAATATTTAGTAAAGTATGTGGAGAAAGACAATGGATACACCCGTGTCAGCAATACATCTGCTTTTAATGAGAAAAATATTATTAAAAAAGAATAGGAACACAGGCGTACAAAACAAGTAAAACAATACAGTGTGTAGAGCAGTGCTCTCTACACTGTATCAAGATAAAACACACACACACACACACACACACACACTACATCTACTGTTACCAATATTGTCAGATCCTCCTATCAGGACTCTGCATTGACTTACATTCATTCAGACAGCCCACTTAGAAAACTGTAGCACTTATGTAGTGTATGTAGTAAATTGTAAGTAATAGTAATTTTTTTCCCCAAATTCTGTTTTTCTGTTATAATCTTTGAGAATCTTTTTTAACTTTTTACTCTTATTTTCTCCCCAAAACAGTGTTTTATTGTAAATGACTAAAATGTACACAAATTAAGTAAGAACTAAATTAAATGTATCCAGGTGACAATACCCCAAATCAAAAACAAGCAGGAAGTAATGAAACCAAAAGTGACTTAAATATTTAAGCTGTAGGACTAGATGTTCTTTGTGAGCTACTCCCTCTTTAAGTTTGAGTTTCGTAGTTTTTTTTTTTTTGGCTACTTCGTCATGCTTACATTGTTTTGAGGAGGAGGGGAAATGCTTATTGTAAGACTGAGATTAAGGTTTTGGATAAGCAAGTGCAAACAAAGCCTTTCATGCACCTGTTCTCCAGAGGTGAAACTGCTCACCTCATTAAAATACCCATCATGCAGGGAATATAACGTTTTCCTTTGACTGTTATCGTCACCAGCTTTATATTTTGCTGCATCTCACAACCACATTGTTGAGGAAATTGAATCTTTTCTTTCCCAGCGCTACTGCTTTCCTGCTGCAATGATCCAGCATTTCACTGAATTTGTAAATCTAAGGAAAGAGGCTAGGTCAGCAGGCTTTCACAGGCGCCCAGGGATAGAAGAATGGAGCCTACAGAAGGTGATCGTACAGTGAGGGCAGACTGCTAAGAGCTTCCAGCCACAGTCTACTACATTCAGACAATTAGTTAGCATACTTAAAGAATCTGCGTTTCAGTTTTCAAATCTTAATAAAAGGAGAAATCTGGGGGAAAACAAGTGCACTTGAACTGAACTGAACCTTGAACCAAACGAGGACCCACAGACTGACAGACAGTGACTCTCACTGGGGGATTTTGCCCTAAATTTTTTATTAAAGAAATCAAAAACTAAACAACAGAAAAAGTAGGTCACCGGCATCTTTTGCAGTAATCCTAGTTCACTGCATCCACATCGGGTCTGTGCTGTATGTTTTGCCACCAGTGAGGTCATTATACCCTCTGACAGCTCGCTAAATGAACCCCCTGGTGAGGACACAGTGTTCACCAAGTTTGTTCCACTGCACAAGGGATTAAGATGCAACAGAAGGCTGTAGTGAAGCACATGTGACACATCTGTCTGCCCATCCACACTGACAAAGCTCTGGCACAGTACTGTACCACTTTTTTGTAAAACTCAGTGTTCTCACACAAATACAGGAGGAGGGGGCAGGGGGCGCTCTTTTCTCTCTACTTCAGAGCTCCCCATCACTGGAGCGTTCTGGCTGCATGGAAAGATAGGCTTTTATTTTGAAAAAAAAAAAAAAAACCCCAAAATGACAGCATTCTCAATTACATATGGCTGTGCGTATTGACACATGTCAAGATGTTTGATACGCTCCCAGAAGTGCTTTGACTAATGATCTTTACGAAAAGGCAAACGCTCCCGCCAAAAACTAAAAAAGATTTTAAAAAACTGATTTCATTTTTAATCTTCTATCTCTGTAAAGCTTCTTCTGCACCAAAAAATCATGGAGGAGTAGAAGGGA
>NC_024317.1:11664590-11666521 GCF_000523025.1 Cynoglossus semilaevis
GAAACAAGTTCAAAGCAGCCACTGATTAGGAATTCTGATGGGCTGTGTTTTTATGCACTTTGTATTTGACATTCCGGTCGTATAATTTAATTACATCAATGTTCAGTGACAACACTCTCTCAATCAGACAAGCAATGTTTTCTTGGTTGACAGTGATTAGACTAATGAGGAGTGGTCAGATAGATTTTGCTGACTTGGATCAGAGGCTGTAGGTTTTACTACCACCACACCTCACTTTAAGTAGATATGTTTTATGTTTTATGTTTTACTGCGCAAAAGATCACAGATAACTGAGGAAGACCCCAAATCTGTCTTGAGAATTCACACGACCAAACTCATCACAAACATTGATGGCAAAACAGAGAGAAAGTCAAATCTTTTTTTCTTTGAATATTTTGTTCGGTCCAGCACAAGTTAGTACATTAGTACTTATTTCACATCGTTGGGGTTGGTGTCTGTCTGCTATTGGCTATTGGTCAAAATTTCAGGATCGAACATCGGAAAAAAAGAACAACTATAGCTCATCCGATCCAATATTTAAGCCCAAAAGCTCAACTTAATTTAACATGGCCACTATCGCCTGAGCAACAGCGGCCCGCGGCATGCTGGAGGAGAAAGAAGGAATTGGATTGATATGTATTTCCAATATCAGCAGATACTCCAAATTGCAGTATTGGTATTGGAGCCATACCTACAAACAACAGGCCAATCCACATGGCAATAATAGGCTGTTCTTGCTGACGTGTTGTCTATGAGAAAGTTAGCCAGCAACACATGAAAAATGTAAGAACCTGAGCTCTCTGTCTATTCCCTGCACTGAAAAGTGAAACTTGTGCTGTACTCAGTGAGGGTCCAGAAAAAACAAAGGTATAACGACAACATTTCTCCAATGATTTATAACATGAGGGAAATATATTACTAATCTCCATTATGAATTCCAGGTCTTCCTTAAATAAATTATGACTTTCTTTATATACATTCACTTTACCACTTCCAAAATGATTAATTATTAAACAATTGATTATGGATTTTTCTCAAACAACTTATAGTTGTTTAAGAGTCAATCACAATGTATCAGAAAAACCTCTCCTACCCCTAATGGATGGTGGAATTATTTAATGTAAAGTGTAATAATTCATGACATGCAGTAAAATATTTGACAATTTGTTGGTTTTTTATATCATTATTATTTCGGATTCCCTGCACAAATGATGAGTTTTATTTAACTCTACAGCCCTGATATAAACCTCACTGAGCACAGGACAGAATGGGAGTCAACGGCTGATTTTCTACATTTTATAGCCCTCAGTCGGCCAATCCAATGGATTGTTTGGTTTGACTTATTAATGTTGCTTCTTTGTCACAGCACTAACTGACAGCAGGCTGTGACTGCATTCAAAGAAGACAGACCCTGACCTGACCACAGATAAGAACACTCAGAACAAGTCTGAACATCAGAAAGATTATGTAAATAATTAGGCCGCTTATTAAAACCATGGGTTGCTTTTTCTGGCCAACGAACATGCAATCAGACACGAGACACAAGGATTTCCTCCACACAGAGCCAGTGAATGGTTCACTGTGAAAGGCCAGGCCTTGTATTTCAGCGGGGGGGTAGACACCACTCAGACGATCACTGTCCCTGGTGGATTGTATGTCCTATTAGGCACAGAAAGAGAGTGGGTCTCTTTTCATGTTGGTGAACCATGTGAGTCACATGTGAAGTAAGAGAAGGTGGTAGAGCACTCAAAAGTGTTTTCCAACACCCACGCATGTACAGTGTAAGTGCGTTCCCTGTTCCATTAAAAAAAAAACCTCAGCTCCTTCATTTTATGGACTTAACTTGGATTTTAAAACCAAAGCGACTGGGCTGGGTTTGAATTCAGATGGCCACCTTAGTCCCATACAGGAATGACCCCCACATCTGTGCT
>NC_024317.1:11666542-11746980 GCF_000523025.1 Cynoglossus semilaevis
CCCCCACATCTGTGCTCTGACTGGGATTTCAATATGATGTTCACATCTTATTAACTTATTTATTTGTCTTTCGATTTTCTTGTTTGGTATTTGAAAATGAGCCAGCGGATATAAAACATTTCTGCAGAAATGAAAAGACAGCACGTATCCCCTTTCATTAGTTCACAAAGTGCTGCAGTAATTACAATAGCAATAGGAATAACAATAGGACTCACATTTTTAGCAAGCTACAACCAAATGAAAAAGGAGGCGAGGCGAGGCTGCAGGAGGGTTGCTAGACGTCTAAATTGAATTCAAAACAGCCGACTGATTCAGACACTCCCACATAAAGGCTGTCGAGTCACCTACAGTTGACAGCAACTAACAGAAATTGGTGTGTTTTTTGTCGCGCTGCCTACCTCATGAATGAGAATGCGAAGGCTGGAAGAGGAAGGACAAAGAAGGCACAAGTCAGGCATGTGAGGAAGAAGAAGAGAGAGGATGACTGATGATGATGACAGGCTGTGCTGTTTCAATATTCCTCCACACTGACACCTTGATGGCACACATCTTTGCACACCTCCCTCCACACCCCTACAAAATGTAGCACCTGCACTCTTCCAAATTTCTGTCTCTGAACTGACTCGCTCTTCTCTATTGATGTGACAGCAAAGACGGCACAAATGCTTTCACTTACGACTAATTCTTTGTTGCCTGTAACAATAGGCATGCATACCTGAGAGTCTGCTTCAGTCATCCACTGGTGTCCTGCGGAGACTTGGACTGTTCAAGAATACTCCTGACAAATACACAGAATGACCCAAATAAACAAATCTGAAAATCTGTTTAATGGAGCTTTTCAGCCAAACACCCATTAAAAGATTAACATTTTGTAAGTGAATCAGACGACCACATAACAGCCAGAGGAAGCCAGAGCAATTACTGTGCATGGCAGACTAAAACAATGATTTCTCATTTATGAAGAGAACCGTGATCAAACGCTGGAGGCATGAAATGGCTGACTGTCAAATGGTTATTGTTCTCCTTACTGTGTCTTCTGTTTTCATCATGCCGTCACAGAGGATGATTGCAAACTTTGGCATCTGTTCACGTGTACCAACATTTACTCTATGTTTAATAAGTTCCAGGCTACCGTGAACGTGTGCTGAAAAACAATGGAGAGTCATCCGGGGTCATTAGCGAGGTGCTAATACAAGCCCCGGTGCACGCTATCTTCACCTGATGCACAGTCTTCGGTGTCGGACTTGGCAGTGGGCTGTATTTATTTTTATTTAATATTCACGTGGGCATGTTTGTTTCTGACTATGTGTGAATATCGGAGACGCAGGTGTTGTCAGCCCTCTCTTTGCCCCCCCCCCACTCCCCACCTCCTCGTACATTGTTCCCTTATTCTCTTTTTCTTGTCAAGGCAGCCCTGTCCACCGGGAGACTGGTCTGTGGTGCCACTCATGTGTTAACATTGCCATGGCAACTCCTTTCTACCCCTTGCCCACCGTCCACACTCACACTCGCACAACAAAAAATACAAACAAGAATTAAAAAACTGCTCAACTAGAAGAAAAAACCCCAAATACAGCATATAAAAATCCCAGACTACTGAGAGAAAGTGGTGGAGCTAGCTGGAGCAGCACGACCTAAAGCCAAGGTCAGACTGAGTACATTTTACGGCCCCTTCTGTCAGATTAGGCAATCACAGAGCCATAAAGTTGTGTCAGGACACGACAGAGTATACGATTGGTGGCTGCAGATCAGTAGGTAGAGCAGGTCATCTTTCAAATGAAAGGCCAAGAGTTCAGAATGTGCTGCTTGAGTCCTCACGTCCACTACGTTCAAAGCAAGTTACAATAGTCTTATGATATTTTTTTTTTCATGTGAGTTGAACTCCTATATAAATAACAGTTGTTAACCATAAATGAGAAATGGACACGAACATGGATGTTGACTTCCTGATTCGTACTCTATTAATTACAAGTTAATTTGCAAATATCAAGAATACACACAAATGTAAATACCTAGGCCAGGCAGTATTTTTTAAGTTGGTAAATTGAAAAATAAACATGTGTGAGTGCCTCAAAATTGTAGACAAAAAAATGTAGCCAGACTCACTGTGTGCTTTGTTACAATGGATGTAAAGGTTGAATGCTTGACACCAAGCTATGCTGTGGGCACACACACACACACACACACACACCATGCCTGTGTGCAGCCGTTGCATAGACACACACACATCCACCATGCTGGTACATGTTCACTTTCGGCAGCCACACACACATCACCTTCTCGTGCAGCTCTGGATGCAGAACAGTCTCCACTGCTGTGTAAAGTGCTGCGGCGCTGTGTGGAGCAATTCCAATTTGATACTCACATAAACACGATGCAAACAGAGGGAAGCAGACACTTTCATTTAATGAATAAATATATTTTAAATCTAAAAAAATCATATGAGATTAATTCACTAAAGGGTAATTATTCAAATCATTATTCCTTAGGCAGAACACCTAACCTGAAATTACTCCGCGCTCAAACACATCTGATCCCAAAATAATGTGCATAAAGAGTGAGGCGAGACCTCAGACTCAGAGTTTTAACACCCTCTCATCAGTGCCACGCTCTGAGACTGTGTTTTATGTCTTTGAATACAGTGTTTTTAAATTATTGCCAGCAGTACTGAAGCACAGCTACATGTCATAGTCACGTACACTCAAGGGAAAATGCTTAACCTAGCTCCTGGGTTTATTTTACATTTTACATTATGCCATTTGGGCTATGAATGTTTTCAGAGATGGATATTTTCACTCCCTTTTCTGTCTGTCAGACGATTGATAATTAAAAAAATAAATAAAATCTGTGATCTTCTCCCCAAAACGATTTTTAAGTAATTTGGCAAACCCCTCAAATATCATATATAATATCATATTCATATTTATGAAACTGTGTCTTTAACTATTTTTGACCATTTCTCTTTTTTCTGTCTGTTTTTAAATGAGTCACCGAAGACACTACAAATTATCAGAAGAGGAGGAGGATTTAGTCAGTAAAAATAAATCTTACAGCTTATTATTAGTTGTTGATTCAGGTTTATATTTTTGCAGAAAAAAAAAACAGAAAAAGGGAGTGTTTTGTTGACAACACAAAAAAAAAACTCGACTCGCACCAGCATCATAAAGAGCAGTGAAAGGGTTAAAGTGAGGGACTGAAGCATCACTCCCCTCTGCTCTCTAGATGAAAACACTTGACTGTGGATATTGTAATATCCGTGTTTTTAGGTTATGGTGGGTAATGCTTTACCTGTTCTTGTAATTACTAAGGCATGTTGTGCCCAGTGTTTATTGGCTGATGTACCTGTCTGTAGAGTCCTGAGAACAGACCACACCTCTGTTTAGTTTTTGCTGTTTTTGTTAAAATAATACTTCTTAAAGTGTGCTCTTGACGTCAGCTCTCCTTAATGCAGGAGACATTACAATTTGAATTAAGCAGTTATAATGATTCATGACAGTACTTTACTGTCGTATTAAAAAATCGATAAATGTTTGTACAAAGGAGGAAGGGCGTTGTTTAAACAGAACTGAATCATTGAAGTGTACTTTACATACAGTATATTCCACTGTACGCGTTATAGACATCTTTGTGGTCCAAATTTTCAAAGACATCACTACCCATGAGCATGGCAGAGACGCTAAGATCAGTGACCGGGTTGAGTTCCTAAATTTAAATTTAAATTTAAACAGACTATAAATTGGCCATAATTGTGAAATTCTACAGAACCCAGCCTTTTCTACTTTTCCCTTATTGTTAAAGCAACAGTACTGATTCAGAACCTAGTCCTCTGCTCTTTTAAATGTATATAAATGAATACCTGGTCATTTCCTTCAGCTGTTAGAATGTCAGTATATGCTTTTGTCACTAAAGCTACTTTTTACAGCCTAGAAAAGTGTTTATTACTTGAATAAAAACGCTCTGAAAAGAATGACGCTTTGTGTTACTGTACATACTGTCGTGTGCAGGCAAGAGACAGTCAGAGTGTTAACCACGTCATAACTCACAAAGGCCAAATCAACAACACTAAAGCGCAGAGCCGACAGTGTTTGTCCATGTAACGTTAATTGCTCTATTCCAGAACGTTCATCCTGGTCATAGCCTTGAGATAGAGCACATCCTTTAATTCACCTGACAAACATGTTTCAGCAGCCGGATTGGTAACAAGTTTTGGCAGCTGGTAAAAACCAGATCCTGGCCACCGTGTTGTCACATTTATCAGGATTAAAAAAGCATGGCCGCTCTGTGCACCACAAATGCCGTACCATCATTTAAGACTACAGTGGTTTCTGCTAAGGTTGCTAATCGGTGAATCACTTTCCAACTTATTGCATTTTTAATTAAAGAAATATGCCCTTCACCTTCCTTATTTTGATGGACAAATTGTTACAAAAATGTTCTGTAATAAACAAAAATTGCATGACCTGACAATGTTCAAAGCCAAACACACCGCTCCGCTGTGATTACCACATGATAATTATATCCATTTGGAAACATGCCAAGTACACACGCTGTGTGTAAAACTTTCAGCATTTCAGTTATCACCTAAAAAGTCACAGTGACAACACACGGGAATAACCGTACAGCAGAGGTCACTGGATGAACAAAAAGGAAGGTTTAATATTCATCAGAACCAACGACCACATTGATTACTGGCATGTATCTGTATTTACCACTGTTTTTTTGTTTTTTTTCAGTGTTCAAAATTCCGATTCCGATTCTTTTAACAGCTCACCTTCTAATATACATAGCTTTAGGTTTTAGGGTAAGTTCATACATTTCTCACTATAAATGTTACAGGATGTGGTTTGTGACTCAATCTTTAATTTACATATTTAATTTATTTGTGACTCAACTGACAATCCACAGGCCTAGCTGCCAGTTGTATGGTCTTGTTCAATCGTTGCTGATTGCAGTGTAGTACAGTGTGTCTCTAACTGCACTCTTTCAGTCTGAGAATCTCTGCTGGATGGTCCTGTTTTGTATTAGAGCAGGCACTCATTAAAATCTTGCATTGTTCGCTGAGCCCTTCTATCTGTGGTGCAGATGAATGACAGACAAATAAACCAGGCAGCATGGAGAGAGAAATAAACTCTGAGTCATACATCCTTCTACATCTCTTTGATGTAAAACTTTTTCAGTTCTCTGGCCAAGACTAGAGGGATTCATTTTGCATTTTTATAGCTAATTGTAATTTGTGGTGTCTAAAATGGCTGACATTACACCCAACTGCCAACACCTGGTAACTGTATGATCCTATTGACCCAATCAAATGGGACAGAAAAAAACATGTTTTTGTTTTTTTACCGGCCACGATGCTGCCCCCTGTACTTTATCGACATGCTGCCTTGGTTGGGATTTCGAGCGGTGCGGACGTTGTTCCGACGACAAAGACAATTGCGAAAAAAGCAAAAAGGGAGAAAAGGCTGAGCCTTAAAATCCAAACACAGATTTGTCTGCAAAGGCCATGAGGAATCATGAATGCTGGCTTTTACAAAAGCCACTGTAACATAGATCTGGTTGGCATTAGACGGTTTGAGTTGATTTTCTTCCCTGAACTCAAGGAATGTTGTGCACTCCATGTCAGCTAAATCTGCAAATGATGACCATATGACCTTCCTCAGTGTTCTCTGGCAGAGGATTTTAAGATGTGGGAGGCACACTCACATAAACATAACATCAACAGTGGCTGCACTTACCAACCCTGTACAGTATAGTATTCCCAGTTCATGAGAACTGCATGGGTGCATTCTCCTGTCTGCAGAGGGGAGTGGGCACTATGTGCTTACTACATTGTGTGAGGGATGAAAGGCAATATGCCTGGCCTCATTAGAGCAGTTCCGAGAAGGGAGATGGACGACTGTTCCCATGGATCTACAAAGGGAATTGACATTCACTGTTGTAAGAGTGTTGGTGTAGTGTAGTGTATTCTGGCTTTACAAATGGAGCTTTTTACCTTTGTGTTGCCTTCCATCACACACGCCTGAAAAATTAATTCCATGCAGTGAGGTCTGGATTGCACTCTGCCTGCAGACAAATCATTTCTAGAGAAACATCAGACTTTCAGATTAAGGTGCAGCAAGTACCCTGCATTACACTGGTTTTAACGAGCTCTCAAGGTATCATAACAAAGACACACCCCCAAAATATTAAATGAGCAAATTGTGTTAATTTCCAAACTGAATAATTTAAGACTGTACTGGACCAACACAAAATCCAGAAGAGTACAAACAATGCGTCTGCTGCTGCACACGTACAGAAATCAGTCTGTGCTCATACACTGTGCTTTATTGATTAGTAAAACATCTGTATGTTACATTCACGATTGGCTCCACTTCTACTCTACTGAGAATGTCTCTGTGTCTGAGTGTATTTCTACTCAGTGTCTGGTCCTAATAAGACAGGACCTCGTTTCTGAGGCTTGAGTTATGTTTTAGCAGATGATGTGAATTGTGGTGGAAGTTAGGCAATCAGAGGTTATGGTTATGTTTCTTGAGAGGTAAAGCTTTGGAGTGGAGATCAATCTACAACAGGCACATCAATGGCTGGCACAGTTTATGTCTTGTCATTTTAAATGATTCTCTTGGTTGGTTTGTAAGGGAATCCTACATGCTTGAGCTTTAAACGTACATAGAAGAACAACATTGTTTAGCCCACAGACAGAGTCCAGCCTACCAGCAGTCCTCTTCTGGGCTCCAGAACCAAGACCTGGTGGTACAGTAGTAATAATGCAACCAAACTTCTAAGGCTCCGTCTGAAGTACTTTGTATTAGGTGAATTGTAGTCAGTTGAAGTTAAAAAGGTGCCTAAAGTTTGGCACATGACACTTTCTGATATAAACACTACAGTGAGCAGCACCAGTCATTTGTTTAAGATTAAAAGATGTGGCTAATGGGGTCAGACATTCTGAGGCTCTGGTTTAGGCTAGAGATCAGATCATAGGTTGTTAATAGGAAACTTACTGAGTTATCACCGTTGCAGCCTGGAGCTGCAGATTCATGCACCAGAAAAATAATGCTCATCTGGTTTTTGGAAGAAATTAATGTATGAGACCAGCAAAGACGATTCTGTTGTATTTGGATGTTACTGAAGACAGAAAAACAGGTTCTACTTATGCTTCACAGAGCAATACTCAGCTGAACAACCTGTGGGCAGGTAGACGGTTGAATGGAGTCGTAGAATCAGTCAAGGACATAAAACACCCACACTTCAACCTATAAACATGTTGATGTGTGTGCCTCTCCTGAGTACCACACATTTGTTTTTCTCCCAGGTGCTAGTATACAGGTTTGTAATAAAATGTCTGTTTTCTTTAGCAGCGGGTTACTTTAAACCACACTGCTCAGGGGAACAACTTACAGATTGTTGACTAAAAAAAGTTGCTGTAGCGCATTCTGGGAAATGCAAGTTTTTAGTTTTGTAAATGATTGTAAGGGAAAAGTGTTATATATATACTGTATAAATATATATATGGATTTTTTATTAATATACATGGATTTATTATTTTTTTATTTATACCTTAAATAAATCCCATAGTCTCACATTCAAGTTTCAGGTCTTCCTCAAAAGAATGTGATATACATTTTGTAAAAAAAAAAATCCCAAATTAATGCATTAAAAATGCAAAATCCAATGAATCCATTTACATGATGTTATACACCTATACAACACTAAAACTACTAAACATAACTAAATGACTGCGAGAAATTTAAATCGTATTTTTCATTTCTCACCACTAAATATAAATCAAGCACTTTGGTAACAAGAAAGTGCGTGAAACAATTGATAAAATATGAAATGGCATATAAATAAAATGATTCAAGTATGAATAACTGCATCTTTCTCCTTCAGTAATGTTAAATCATAATGGGCTGCTGAGTTGTTATAGGAGTGTTACATTGGGCAGCAGCCCCCTGGAGCCCAGCGTTTACACTGACCCCATGTGGTAACACAACGCAGAGACCGGGCACTTGGTATAGGCCGTGTCAATAAATTGGCTCATAACACCTACAGTAATTCCCTTACAATTCATAAACTGCCCTTTAATTCATACCACGCCCATCTCGTGTATATTAATAAAACACTATGAACACACTGTCAGAGAAAAAGAGACATAAGAGAAGACATCGTCTAAGGGTGGTGTTAATGGAGTGGACGTCATGGGGTGATTGACAGCTGGACAGTAAACCAAACACAGTAATCATAACGGGGTCACATCACTGGTGACATACAGATGTACCAAGCAGACAACAATTAGACAATATGGCTGTCACACATCACATGTGGTGACCAATCACATTCACTTGCCAATACTTTATTTCCACCATTTATTTTCTGGCTTTGAATTTAAAAAAATGACTCAAAACTGAGATATGAAACAGATGGAGATTTTAAAAAAACAACAACAACAAATAAACAAGGAGGTTGTTTGATTTTACCCAGACAGTTTTCAACACGTGTTTAGTTTAGTTGTCCTGTACACTTCTGAGACCAGCAGGGCACTTCCAAGTGACTTCTGTAGCGTTGACAGCATAGAGACGCCAAGTTTCTTACACGCAGTCTGTGTATACAACCCAAGTACTGCCGAATGCAGTGAAGTACTACTACACTGACAGGCCCTGCAGAGGACACTACTCTGCCCATTTCACAACCTGGACAGTGTTTTTAATATACAGCCTATTAATGAATGGAAGTCAATGCTGAGTTCTGACGAGCAGCACATGTTGGAAAGAGAGGGAAATTAAAGAAAAAGTGCTTGGACACACACACCCACACAGAGAGAAGGAGAGGGAGAGAGAGAGAGAGAGAAGGAGAGAGGGAAATAGAGATAAATACATAAATACAGGCCTACCTTTCTGCTCAGACAACAGGAAGAAACGTATGAAACGTGTGAGCGATAAATAAAAGGAAGAGCACTTGACTCGCACTTTGAACATCTATGGACTTCTGTTGGCAGTGTGTGGCACCAGAATCCCGCCGTGGCAGTCTTACAAGTCTTACACAACTAAAAGCTGACAGGGAGAGGGAGCGTTGTGCAATAAAATAAGCAGAAACGCCACATTGTATAGAGGAGAGAGGAGGAGCACAGTCCGACAGACTAGACAGACACACGTCTGCTAAGAGTAACAAAGTGACGGAGTTAATCCGCTTCACAGCATTTAACCAAAAAAAAAAACCCCAACTGCCTCTTACCTCAGGCAATCTGCCCCTCTATACAACCTCATCAATATTCCCAACAATCCACCAACACCTCCCCTGCCCTCCTCCTCCTCCACACACTGTCGCCATTTTATACATAGGCGACTTCATATAAAACTGCCTTGACTACAGCACCACATGAAAATGCCATATCGAACAGCGAGCCATGATTATAGCAAATAAGTTTGGGAAGCTCCCTCCTCTCTAATACCCCACAGGCGTTTCTGGTCGTTCGGGAAGAGTGGATGTGTCCTTACCTCATCGGTCGGCGGGCAAAAATGGAATCCGACATTAATGTGTAAATGAATAATATCGGATTAGCTCTGAACGTTGCGCTTTGAGTAGAGGAGGCGAGCGAGGGGGAGGGAGTTCTGCGTCTCCTTAAGTGAACCCGCTGAACTGGCGTGAACCCGTCACTGACCACGGCGTGGTACATTACATTACAGTCATGTAAGTCCGGGTGCGTGGACACAACACACAGCCGCGGTCGCTGCAGGACGAATGAAAAAAAGAGAAAAATGATAGCGAGTGTGTGTTTCCGATGAACACGTGATTCGGAGCGTCATCCAAAATCCGAAAGCCCTTTCATCTCAAATTTTGGAGAGGGGCGGTGTGTATGTGTAAGCGGCTGTGTATTCACGTTGCACTCCAACAGTACAGTTGTTTGTCTTGAAGTCGCTTTAAGTTATATCTGGTTTTGTTGTCAAAAACACACTCGTTGTTCTTAGCCTGTCCCGGTGTTGCCACAAATCCCCCTCTGAGCAGCACTTATGTAGCGACGTGCTCCCCAGCATCCGTCTGTCAGCTGGGGCGACGTCTGAGCACATATGACCCAGACGTCACATCTACAGATGGGTCGTTCCACTGTGAAGACATCCATACCACCCGAGTCTCTGTTGTGCCAAATATGGTAAGACATTGTCGGTGAGGGGGACCCACGGTGAAAGAGCAGTTAATTCGCTTGCCTTACAGCATAAAGGTCACTGATTCGTTTTTTGATGTTTATTGATGACCTTTCTGTAGTGTATTTACCATGTGTGCAGTGGTGTTCACAGAGTAGATTAGTATTTTATTATTATCATTACTCTTGTCATTTTAATAATATATTATTATTGTTATATTATTTTGTGTTTCAATCCTAACGAAAATTGTGCTAAATTACTGTAACCTGATTGGTTTATATTGGTTTAGAGGACATAGCTATATATACATATACACATATTACATATGTGCAAGTGATTTTTTTTAACTTTATTTTTACAGAATATGCTACCAAACAATGTGTATATTTATTGTTACTTCATTCAATCAGCTTCTATTGTTCATAACGAGTGTACTTGTAAACAGATTCGGCCAATTCTGCAGGATTTTCCGTAATGCACTGAATTCTATGTTTTTGTCCAAGATCTTTATATACGTTTATGTAAAAAATAGTAATTTTTTCATTATTAAATGTCTGGGCATCACACAACAGTGAATACTGGTGTTTTAAATGTGTTATGCCATGTATGCATTCAAATTCAGCTCCAAAGGTGCGCCTTCTAGTGGCAACAGAAAATGAGATATTTAAGCACTATTCACAGAAGCATGATAATGTCCTCTCGAAACATGGTCGGGGTACTCAAAGATACATTTTTTTGTAAGTACCATGATGCCGCAATGATGTTGCCATGGTAATGACATTTATATGAAGGATATGTTAGCCCAGAAGAGGCTTACTTAACAATCTAAAAAATGGCCATATCTTTACAAGTTAATCCAATATACTCCAAAACAAGTTGCAAAATCCACTCACTTGACAACAAAAGTGCACATAGATGGTAGCCAGCCTCATCCCTGGCAATTAGAAAAGTGTTGCTAAGACCAGAAGGACTGACCACCACGACACAGATGCATCTTTTGCTTTTTATACAGGTTAATTACAGTTGAGGATAAAAAAACCCTTCTCTCATTTAAATATACACAAATAATTTTCCATAATTTCTTTTACACAGAGGAACAATATTATTATTAAAATATTACAATATTATAAATATATTATAAAATATTGTTATTTTATAACAACCAATAATATCAAGTTAAAAATGTTAGTGCCTTAACCCCCTCAAATATTTACAGGGTATTTAATTAATAATGAGCTTTAACTTTCAGATTATTGCTGAATAAAATCAGGTTCCCTGGAATGGAAATGAAAGGTAAGAGTCATTTAAAGAACCCCTTGAAGAAAGAAAAATAAACCCTCCTGGTTATTTAATACCTTTTGCCTGTATATTGAAAAGACATGCTAAAGTAATTACCAATACAAAACCAGAAATGTAAAACCTCTGTTTAATTCATATTAGTATATTGCTGAAACTAGAGTTAATGTTCAGGATGTACGAGACTATTTAGAGAAAAACAAACATAACATAGACATAAATTACAATCACACTTGGTGATATGATACGTATCACAATACAGTGGTAACATTACAATATATAACAACATACTGCAATACTATAGGGCAGTGTTTCCCAACCTTTTTTGTGCCACGGTACATATTTATCATCAGGAAAAACCCCACGCACCACCAAACAAAAATCACACCTAATGATCTCTCACGGCACACTAGTGTGCCACGGCCCAGGGGTTGGGAATCATTGCTTTAGGGATGACGATATATAGTTTTTTATCATATCAATGTTTTCTTACATCCCTATTTCCTGTGACTTCAAACAGCACCATAATAAGCTGTTAGAAACAGTGAAGAATGACACGCGTACGGACAGATGGGACCAAATATTTTAGTGTGTTTGTTTTCATCTGGCATCTGTGCTGAGAAAAAGATATTTGCTATACTGTCACACTGCATGTACAATTTAGAAAGTGAGAAGAGGGTTGTGTCTGTACTGGGCCTGTGTGTATCCTTCCATTTAGGATAAATTGTTTAAATTAATAATAATAAATTAATAAACTACTAATGAAAACAATTTTAATGCAAACAGGTCTTCAAGGACACTTCCACAGTGTTGTAAATTTGATGTAGTCATTTCATCATCTGGTTATTTGGTGGGTCTAAGTCCTTTTATGGCTATTTCTTATTTACTACTTATTCTTCCTGGGCCTCAACACATACGTACAACCATTTGTTTTATACAGTTAAGGGAACTGGACACTAAAAACAGTCCCATTGATCACTTTGAGAAATGGAGCCGATAGAGAAGAAAAATGCAAATAGCAGAAAGCTTGGCCAGCAAGTGAGATGCTACTCTGCTAATTGCAAAAAGACAATCTGTAAAGTAACATATATTTATATGACAGGAAATGGTGCATGTAGAATTGCTTCCGAATCCAATGGAACTAATACTGGCCTACAACCATACAGTATATTAAATGGCATTGATAAGTCAATCCCTGACATTTTGCCTATTCATTTACTGTAAATAAGAAACCAGCTCTACATAAAGACAGATGCAGACTAGTTTATCATTAAGTGAATTTGTCATTTCACCCATACACAGACATACACACCCTGGATTTAACCCAACCATGAAAAAGAAGCCACGGCTGCCACTTTGCAGTGCCCAGTAGTGGGGAACGTATTTGGTGTTTGCCTAACACAACATATCCTGTTTATCAGCAATCCTACATTCTTGTACAATAACGTAATGCTCAGATGTTCTGGCATCATTTTCTCAAAATAGACCATGAAATACTGCTGGTTATAATGTATACAAGCTGACAAGACTGACAAATACCACCTGCAACCAGACTTAGCAATACAGAATTAAAATATATATATATACTGTATATATTTAAAAACTTCACAACATCCAAGGTTGTTAACTGCAGTGATCTATGCCTTTTGCCACTCCTCTCTGCTAATCATTGTCATCCTGCTCACCTGTAACTAATAAACTGGTTGTTTATCTGCCGACTGCTTTGTGCACAATGTTTCCTTGTTTCCTTCCTCCCGACTTCAATAGATTGTAGTCAATCCTAAGCATTTGTTGATTATATTTAGATCACTCTCACCTGCCTACACGAACTGTGGGTTATCTGTTGGCATTCTTTAAAGGTGTTGAACTTGGCTTCCTGTGTGTTTTTGGTGCAAATGAGTCTACCTATGCTCATTACATTTACCATCTAAGGCTGGGTTACGCGTATGGCGTTTGGCATGTTCAGTGTGTGACGTACTCTCCTGTCAGCATCTATTTATCTGACTAACCCCTTTGATCAGTAGCAGATGCTGCAGTCAATAATGTCAATAAATGTCATTGGCATTAAAGTCAATTTGTTGACTAATAATTACTTATTATTTATTTTGTATTTCTGTAATGTAAACTCAGATTGAAAACACAAACAGTGAATGTCAATTTTAAAGAAGAATTTTAATAGTGAAGACACAATCCTACTTTACACTTTATTGACCACGGAATTCATAGTAAATATTACCTATTTTTGGAACGGAACTTCCTGTTGTTTTATGTGTTTCTAGTTCCGGTCTACTTTACTTTGGCAACCTGACAACCGGGTGGCTGCACCTATTTCTCGCACAGGTTGTTTTGGGGGTGGGACCGGGGGAGGGCGTGGCGGAGGGAAGTGCAGTACAGTAGTTCGGTTTAAACGAACCAATGAGAGCAGCCTGACATGAGAGTGACAGTGACTCCACGACACCGGAGAGGCGGCTCAGAGACGAGCAGCCAATACGGGCTCTGGGTGAACACAAACGGAGGGAAAAGACAAAATAACGTCGCGTCTCCTTGTAGGAGCGAACGTTTACCTGTCATCTGTGTGTGAGGAAAAAAGCAAAGTAAGGAGAAGACACCATGAATTTGTCTCAGTGCTGGGAAGATTCACCTTTGAGACTCGGATTGAAACAACCAGGAGGCAAGGAAGTGAGTTTAAAAGAAGTGTACAATGAGCGCCACCGACTGGCCTTGGAGGAGCTGCTCTCCGGAGGAGTCCAACGCTTTCTGGACTTCTTGAGTAAAGAAGGGCTGCCGAACTTTTTGTCAGACGATGAGATCCAACGGATCAGCAGCGCAGCAGTGTCGCCCCGCTTCGCACACAGCCACGTCGGCGAGGAGCAGTCGTTAAGCAGCGCCGTGGACTGTTCCTCTGTCACCTACTTCCCAGATGTCTCTGACTTGGAGCCGCCGATGCTGGAACTAGGCTGGCCAGCCTTCACAGCTGGCTCGTACCGGGGAGTGACCCGGGCCGTGGCGTACTTCCAGCCCAGTTATGGAGAGAGCATATACAGCTGCAAGGAAGCCGTGAGACGAATGATTAAAAGTGCCAGAGAGGTAAGAGAACATCAGCCCTGATAACTGTGCTATTCTACAACAGCAGGTCAACACTGTAGCAATGACAGCCTTGACCCCACCACACACACACACACACACACACACACTCGTCAACATGTATCGTATAAAGTAGTATTGTGTTAAACTTAGCCTTAAATAATATACATGTGTGTAATATAATATGAACATGTGCATGTAGGGTGGTCGTGACACCGGCTTTTATAAATCCACCTTCCAGCTGATCCCCAGGCCAGTTTCCACACCGTCTGTCGGTTTCATATCTAAAGATACTAAATAATGTTGTCGAATTTGTATTAAAAAAAAACCCAAACTTTTTTTGAACACCTTGTAATTTATGTTTTACTAAAACAAATCTATTTACGTGAAAGCACACGTTCATCTTCACCCTCCAGTGAACTGCAGGCCAACCCGTCAACCAGTCCATGATATATATTTTATATAAAAATATATAACTATGGGCTAATGAAAATTTAAACTATAAAAGCTTTAGTGAACATTTTCATACTACTTCTTCCAGTTAAAATAAATTATTAAAGTATTGTAAATTATATTATTTAATTTATTATATATTAATCAACAAAGTAGTTGTTGGTGATTTCAATACAATGTATTTTTATTGTTGTAGTCAATTAGTCTTTGATCAGCTGACTCATCCGTGGCTGGGCCTACACTGTACCAATGACTCGATATCAAATGTCTTTAGATTTTCTGTATTTATGGCGGGTTAATGTGTAGCTGTTTGATCGAAATGCAGAAAGACCTTTTAATCTTAAACCTCTAAAATCTAATCTCTCAGTTTCAATCTACCAAAATATAAGAAATACCAGATTAATCCAGTTGAATTGATGGGTTTACTGAGGACAAGCAGACCAAAGACACAGAGACTAAGCATTGACTTTAAGCCTTGTGTTCCTCTTGGTAGTTGTAAATGCAGTCTTCTGATATAAAATGGAATTTTCCAGAACCAAGCATGTGATGTGAATCTGTGGCTTCTGCAACACCTCAGGCCTGTGCAACAGATGTGCCTGAACTTGCTTCACTTCACTCTGTGAAAGATTGAATTCCACTTTTATTAGAACCCTAAACCCTAACTGAATTATTTTTCTGCCATAAGTCCAAAAACAGCAGTGTACGTGATTGTCGTTAGACTTGAACCTTGTTTAAAAAGCGTTTTGTTACGTTAAACCCTTCATGACACTCTCTTTTGTCTCTTTCAGTCTCTTTTGTGCAGAGAAGCTGACTGTTAACAATGTCCACAATGAACCTAGTCAGTCTACAGAAAGTGCCTGGAAACAACAAGCTTGTTTCTTCCTTAAAAACTTCATTCTTGAAAACGAGTGAGACCGAAGCTACAATCCAAACAAGGCTTGAGCTTCAGACAAAGGAAATATGCAAACATCTGTGTCTTATCCTTGCAACACAAGCCTTATGGCAGCCTCTTGAGTTTTATTCCATTGCCAAGCAATGACCAGAGGCCTGTGCACCTCTTCATACATGAAGTACGACTGGACTAACTTAGGATGTAGCTGTTAGATTTCTGGTAAACAGAAGGAACGGCGAATAGAAGAAAGTGTGTGAATGACAGACAGATTTTTTTTTGTACATATAGTTATGACTGACATGCCTTCACATTTTTAGGACTAAATGTGATTATCATATGTACTTGTATCGCTCAAATTATATTGCTTCAGGTAGCTGTCAAATTGTTGAAGGGGTTAAAAGAATTTGCCATGATATGTTCAAACTACGGCCCAAATAAAGCTCCCACACTGCTCCTGATTGTGTACTGCATTAACATCTTTTGATTGCTGACAAGCATTGCTGCAGATTTCCATGGAAACAGAACACAGTCAATAGACAGCTCATCAGAACACCTTTCGGAGCCGAGGCCCTTTTTCTATTTCTTGAAAATAAAAATAATAGAGACACAACCAAATGTTTCATATGCACAGCTGAGGCTGTGAAAACAGAATTTAATTATATCCTCTCCTCTGTGGTCCTCTCCTGCAGGTTATTGCTATAGTTACAGACTCTCTGACAGACCTAGAAATCTTCAAAGATCTTCAGGAGGCCAGCGCCCAACGCAAAGTACCCGTCTACATCCTGTTGGACCTAATATGTGCTCCTGCCTTTCTCAAGATGTGCAGGAATCTTGGTGTTCGCCTGGATGACCTCCAGGTATGTAGACAACTCAGTAAAACAGCCCTGTGTTAACCACACAAACATTAGATGACAACACATTTAAATATTGTGACCTCGTTCAACTGGTTTAAGACAAAAACATTAAAAAGGTCTGATGAGAGAGCATTGAAGTGGAGCAAAGATGATCCTGTCAGTGACACTCAGCACAAAACCATTTTGTAATATGTTTTTCAACAGTCGATGGTACAGAGACCTTTTTATTTCTCTTTCCTCTGAATCTGGTCCCATCTCTGTTTTGATTCCTTATAGCACATGAGAGTACGAACTGTAACTGGCTCAACTTACTACACGCGATCTGGAGCGAAGATTACAGGGAATGTTCATGAAAGGTTCATGCTGATTGATGGGAATAAAGTAGCTACAGGTTCCTACAGGTAACAAACACACACACTGGACACATTTGGATTTTCATTGATACAATCTTTTTGCTTTTGACTTGATGGACCATTATAGGTGTTGATTAAAAGTGGTGTAAACGTCAAAACAAACAGCAGTGGCCCTGTCATACTCCTCAAGATGTGTCTATTTGTTAGAATTTTTTTACAGCTAATGTTGCAGGTCATCTGAGCCCTGAACAATTAGGTTTCACTCAGCTGATACTGTGACAACGAGTGTTAGGAATGTTTCTTTTTAAATGTATTCCCTTTTGTCTGTGAGTGGAGAGCAGGCAGGGTATCCAGCCTGTGGCAGGTAGACGGCTGCATCACAAACGCACCAGCAGGCTGTCTGTGTGTCTACAGTTATAAAACCATTATTAGACTAAAACAATAAAAGGTCTAATATGTTCCTCAGATACATCATCTGGGACAACTACCTTTTCACTTTCAATCCTGCTTAAAGATGCTTTCAGTCCCTATCTTCCATTTACTCTGCCATCTGTCCTCAGCTCTGTTATTATCCTCTTTCATTAGCTGCACAGAGAACTCCTTCCATGTTCTAGCCTGTGGCCTTGTGGTAAGAGGATCAGGCTTGTTGTCAGAGAATCACAGGTAGAATTCTGCCCATGGCTGACTGGGTGTGTTAAGCAAGCACCCAATTCTGTTGCTCTCCAAGGATGGGTTTAAAGAGGGTAAATGTTGTGTCTGTTTTTGTACACTTCTTTAACTGGCATTTCTCTGCTTCATCAGCCTTTGTTTTCCCCACCACTTGTTCAATAACATATCCTACTCTTCTGGTGCATAAGCACTGATAGCATTGAACCATAAACCTTTCCACAAGCTTTTTTTTCCAAAGTGAATCACGCATGGCTTTGTTATCTCTACATGTACTCCCCTGAATGCTATACATAACGTTTGACAGACCACTACCATTAACAGCTGTTGGCCTTAACTGACATTGTCCTTGCTCCATTCTCCCAGGCTGATAATGGCACCAGGGCCAGGCATTGTTACCCTGTAACCAATCTGCTCTGACATGTCATTTTATTCCCCCACATGTGTTTTGTGCCTGCAGGTGCCTTTGCAAAGCAATCCTCACTAAATTATACCAGCTTGGAATCTGAATAGGAGGAGAAACCAATTTATTTTATTTCCAGTTATTTTTACACCACGTACTACGTGCTGAATTATTTTTTTTATCACTAGGTTTATAAAACTCACAAAATTAACCAGGCTCAAAAAAAAAAATCCAAATATATCTCAGATTTAGTTAGTACCTACCTTTAGTCATTTGTCAATATGGATTCCTTTCAGGTTTGACTGGACTGATGGCAAGCTGAACAGCAGCAATCTTGTGGAACTTTCAGGCCAGATTACAGAGAAATTTGATGAGGAGTTTCGCATCCTCTACGCTCAGTCTCTGCCCATAAATACCCACGTGTCTCCCGTTGTTGGAAACATCACTGAGCAAATGATCAAAGCGTCAGTCCCCTCATCCCCTGCTCTGACCAGAGTCAGAGCTGTGGAGCCAGTGTGTCTGACCAGCACACCTAACCACAAACTCCAACGTGTAGCAGAACAGCACATGTGTGAATCTCCAGCTGCAGCTCGTGGTGAAATCTGCCTAGCACCAAGCGTTTCTGCCACAGGTGAGAAGTGGAATGAGCTGCAGCACATGCAGGGAGAGGAGATCCTGGCCGGCTGCACAACCCAGCTTTTTCCTGCAGACCAGATGGTGGAAAAAGAAGCAGCGACGACCGGTGCTACGGCCTGTAATGCCTTCACTCAGACCAGCAGGTTAGTTGCTGACGGTGTCACTCAAACTGATCAGACAGCCGCAGATCATCCTGACGTCATCACACAGTCAAACACTAGAGCAGACAAAAATACATTGTCCTCATTCACACCATCCAGACACAAAATACCCATATTGCCACCTCCAGACAACACCCTGAAGGACTGCTTCCAAAAGCTGGCCAGAGAGCGTCAATACTACTACTGTTCAATCCGATCCAAGCTGGAACACATGGTGACCACACTGTCCCAGAGGCAGGAACTGGGTGACATCAGCAACATGGCTCTGGGGCTTGGCACCCACAGCAGGCAGAGGGTACACAAAGACTGGAAGGAGGAGCCAAATCCCAGAATGCTTGTTGAGGGCGTGGGCACATGGCCAAGGTCCAGATGTATGCACTAGTCGGTTTGAGGGGATGTTGGAGATGGGAGGTGGAGGGCAAAGTGCTTCAGCTGGGTTTCTTCTGGATCCTATGTTTCACATTAACACGTGTGGCTAATGCAGTAGAGTTTTAGTTTGTCTTCTTTAGCTGCAGTGCCCATTTCTATGATGCTGCGTCCTGTACATTTTGAACTGATTTCTGGTGAAATAGCTAATCTTGATTGCAACACTGCATAAAGTCTTCAAACACTGAGTAGTCATGGCTCTTTTGACTTTATATGTTCGATAATTTCATTTGTGGAGGAGGTTGGAAGTGACTAATGTAAACTGTAGTGATTGACACCGGCCCAGATGCTGGTTTAGAGATTAACATCACATTTGCCTGCTGTAACTACGTGTTCATCCTTCTTTGAGCAGCTCCATGGCTGTAACGCCACCTTGTGAAAAAATAAAGTATTTGGTAAGCGATGGCATTTTTGGTTACTTTTTCATTTTTTAAATTTTTTTTTCCATGGCCTTGTTGTACCTCCCCCCCACCTCCCACCTCCCACCGCTACTTCTGACAACTGAGGCAGCGTCATCGAGGACCTGTTCCAGTAAGCAGTGTCAAGTTGATTAACGTTTGTTTGTTTTATTGTTTATTTGAAAGTGACAGCTTATGTAGAAGCTCACTGACACATCAGCTGTTTAATTGACCTGATACCAAATGTATATTTTCATCACAGATTTATTGGAGATATTATTTTTAACTTAATTGAAAAATAAGAAATGTATAGCTTAACTTATAACTTAAAACAAATGGTTTATATACATGTGTATATATATGTATATATATACATATATTAACCATTTGTTTTAAGTTATAAGGTAAGCTGTCTCATTTTATTTATATATATATATCAATATATATATCAATATATATATATATATATTCTCCCATCTGTTTTATGTGGGACAAAATAGTTAAACCAAGTGGTTAAAATAAATTCTTAGACAGTAATAACCCACAAGATGCTAAATTGTAATATTTATCGAATTCAATAATACTTTTTTTTTTATTTGTTGTAAAAAGACAAGTTAGAGGCCACTAATTATTATATGTTGGACTCAGGACTCCTTCCTTAGATTGCATGTAAAGAATAATCAGGTGCCGATCCCAGAAGTCAAAGAGCGAGGGTGACGACACCGGAACAAGTCACCCGTCCGTCGCAGGGTCACATGTTGAGACACAACCATTCACGGTCAAATTCAGACCTATGGTCAATTTAAAGATCCCCCTAAACCTAATCCACAGATGATCGTATTCTTAGGCTGTCAGAGGAACAGTGTACCCGGAGGGAAAAAACAACGCAGACGCGGCGAAAACATAGAAACTCCAACAACAATATATTGCTGAAGCTATTTACAAGATTGAAGCAAACGTTCGTTTACGCACGCACATTTCTCTGGTCTGCACGTGATCTGCGTGGCTCGTGTTTTAATGCAGTCAGTAACGGAATTCAACCACCAGAGGGCAACCTGTCCTTATTTAACTCATGTTCATTGCTTTTTTTTGTTTAGTTTACAGTAACAAAGGTTGAAGGTCTGGAAACGCTGAAGCTTTGACTGGAACATCACGTGAGTCTTTAAAATTAGACTGCATTAAATGGACTGTAAAAAATATTTTTTACACGACAAGACAAAGTAACGGCAAAGCTAAAGGTCAGCAGAAAAGGGGTTTGTTATATGAAAAGTCAGGTTAAGCAAACTTGGCCCTTAACCTTCTTAAATACATCCAGAAAACAGAGCCACAAACAAAGTATAAATACAGTTTAAATTATAAATAGCTCAAGGTTTTTGGAATTTTACTCACCTTCACCCCAACTAAAACGTAGTAGTAGTAGTAGTAGTTCTAATTATGTTAGCAAAACAGCTTAAAAATGATAGTTAGAAGATAGAAATGGATGTATTAGCCAAACAGTTAGAGAGGAACTCACAGTTGACCAGAACTGGGTTAAATAAGCACAAGAATTTAGCAGGAAGTAAAAATAAACTTAAAAGTGTTTAAGCTAAGCTAAGCTAAGAGCAACTCAGTAAATTACAAGCAATTGCTACTACAGCAGCTGAGTCTAACTACTACAACAGTTCAACTCTACCACAGGAGCTACATCTGACAATAGCTAGATTCTGTTTCAAGGGCTGAATCCTGCTGTAAGGGAATTATATTAGAATAGGTGGAAGCTACTAGATGAGCTAAGTCTGGTAAAAGCTAAACTCTACTACAAGCTGAATTTGAATACTATGCAATGCAACACATCTTATTGTTTTAAAATGTAATAATTGATGTTTTTTGTGCATTTTGAATCTTCCATGGAAAATTATTCCTATTAAGAGTATTGGTTTATTGCTTGTGTAAAAATATAATACATTTGAGTCAGTCTGATATTAAGGTTTTGACTAATGACCCTGACTGACTGACTGACTGACTGACCGACCGACCACTCACTGACTAACAGACTGGTAGATTGAAAGACTGAATGACTGATTGTTAAATGTCTCTCCTGATAGTGACATAAACCTTTAATTACTGCAAACATGGCTGGTGAGTTGGAGTTTGATGACCTGGCCTTCATTAGCCGGGGTGTCAGCTGCAGTGACTCCCACAGGTGCCGTTCGCTCCTTTAAACACTTACGGCAGCTGCATTTCGACACACACAAATTTGCATTACAGCCACCGTATGGCAGTTGTGTCCAGTGTATGGCACAGGGGGATAATCTAGGCACCTGTGTGGATTTTATGTGGCACACACCTCTTATAAGATTATATTAAATGTCTTATCACCATGGTTTGATGTATTTAAAACATATTTTAATGGCTTTTTTAATTTTATTAATTGTATTAATAACTCTTAAGATTCATGAGAAATTTTAATTGCTCTGCTGCTAGGCTAACTTTAAGCTATGTTATTGGTATATATTTCTCATTGTGTGTTTGTTTATGCTCTGGTGACAGCTGTCAATTTCTGGGTCAATGTTACACTTTTGAATGATAACCTTTGCCACTTTATACCTTTTTCTGCTGTGTTTTTCAGCAAACTTCAACTTTTTGATTTGCTTTTGTTTTGTTTATTGTTTTGTTGTTGTTGTTTGTGTGCTACTCATAGTTCACTTTTACACCTTCTCTTCTTGATAAATACATAAACATTACATTAGGGCACTAATTGCGTTCATTTATTTGTCCAAGTGAATCGGGTTAAAATCTGTAACACATTTTATAGCACGGGCAGGATGTGCACTGTATAGCCCACGATTCCACTGTTCATCCACTTACTGTTACTCTGGTATGCTGTCAGTATGGTGTAAAATACCATATCAACCAGCAGAAGCATAAATGTAATCATAAACAGTCAGACACACTAGACTAGCCTCACCACAGGAGGTCTACAGTTGACAAAATGACCAACAACATTGTCAAATTTATTGTGAGTTAATATTTCACCCAAGATTTATTCAAGTAGTGAACATGGTTATGTTCACATTATTAATGGTTTGCTATTTTTGTTGTTTTTGCTGTCTTTAAGCTCCTTAGGAACTAACGAGGCTAAAGCAGCGTGGTACTATATGTAGTTACATTTTAGATTAACTAAACCTTCTGTATTTTATAATCAAATTTCAAATATTTTTGAGATTTCTTTTGTTGCTATTTTGGGGCTGACAACCCTTCACTTGCTCTGATTTATAAAGGTCTTTAATAAAATGCGTGCAACCAAGTAAAGGAAATATGACCCATAGCTTTGTGTTTATGTGTAACTTGTTTATGAGACCTTGTGCATCTGGATGCGATCACTCAGACTTTTTATTATCGTGGAACATGTGTCGACTTATGCTGAAGTTTCAGTCTGTCTTTCAGCTGAATTCTTTCAGTTTGTCATTTCCAGGACCAAAACTAACCATAGAGAAGAACAAAACACTGATAAGATGTGTGTTTGTTTGCTGAGTTCAACTTTGTTGCCACCTTGGCCTTGTTTTCCATGTGGGCAAAGAAGGGAGCATTCTGTCTCAGGCCACCACTCACTGATAACCACTGCTCTGCTTAGTGGAAAATGAAGTCCTCCTGGATGACGCGTTCAGGATCTAGCCGTTGTTTGTGCCAGTGACTCAGACTGAGCAATGACAGTGGTGCTCATACAGTTTGCACAACAGAGAGTCACTTCCCGCTGTACTGCTGATGCACTGCCGTAGCTGCAAATACTGCAGGTGCAAAATGTACTGTTGTGTGAAGCTGCATGTTAAGACTTAAAAACAAGTTGTCCAGCAGTGGACTCAGCAACAGCATTAGCAGCATGGTGAGTAGCAGCACCATTAGCAGCAGCAGCCTGGAGACTATTTTTAGGTGGCACAGCTGCTCCTCAGCACCCAGTCTTAAAGCAGCCATTCACTGGAGATTTATAGCACACACAGGCCCTGCACCAACAGATGTAGCTTCGTTGGCCACTTGCTAAACCAGTGAAGCACAAGCAGAGGTCCTACACACCGCACAGGATTTAGTCTGGTCCTTTTTCACAGCACATGACACTGGCTAAAACATAAATCAAAGTTGGGCCACAGTTAGCTAAAAGCTAGCTTCAACACAGCGGTGTTAAAATTATTTATATATATATATAATACAGTTAGTTAAAAATAACAAAATTATATATAATAGGTCTTATTATAATTGTATTATTCAATGTTATTAATAATAATACTAATAAAAAATTTCACTTAACATTAATAAAAAAGAATGTCAAGCCTAAGAATAGCTTAAGTTATTTAAAAAAGGGAATTTAGTCATAATAACTAATTATTATGACTAAATTCCCTAACTATTATTTTATTATTCAATGTTATTAATAATAATACTAATAAAAAATTTCACTTAACATTAATAAAAAAGAATGTCAAGCCTAAGAATAGCTTAAGTTAATTAAAAAAGGGAATTTAGTCATAATAACTAATTATCTAAACCTTAACAAGTAAATGTATGAATACATGAATTATTTAATAATAAATTAATTTAAGGTCTTTTATTTTAATCTAAAGTAAAGTAGTAAAGCCTCTAAAGGAATATTTTTCAATAATAATTCAAAAATCTCAGATTTGCCCTTTAGAATAATAAATCCAAATTAATATCTGACTTATCATGTTGACCTCACATTTAAGATGTGTCCGTGCTGCTTGGTTTGATCTTTCTCTTTTCTTCTTTTGACAAACTCTCTCCTTCCATTTATATAAACACCGGTTCATCCCACTGTACAGTCTGGACTTTCCAGTTCTGCGGCCACAGAACAAAAAAAACTAAATGTTGCTATGTCAGTTATTGCCACCTCAATATTAAATGCCAACAAAGCTGAGGTTTCAGGCCAAGGCCATTCGTAGACCACCAAGGTCACAGTGACACCTGGATCCAGCAAAAGCTAAACACTTCCCCCCAACTATCACACTGTAGTTACACTTTTATCAGCACAACATCACTTCCTGTTCCTGGTGAAAGTGGAAGAAGAGGAAAGTACTGTTGTCAAGACAGCTGGCAGAATTTAATAGAAAAAGTTTATTTCAACTTGTTCTTTTTTTTTAGTTCAGTTTAAGATCACTGGTGCCATTCCCAGTTGATCTTACTGTGTGGAGTTTGCATGTTCTTCCTGTGTGTGTGTGGGTTCTCTTCAGGTTCTCCTGCTTCCTCCCACAGCCCAAAAACATGCTTGACAGGGGGGTAGGTTGATCGGACCACAGTTATGAATGTGAGTGTGAATGGTTGTCTGTGTCTGTATGTGGCCCTGTGATGGACTGGTACCCTGCCCCTAGATACTCTGGAGGGCTTCAGTGTCCCCCCGTGAGCCTGAAAAAGAATAATCAGTAGAGGATGGATGGATGGATGTTTCTTTTACAGATCAGGGAGAGACAAAATGGTAAAACAGGAAAAAGGAGTAAAAGAATCTTGTTTGAATCTTGGTTTTAGAACATGGTAGGTTAGCATCTGATGCTCTGACCTCTGTGCTGTCACTGATGATGTATTTGCACCGTTTGTCCTAATCAGTCTGAATGATCATTGTAGTCATCGGCATGACTATGATTTCATCATTCATTTGTCCTTTAAACAACACACATGGAAATCATCTGACCAAAGAACATACATGTCAGTATAGCATACATTTGGGCAACAAAATTCAAGTGTTTGTGTTTCAAAGGCTGAGAACTCATGTACATCCAGCAGCAGGTTCTAGCATTGGTTCATTTCTCTCAACTCTCTGAATCTGTTCACATTATTATTTACCTTTAGACAGACAGGCCTGTATGTCTGGAGTAACTCTGTGTTTTACTTAATGGACAATAACGTTGCTAATTTTATTGTAAGTGCTGATCAATGTCTGCTTTGGTTGACTTATAGTTTTAAATACATTGTAAGACCAATACATTTTATTAACATGCTGACCTTTCCAATCTTGGATTCTGTCCTAAAAGCTTTTGTGATGTGTTGCTGGTATCAATTTCAAAGTAGTTGATGTTTACAGTGGAACTAAGGCAGTCACTGAGGACAGTCTCTTTTCTTTGTTCTTAAGCTCGCTACACAGAGGTAGAGAAAATGACAAACTACAAATTGAAGTTCCTTATTTGTCCCACGACGGGGAAATTCACAGTGTGTCTATTTGTAACCCACATAGGCTGCCACATGGGAGGCACCTTTCAGTATGTGGTACCAAATACAAATATTCCTTGAAATAGTGTAACAGTGTTGTGGTCATGTGATCTGCTGCTCAGCCTATTTTACCTGGTTCACATTTATCAAGACACGACTGGCTGTTATAATCTGTTATTGGTTGACATGTGGGATCCAGATAGTTGGCCACTACGCTTTAATCAAAGATGGACCAAACATGGGGCCGAATGAGTTTGGGCAGACGTATAATTTTGGACTGCTGGGCTGTGTTTACAGGACTGGCTCTTCACTTGTTGTGCTCAGGGTAAGGTTTCAACTTTTCTAATGAAGGCAGTGCAGCTCGTGTGTATTTGGGGGGTGGACCTCTTAGCTACAGCAGCTTAGCTTAAGTTTGGCTTATCACTGTCAGTTTGTTGTCCTCTTTATTCAAAGAGACTGTTTATCAGCTGGTGGTATTAGCCTTCCCCACAGTAAGATCCACACAATGATGTTCAACACTGCTCCACATTAGCTTTGGTGTCTATTTCACAGGTTCTCTATCCATTTATTGATGCATGTCTTCCATTGATTCCTGCATTGATTTTCCGTGCAATCCATTACCCATCTGTCTGTTTCAGCAGGCTTTTAAATGATCTGTCAGACTGAACTATTATATGGATTCCTGAAGATGTGTCCCTTTAATGTTGGTAATACATTTAGAGCTTCTTTGTGTGTGTGTGAGTGTGTGTGTTGTAATGAGGGATGGGCACAGGTGCTGTTTGAAATATAGAAATAGGTTACCAAGTGGTATTAAATGTACACAAATGTAGTATTAGAGCTTCTTAAAATCAGCAAAAAATAAATAAATAAATAAAACAGGTAAAATTTGACTGATTTTGCTAAAGGGTTAGAAAAAATATAACAGTGCTGTTCAACAAAGAAAGAAATAGTGGAAATGACTGTAAATATAAGTAACAATGGCAATAAGTTGAAAGGCAACATGTGACAACAGGACAATATTCAACCACGAGTGGGACTGTACGTGTTAATGCTGGTTATGTTGGTCATAAAGAAAATTAAAACTATTTTTACTTCTCTGGAATGTCACATCATGTAATTTAACAAGGTGACAGACCTCATAACTTCATCAAAAAAAAAAAAATTCAAAACATTTTATAAATGACAATGTTTGTGTTAATATAACCAACACATTTAAAACACATTCAACTGTGTAAACTGTGTAAACATATTATTCTTATGTTAATAATATATTGTAATTTAATAATTTATAATATAGACAAGATTATGTTTTTTGTAATTTTATATTGTTTTTAGCCTAGTGCGTTTAAAAAAAGCTTAGTTAAAATTTTAAAACAAGAGAATGGTAAAAGGTAACAATCTTATACCTTATTTTGGGTGAAACATTTTTGAACCCATCACTAGTTTAAATATTCCTGACCCCAAAACTCATAAAATACCTGTGAGAAGTTAACTCGATGAACTTAAAAAATGCTCCGTCATCAAGCTAAAAAGAAAACAGACTGTTTCATGTGACATTTTGGAGGCTTTCACCTGACACCAGCAATATTTAGGAAAAACACATCCCTCAAACTTCACACATTTTAAACTCTGGAGAATTCACTCCAGAGCGTCCTTTTCTAACGTATGTAGGTTTTGTGATGGTTTCTGATTTTATTTGTGTACATTTCAATTACGTCACGGTGTTTGTCACGGTATCACTTTACATCTCTGTAGGAGACTTTAAGGAAACAAGGAGAATGCCAGCAGCCAAACAGAGATGTGAAGTTTTTCAGATTGAAACGTACAATGGATTCATATATATTCATGAATTCAGTGAGAAAAGTCAAACGGAAGCAGTATGATAATCTTCCAGTAATTGCATTTTTCTACTTCCATCTTTTTTTTTTTTCTTATTGGCAGAGCTCAGAGCCCCACAGCAGGGAGAGACACAGTAGTGAACAGTAGATAAACTCTGACCCTGAAATCAAGGACTGCAAATCCACACTGGGGTCAAGTGGTGGTTATGCCAAACCCAATGGATTCATGGGTAACAGGAGAGCTATCATTATTCTTTCGATGGTCAATTATATGTTTAATTAAGCAGGGCAGACATCAGGTAATTAAACTATTGACTGGCCTCTCCCTGTCACATTTATCTTCTGATCCAGGTCCGTATGAGTCAGAGCGGCTGAAGCCATGTCAGATCTGTTTCAACATCCCAAACACGACGGACATTAAACTTCAAGGGTTTTCTAAAATATCCAGACTAATCCCCCGACTGATCTGCTTTTATACCTTTTTTTAGATTATGTCATTTTGAAACTGAAGCACAAAGCATGTACAGGTGCATGGAAAGTCTACTTCACTCTGATTCCTCCTGAGGATAGGAGGAGATGAGGAAGGAGAGAAAGAAAGGCAATAAGAAATGAAGGAGAAAATAGAAACAACACATTCCATCATTGCTTTTATTAATGTTTTAAGTTTCATGTGTTGAAGGGCATAGAGAAAAATAAGAGGACTGGAGCAAGGAGGAAAGGAAAGAACGAAGAAAAGAAGAGCAAAAGCAAGGAGTGATGGAAGGTAGAATGTCAAAAAGGCAGGAAGAAATGTAAACAGCAAAAAAGAAAGTAAGCAACAAAGAAGGGAAGACCTGAAGATGGAAAGGAAGAAAAATTTATGAGAAAAGAACATAGGATGGACGAGAGCAAGGCAGGACGGAGGAAAGGAAAAAGGAGTTTGGACAGAAGAGGCAGAAAAGAAGGAATGAAGGAATAAAGAAAGGAGGAGAAAAGAGGCAGGAAGATACTATTGAAGGAAAGAAGAAAGGAAGGATGTAACATTGGATGGAAGCAGAATGAAGTGGAAGAAAAAGGAATGAAGAGAGCATGGAAGAAATGACAAAATAAGGAAGTAGTGCAGGAAGGAAGTAGAAATAAAGGTAAAAGTGGAAAGAAAATACTGACATTAAAGAAGAAAGAAAAATGCTCTTTACGTCACTTTAATCCTACTTTGTTATCATTTTTTTTGACAATCTTTTAGAGACCGAAACATGACTGGACAGGACTAAATACAAAGACAAATATAATCTAATAACAATCGAACCAAAATAAATAACATGTATCTTATCTAAACTAAATCGTATTGCTTTAATAAGTTAGTTATTTAGTGAGTGTGTGTGTGTGTGTGTGCGTGTGTCTGCGTGTGTGTCTCATACATGTCAGTTGGAGGCTGTGTGTCAGCTGCTGTGTGAAAAGTGCTGACAGCGTGCTCCTCCTGTCCACATATCCTTCTCCTCTGTGTATGAACTTGGATTTAGCTCAAGGGTAGAAGTCGCTCTGCTAATGTGATGGAGCTCAGAGAAGGAAACAAATTGGCCTGACATCTCATACACCGCCTGTCCTGATTGTGTGATGGCTTCTGCTGCTAATGTGTTACGATATGTGTGTGTGCGTGAGAGAGAGAGAGAGAGAGAGAGAGAGAGAGAGAGAGAGTGTGTGTGTGGGTGTGTGTGTGTGGGTGTGGGTGTGTAGATGGGGGAAGGGCCTTCCCAGTCTGCTAGATCAGCACATGTGGAATTGCATTGATTCAGTTAACTGCAGAGTTGGAGCGTGATGTCTGTTTATGGAGGCTGGAGTTTACACCATCACCTCCATTTTAATCTTATTTTCACCATCCTAGTCATAAAATTCAGTCCCTGCTCTAAATTGTGGGCTCAGTTTTTACACACTGCACTCAGCGCCACCTGTAGTTACGCAGTATTTTAACGTCTCTAGACTGAACTGAGGCAGAATACCCTGTTCTGTTTAATATACTGTGGAGTGCTTTGTACTGAGCAAGGAACCTAGACATGGCTTCCACATGAACCGGCCTCCGTAACCCTAATTAGCTTCAAAGGAGAAACATACAGAAGGAGAAACATTTCAAAACCCCACAATATAAAACGTTCTTTTTTGGTGAATCTTCCAGATTTCTCTGGACGTGATGTGTGTTTGGTACAGACGTTGATCAACCGTTTAATCCACACAGTTTGTGTGGCAGTTGTTCTGTGTGGTCCAGTCACTCAAACCCTGTGAAGATGGACTAGTTCATGTCTATGGTCAAATAGTTGAATCCCATGGGACACCGTCATCATCCTCCTGTCTTTGTCATCATTCTTCTTGTTTTTCTAAAAAAAAAAAAAAAAAAATAATAATTTTGATTATAAATGTCACTTCAGCAGAAGTCTTTTGATTAAAAATTATAGTACCTGGGAATATTTGCCCCCAAAAACTGCTCACAAATAGCTCAGGGTTTACTCAAAATATCAAACAATTTAAAAACAACAACTAAAGATACTAAAGGTTGACTAAAACTAATAGAAAATAGCACAAAATATCACACATAAAGCATATTTTAGCCAATTTAGTAATAAAAAAATCTTTAATTAAGATTATGTAAAATGTACATTTTGTAAAATGATAATCAAGCATTCCAGTCTGGAAGGACCGACCACATTGTTTTATCTTTGAATCCCAATAGAAATCTCTTTCTTTTTACCAAGTCATCAGACTAATATTTTCTCCTCGCTTCCCCTTGTTTCACCTCCTAATTCCTCTCCTGACTGTGGTTGGAATTTGCCTCTGAGGGTTTATCCTAACTGCCTCATATTTCCCTCTTCCCACTTTGTCATTTTGCTGATCCGAGGGCCTTTCCATATTCCTGTATCTTATCATGCCCTGGCAGTAAGATGATCCATTTCAGTTAGTTCTCAGAAGTGTGACTGGAGCCAACGTGGGTTTCTACAGAATGACTTCAGCAGAAGGAGGGATGAGCTGAGGAGCGCCAGCTGCAGGGGCAATAAATGTCCCCACACCGCTGTTAAAATGCCAGCTCTTTAGATGCAAAACAATAAAGCCAAGACAGTCATCGTAAAGTTCAGAAGGTACAGCACAACATTACCGTGTACTGAGTGTATCTATGAAGGCGCTTTCAGCAACGTTGAAGAAGCTGAATGAACTTCTAGACATGACTCGTTCCAAACGGCTGTTAAGAATCAGTGGGACTTTTATTTAAAATGTGTCTCGGACCATCCAAAAATGACAGAAAATTGTATAAAGGTTAAAATAACTCTGTAACAACTTTAGTGCAGTGGGATGGCGGCATCAGCCTCGGAGATGATTGGCTTAGATTTAAACTGGAGCTGGAGTCCATTTGTCAGTGTTAGTTGTTAAGGAATGTTTTGCAATTGAGCACATACACCAAAAACACCCACTGTATATGATCCTGGAACAAGTCTTGGACTTCTCAGTATTTATCCCCAAATACAAACATATGTACCTCAGTAAACTCCTTGTTTTCTGCCTGGGAATCCACACGTTCAGATGATGGGGAATCCTGTCTAACACCTGTGGTTTCATGTCTGTGCCTGAAGTCCTCAAAATCTCATCTTGGTGGAGGCTTTTGTGCAGAAGAGTGGGAAAGAAATGTCCGAGACGGTTGTATGTGGATGTGTGGAATTTTTACGTGCCCTGAGAGCGGTGGTGGGAACGGCGGCGATGGTGGTAGTGGTGGTTGTGGCGAAGGACTTTTTTTTTGCCCAGAGTCAGCAGGGGTAAAATGTCAGGCCTTTCTTAGGGGAGCAGCTCTGCAGGATTCCATTCTAAGCTTTAATCTTAATTGAGAGCACGGCACATTGATATTCCACAGGCCTGTTTGCCCTTCGCTTCTCTACTGCTTTCATTTAGAGGACAGTTGTGTGCTGCTCCACAGCGTGGGGACTGCTTTGTCAGACAGCGACGAGGCCAAAGGCAAGGACAATGTCTCTTTGTGAATTTGGCTCAGTGTAGACTGAAGGCATCACCTCTGTGATGCTCTCATTGATCACGGTCTGCTTAAAGCAGAGGTGTCCAAGCTGCGTGCATGGACAGAGGGGCCCAGGTTTGATGATGTGACATGGCCAAAGGCGAGTGCTCCCTGTGATACGTAAGACCACAACTGAGGTTTGTAGAACTAAGGAGCTTTGTCTAGTCGATGGTAAACACCTGTGTGTGTGTGTTTGGCAATGAGTTAAAGTCAATCAGTTCAGCAATGATGTTCAGCTGTCACGATTAGCCCCAAGGCAAAACTTTGGACACGCTTCCTTTAAAGTTCTTGAAAAGAAAACTGTGACCTTACCTTGACATGTTTCATTTAAAGTAGCCAAAGACTTGAAAACAGTTTCCTGGTTTTAGAACCAGACAAATCCTCTTTTAAACATGTCTGTTAGCTTGAGGCCCAACAGCCTTGGGTACAACTACTTTACCGGTTAGCAGTGGGACGGGGGGGGGGGATGAGAGTGGAGCAGTGAAAGGATCCCAGGATGGTTTGTGCCACTGTGCTACATCACAATTAGTACCAGTGCTGTGGAAATAGCCCTGATGAAGTCCAAAGGGATTGTAGCACTCAGCCAGGGTTTATGTTGGCAGTTAAGGAGGCGGGTTAATTACTGCGCACCATACAGTTACTCTACTCATACTTTAAGTACAGCAGTAGCCTTATCTAATGGCAGCGCCATCATGTGGTCGTTGAACAGGAAAGAAGAACTGACCCAGATCATCTGGTGAGAAAAGACACATTTTGGCTGCTCATGTGGACGGACTGGTTATTCCACCTTAACAAAGTTGGCGAAAACTGATGAACTTCAGCATCAACACACACATAAAACAAACATACACAAACACACACGCATGAGAAGATATTTCAGTCCAATCAAAAGGAAACCCTAACCAGGTCCACGGGTAAACATTTTCACCAGGATCCTCCTTAACACTTGGCAAATGAAAAGAGAAAATAAAAAGGCAGAATAATTAACATCATCATTAGTGAACACAAAGCAGAAAGTTTTCTCTTTTTTTCCAGTAGTTTTGAGTTGTTTTTTGTTTGCTTGTTTTTTTAACTATATTTTTGGATGGAGACACTGAGTTCTAAAGGAGTGTATTTTTAGCGTAGATATTTCTTTTCTCTTTTTTCAAATTTAAAAAATATATTGTACCTTTCTCTGTTAAACAAAGGTTCAGGTGATTGAACTGGAGGTGATATCAACCTTTGTGGGTTTGCCGTCACAGTACAGGGACTGTTGTCTGTTTGCGACACAGGGGCCCAGTACTAACTGTAGGTGGAGAAACGGTAACAGGCCCTGCTTGAGAACTTGCTGATCCCTTTGTTCCCATGCCAGATGACTGTTGTGCAAAAAACTTTACGGGCCTGTGTGTGCAGTGGAGCCGCTGGCAGACATTGTAAGCGAGAAACATCGAGGTCTATTAAAAAGTGGTGATTCCGAAAAGGTCCTAAGAAAAGCTAAAATAAAAAAGACTAAATTCGCACTCGCACGCACGCAAACATGCGCACACACACATCAACAGTGTGTTTACACAAGAGGTGACAGCCTGCATGTGTGGGGCTGAGGACCGAGCTCACCTCTATTTCTCATGCTCCAGCCTTAGCCTGCTGCTGACACAGATGTACTGTAAGCAGATAGCAGCACAGATAGGTGTGCTCATGCATGTGCACGTGCACGTGTCAGCAGCCTGAGGCCCTGAGTCTACCTGAAAACAGAGTGAAGGTTTCAAACAAACAGCCCTGCTGCAACATTTGACTTATTCAGAGTCAAACTTTAGTGTGAAACCTGAAGTCTAGATATGGGAAGCCGGAGATAAGAGGTGTCGTTGGCCGCAGTGAGCATGAGTGTTTCTTCTCCCGATGAAACACTGATTCAGGATTAAAGGATTAGTCCTTCAAAGGTGTGTGTTTTTGACTGTGACGGAGTATAAATAACAGGTGAGAGACTTCAGCTTCTGACAGGATTATCAGTTGATCAGGGTTTGACAGCTTGAGAGAAGCTGCTCCTGTTTCAAAGTCTCCTCCACTGGTTCTGTGGGAAACAGTGATGCTGCTGCTTTCCACTGGCTGTGCTAACCAACCAGAGCTGCCTTCACGTACAAACACCTCAGCTGCCAACAACAAATCAACACAGACAAAGGAAGCAGGAGGGCTGCACTGCACTGGGTCACTAGGTGTAGGAGAAAGAACAGGTGCTCAGCAGAGTGGAGGCAAAATTAGAAAAAGAAAAAATACTTTTCACAATGCAAAAAGAAAACATTTCAGGAAAACATATTTGAATATACTAATTAAAACAATTTCAAAAAGCTTGTATTACAAGCACTGGCCAGTTTGTTAAGAACCATAGTGGTAACCAACATCTAACATAACAAAAATGCAATATATATATATATAATATATATATGAAGTTGTAAAGGAATATATTTTTAAAACTAGAAAAAAAGAGCAAAGTTAGAGATGTGTTTAAGACCCCTGGAATAATTACCCAGACACCAGTGAACGGCCTAACCACCTAATGGAAAGTCACATGATGAAATGGACTGTGATCCTGCAGCCCACGGAAACGTCAGCTTCTGCTGAGGGAGACGTGAAAATGAAACATAAGAAGATGAAGACTATAGTAGTAGATCATTTATTATTTACCACACTGTCCAAACATTAAAACATAGACGCAGGAGTATAGTTCAGGAGCAAGAATTGTAGTAAGAGAACAAAATATAACATTTCCAAATGAAAATGCTCAAAGTACTCAAAAAAGTATTGGCCAAAACATTTGTGCAAACCAGGATAAATGCAACGTGTGTGGAAACACTCACAAACGCTCACTGCTTTTTCATGGAAATAATAATGTCATAATAAGTATCAGAAATGATATGTTCAGTGAATACTGTCCACCACCAGAGTACCACCGTGTAACTCTGCCGTTCCTCGACTGAAGACAAACGGCTGTGTATTTTAAATGAACAAATTCCAGGAGTTGCCTCCAGGTTTGTTCACTCAACACAGGAGCTGAACCTCTGAGCTAAACGCTGGGGATTGATTTTTAAAGAAAAAGCCTTCACTTTATCACGCAGATCAATAAAATCTATCTTCTACTAAGCAGCGATACTTTACTCTTGCCAATATCGCCTAACCTATTTTGTTACTTATCATGAGACATTACAACATAGTCCAACTTTGTTTTTTTCTCCCCCTGACATTCAATTGTTTACCCCCTCCCCCCGCACTTTATTCTGAAAGTTGCTGTTTGGCTGCGTTTGCCTCTTCAGCAAAGAGAGAAGATTACACAATCGCTCCCTAAAATAGTTATTACCATTAAGTCACACTGATGCTGGCATTTTTTATTTAGGGCAACGTAACGAGACCATGAGCAGTTGCAGTTTCACTGTTTGTTTAAAAAAAAAGAATGTTCCACACTTACAAGTCTGGGCTTTTTCTTTCTCTGGAATTTAAATAGTTGTATCCAGAGTTACTGCTGTCACCCACACACACACACACATGTACACGCTGACCTTTTCACCTTTGCCTTGTCAAGAAGACACAGCACTGACACACTAACTGTAAATACAGCCAAATAGGGATCGTGTTTGGTCATTTCTGGTTCAACAATGGACAAAAACCCCCCCAAAAAAACAAGGTCGTTAACTTAATAATAATGTTATAAAAATTAAGTATAAAATTTCTGGTTCAACAATGGACAAAAACCCCAAAAAACCAAGGTCGTTAACTTAATAAAATATGTATAAAAATAAGGAAAACATTTTTAAATGTCAAAAGATGTACACAAAGTGAAGCAAAAAGGGAACTGAAATCTAACCCGAAACTAAATAGAAATCCAAAAATAGCATAAAATTAATTTAAAGTTAATAAAAAAGTTGGCACATTCAAATAAAAGTTAGCTTCAAAATGAGCAAAGATTAGCCAAAAGATAACTTTGAGAAAGCCCAGGTATAGCCTCAATAAGGCTGGACACAAAAAATTAACACAAGAACCAAAACATAATTTATCATAAAAAAGTTTAATGTACTTTATTGTGATATATGATATAAAGCTAAAGATTACAAGAAAATAAAAAATTCCAAATTACTCAAAAGTTAATAGAATTCAACAGCCAGCAGGGGGCAACTCTGTTTGCAGAAAAACCAAATTTAGATCTGTGATATAAAAACTGGGAGATTTCATGGTTTTCACGTAATTGATTGTTTCTGGTCTTTATTAAAACCAAATATTGAAGTTGTACACAGTGTAACATAATTCAGAGGAAAATACGTGATAAAGCATGTCACGTTTGAGCGAGACTGATGGCGTTGAACATGTATTTGTACATTTTAGGTTTCACGTTAACTGTAACTGAAAAGGGAATGTCATGCAAGGTTACCGTGACCAGGCACTTTGAATCACACTTCAAACATGGAAGTGAAGACCAGCAACAACCTCATCACTCAGCAGATATCAGGACTGAACAGTAAAACAGGGCAATACCAAAAGGCTCCATTTCTGCAAACACGTACCGGTACGCACTTCGTTAAGTACAAATGTACAAGAAAATTGTCTGTCAGCTACAACAGCCTGGCAGTGAAATTTGTGTGTGTGTCCATAAAGTGAGGGAGAGAGAGAGAGAGCATTTTGTTCCTTGACGTTTCGACCACTAGGTGGATCATCGCTGCATGTCCTTAATTTTCTCCTCAACTTATTTTCTGTTTAATATATTTATAAATTGTTCTTAAGACGAAGTCTTTATGTATTGTTGTTTTATATGATTTGCTTGAGTTAATGGTCATTAGAGATTGTTTTTAAAACGTACTTTATGAATGCACTAGACTTAAACATACAACAACAATGTAACAGGACCACACGGATACCACGTCAGACACACACGATGAGAGAAACAAGAGTCATGTGACTGTATCGGTTAAATGTATCTCAAAGTGGGAACTCTTATCACTCCCATGGTAAACACTGTTGTTTTCTTCTAACCTTTCATTTCAGTTTATTTTTTGAGAAGTTAAGGTTTCTTTTTTCCATGCTGTTAGATCCCAGAACAAAGTACTTCCTGTATCTTGACCACAAGAAGAACAAACAAGTACATGGGTTCACTGAAGCATGAAGACTTAAATAGATCGCTTATAGGCTCACTGTTGGCCAATGACAAGCTCTGCGCCTTAACAGTACAACCACACCGCACAGTTGGTTGTCGCTACGTTGTTTTAGTGCAGTTTTACCATCCAGCCCGATGACAAAGAAGGCCACAGAATCAAAGGATGGGCGTGTGAACCCCGCTCTGCCAAATCCTCAAACTGCGCAGAGGGTAAGGATGGTTAAAGGCTGCGCTAAAAGTGGCTGCGAGGAAAGTAATATGACTTAGCATTGAGCGCAGTTCCTCTGAGAAACAAGCAGGAAGAGTTATGACACAGGACAGAGGATAACATGACACATTAGTGGGAGAGTGACACACCCAGTTCCAAGGAGGCAGACAGCATCTGCGACACTGCTGTCACTTTCTCACGTCGCTCAAACAGAATTTTGAATCAGTTTCTGTTTTCATGTTCTCATTTCCAGAACACACAAACCGCCATTTTTTTTTTCTCGTTCTTGTAAAGAATATACAGTAAATAACGAGTCGTGCAAATTGGGAAATGAGGATCGAATGCTTAAAAAATCTCGCTCTCTCGCTCTCTCTCTTCATATATACATATTTATACACACAGTGGAGCCTCGATTTTTGAACTTCCTTCCTGAAGGCCGTCTGTGAACCAAAAAGTTTAAAAACTGAAACAATGTTCTCCATAGGAAACAATGGATAAATCCAATTAATAAACACAACTGAATAAAACTATAAATAGGTAAGGCAATTTCATTCATCCTTATGCTTCATCCATTCATGCTTCCATGTTCTAAATGATGGTACAAATCAACAACAAAGCCATATTGTAAAACACGAGCGCCATTATCTTGCTTTTGTATAATCTTTCTTCTTCTTCTATTACTGTGTCACTATTTTTGTTTCAGCCTTTCCTTTTTTAGGTCCCATGGTGATTTATGGAAGAAAAAAAGAAAGCACAATGCAAGAAATACCAGCAAAATCAGACAACAGTTCTTAAACTTGAACAAGTAACAGTTCTTAGTTCTTAGAATTCTTAGTTCCAGAGCGCAGGCTGACGCAAGACTGACACCACACGCTCAGTCACCCAGTGATCACTTGCTGCCGGCTGATATTGTTGGCTTGTTCGGCAACCGTGTTAGGGTACGATAACTGGGGCAATGTTTGGTTAAACATTTTGTTCGTGAACCAAATTGTTCGATAAGGGAGGCGTTTAATAATTGAGGTTCCACTGTGTGTGTATATAAATGTATATATATATATATGGATTGGCAGAGTAGAGAATGGATGGAGGTCATTTAAACAGTTGTTTTTTGTCCAGTACCAATAGGTGTATAGACATTTGGGACACAACGTAAAAATACATTATGCATTGACCCAGTGTATACTGTTTATTGACTATAAACAAACTGATAATGAAGGCCTTCTCCACTGGGACAGATAAAAAAGGAAGGTTCCTGAAGCTAATATTCCGGCGGGAGTCTTTTTCGACAGGAGCTTGGTATCAGGAATGAGGTTAAAAGGAGCAAAATCTTGGCCTTTCCATGCTATTATGGGTAATATTTGCAAATATAATGTCTCTCAGCACAGGATAACATATGGTCTAGACCCGTTAATGCTAACTATCAATGATAGGCTAAAAGATTTGGGAAAACAAGACAAACCTTTAAATATAAAAGACAAAGACAAAAAACTGCTGCTAAATACTAAATCCACCACACTATTAATTCAACAAGGTCTAGAATCTGAAACCATACAAAGAAGAACCTATACAGCAGGTTTTAGGTAAACACCTAAATATCTCTGGGCCCAGCAGCCTCTAAGATGGCCTAAGAGACAACGGCTGGATCGTCCAATAGCAGATGAGTCCCATTTTTATAGCTAGCTGCTTTGGTCTCAGGGGTATCGTATTTTATTGTGACATGAATGTCAAGGATTATCCAGACCGCAAACAAAAGATGCAAAAGCTAGCATCTGTCAAGGAATGGAGGTGAATCAGCAGCCATGACGCAGTGGATCTGTATAAATGTGAAGCTACTATTGATGAAGGGGCTTATACTGGAATATCAGGAGACGTCGACAATGTATTTAAGAACACACAAAAAAAAGTCATAAGCTTGCCTAATCCCACTATCTTCATAATATATTTATAACACACTAAAAATTGACCTGGAAGAGCAAAATGGATCATTTTGACCTTTTGTCCCATAGATGGAGGTCAGTGGAGGTTTGGAGTTGATGATTTTTCAGTCACTCTCTTTACCCAACCATATGTGCTGTTTATTTAATTTTCCATTTCAGTCAAATAAAATCATAATAAATAATTGGACCAGTTCTTCTCCTGGGTGGACACTCTGCAGTCCCTGAGGCCTGGACCTGCTGTCTGGTCGTCTCTGAACCTGTCAGGGAGCACATGCGCTGTTTGTTTGTCCAAGCACAAACTGACCCCTAATCAGCTGAGCTCTGCCCACAGCAGCATGCTGGGCACACTTACAGTATCTGGCTGTTCAGGTGGACTGCTGCTGTAGGACCGTGGAGAGGAGCCCAGCTAACGTTTCAGTCTTGAGTTTCTAACATGCACTAATAGACGCCTGTCATTTTGGACAGAAGCAGGAGGGCGCCTGCCAGCTGCATGACCCCCATAAAACAGGACAGGAAATCCTAGCAGGGAATGAAAGGAAAAGAGATTTCTCTTCTCTTCTCTACTCTTCCTGATTACAAATTAAAGTACTCTCTGTGTATTAAGTACACGAAGCAGACGTTTCGCTGTCATAATTAATGCAGTAAACATGTGCTACTTTAAACCCTTTGAACAACACACGTTGAAAATAGCACACGTCGCCAAATGTTAGCAAAGAAACACTGACACGTATTTTTATGGAACTTAACTGTTACAACTTGGTGATTGGCCATGCAGTGGTCTGATAAAGTTGGAGATGTTAGGGTTTTGCTTTCTTTTTATGAAGTGATTTGTCACTCTGCTGTCAGCCCAACAGCTGTACATACCTCGTCGTCAGTGCCAGTAAAAGCCTTCACTTCAGCCATAGGCCTGAGCTGCTTCATGTCTCAGTCACACTGGGAAGAAGCTGTATAATTATTACATGCACCAGTTCACTCTTTGCTCCGCAGCCAAAGTCCAGAACTTTGTAACGACAGAGGACTTTGTCACACATTGTCTCAGCTAGCTGACCACCGCTAGCTCTTTATCGCACTGTCTTCCTATCAGATCCGTGCACAGGCAGACGAGTGCAGGAAGCCAAAATCCTGATAACAGCCAATAAGATCCAGGAGGACAGGCTTTATGGGAGCTGTGAGGCTACATATTAATCCACTCTGTTGACTGCTGTAGAAGCTGTCATGTGATAACTACAGTCATTAAAGTAATACAACTAGAAAGGCTGACACACTGCAGCAGTAAAAGTTACAAAGCTGACACTTTTGAAAGCCTATCTCTAATCTTCATTCTCTCTGGTGGACACTGATACATTCTTGAATTAGTGTAAAGTTGATCATTCTGGTACCTGTGGTTTACTTTATTTTTTATATATTTCTATCAGTTACCACTTGACTGATAGTTAAGTGCAGTACTGTCCAGTAATACATTTATATACTTTAGCCAAACCATATATGCGGATTATACACTTTAATAAGCAAAGGTTGGCAGAAAAGCTCAAGTTGAATTTTTATTGATTTTGTATGGGTCAAAGGTCACAAGAATATCACAATAATATGGTGTTTTTTGATAAAAAAATATTTGAAGAAGACTTTTTTGTAAATCAACAACTACAAGTATGTAGTTGTTTTTTTGTAAATCAACAACTACAAGTATCTAGTTCAAGAGCTAGCTCTGAAGGTTAGCATTGATGACCCTAACATACAAACTGTATGGAAAAAAAAGAAACGTATGTTTTTTAACAGATAGAGTACCGGCTATTGTGATGTGTACTATAGAGTTGGAAAAACTGACAAACATTTTTGTTGTTATAAATGTCAAAATAAAGACAAAACGTCTTCACTGCCTTCCTGTTTAGTTTACAATAGTGCTGTGAAAGTCTTTGACACTTTTCCACCATATAAGGAGGGGCTTGGACCACTGTTTTGCTGGGGCTGATATCTGGAATCACTGTGATGTCACCAGTTTTATGAATTCAAAGGTTAGAATAAAAACAAAATCTTTTTTGTGTCCTTGAATGTTTTAGAGGAGGAAAGTGTGAGGTTATAAACACGTTGGACAACCGTGTCCTGTGGATTCCATTGTTTTCTGGTCCCAGCTACTGGGATGTATATCCGAATTGGAAGTGCCACATAGAAAATTGCAAAAAAAAAAAAAAAAAAAAGTCACACTCAGAGCCTACATGTGTGTGAGTGTGAAAGAAAGTGGACATCTGCATTTGCATACGCATGTGTGCGTGTATGTCCATGGAAACGCCAGTGTATGTGAGTGATCACTGCGTGATTAACTGTGTCACAACTGCGCACACAACGACTGGACATCCTGAGCGGAAACCACAGCCATCAAAGCTGCGTTTCCTGTGAAACACACGCATAAGAACACACACACACAAACAACAGTCACTTGACTGGACCCTCAGAATATAGGAAGTGAAAGAGGAAGCCCCTCGTCCATCCTGTCCTCCATTTCAAATCTCTGCCCTGTGCTTCACGTGAATCTTCTCTCACAGACGATCACACAGGATGACACAAAAGTTACAAAACAGCAGCGACAGAACTGGTTGGTGCTGGAATGGCTGGGCTATAGGAGGTCAAATGTCTGGTCAGTTGACACTTAGCCAAAGACGATGAGTGACAAACATTCACTGATTGATCAGCAGTGTTTGTCTGTATTGACCAGCCATCAAATGGCTCCATTTGGCAAGTTTTCCCCGTATCTAATCTGACGCTGTGTTTGTGACGGTCGTGTTGGAGCTGATGTTAAAAAAGCTCCAGCGTGACAACACAGTTGAGTCTGGACCAGGTGTGTTCATTAGGTGTCAGCCGCCTAGTTCAGATGTGGTGTACGGACACATCCTCAGGTTTAGCTTTTGACACAAACAGTGAACAAAGTGTTGTTTGACATCTTCTGTGGTCCAATCCCACAAACTCTGTCAGAGAACACATCAGCAGCCAGCCGTCTGACCCACAGCGGCGCTGCTGTGATTTAGAGTTTGTTCTTACGTTCACATTAGGCTTGATTAAAACCATATGTCAAAAATGTGGTGTGTTTGCTCCATTCCCTTCATCATCTTTTAGTGCTGTTTTTCAAACCACTCCACAGGCCCGGCAAAGAAAACAAGACTTCTTGGGCTTCTGTTCCCTTCTAAACAGATCCTGGCTGATCTGGGAACACCAATTTCCGCTCTGCGTCTCTCCCCACGGGGCTGACCCAAGGGAACCAAATGGGCCCCGCCAAGCCATTTTGTGTGGCCCACGGGAACTTAAAAAGCATTTAGTAAAGTCCATGCAGCAGAGTTTCTTCACCTGAGAAATTAAATGTTTTTATAATCAATCGAATAATAATCATTACATTTTCAAAATAAAACATATTTTAGACTCTATTCTGTTAGTATCAGAGTCTGAATTATCTTTTGCCAGATTATCTTTTAATAAAGGTTTACGTCGGACTGATGTAGTGGTAACATCATATTCTAACCATCATAATATTTTGCTGATCATACACACGTGTGTGTGTGTGTGTGTGTATCCCTTAACTGTTTCAAATAAAAAACCCAAACAAAACAAACAAAAACAAACCAAAAAATCTAAGATTCACGAAAAAACAAACAAAAACAAACCAAAAAATCCATGAGTTTCACGAAGAAAGGCAAAAAAAAAACAACAGAAATGAAAAAAGTGAACGTAGCTGTTGTTGAGTCAATGTTACATTGCACATGCACTGATATTTTGAGCGGGTTATAAAGGAAAAAAGCTCGACCCGATAGGTTTGGTTTTATTTGGGGGTTTTTAGCAGGTAGGCTGTGTTAACAACCAGATGGACAAATCTGTTTTTTATAGGACCGTGTGCGCCCTTACCCATTCACAGTGACAGCACACACAGACCTTTAGCAGCAGAGCCATATGTTAAAATAGACCCCAGCGTTCTGGGTCGGTGTTAAGGGTAAAATTCAAGCCCATTGTGCTGCATTGGTGTGTGTGAAGTGTGGGAGGTGATGTATCTGCTTTCTCTTTAACCTCCACTACATCATACCATTCTGACCTTCTTTGCAAATGCTCCCCTTCTCCATTTTGCTAAAAAAGTGCAAGCATGTCTTTTCCAGCCCGTTTTCTTCTTTCTTTATCCTTGCCTAGCAAAGATAAAGCTCACTCTTCCTCTTGCTTGTTGTGATGCCACAGCCGTGCAGACACCTTTCCCTTCTGCTGACTCAGTAGACAGCCTCAGGCACTTTAGGCTTTGGGGTGTTGTTGACGGAGGAGGAGGAGGAATGGGAGGAGGAGGAGGAAGGAGGAGAAAGGAGGAGGAGGTGAGGCTCCCATATCAGGCCTACCAGCCTATCACATGCGAGGAAAAAGAGCTGGCTAATCGTTTCTACAATGGCACCCTGCACACCATCACACAGCAGCAGCACAAGCCAACACTTTGGTCCTGTTTTATGTAGCTGGAGCTGTGGAAATACAAGTGCACGCGCGTTTGAACAAAGACTTTCACTAATGATATGACTGAAAGACGTCACTATTTAAATGCAGAAAAACACATTCAGACGGACAAACTGTGCTTTCACTTCAGCTCACACTCCTCCTGTTATTATATGTATGTCTTATATTATTTTCCTTGTTCTAGTCTTCTAATCTAATATATTTCATCTGGTACTAAATCAGCCGTATTAATACATTTTGTGCCATATTTTCTATGCTTTGGCTACGTATCTTTTTTTGCATAAATGTAATATATATTTAGACTTGATTTTTAAATATTACTTGACCTTATATTTTGCTAACTTTTAGCTATGGGTGTGTAATTTTGGAATATCTTCTTGGTCAACACAACTGTAATTCTGCTCTTAATTTATATATATATTTACTTTTGTTTCATTTTGGATAACAATAGTCCTAACATCATGTATAGTCTTAGTAAAAAGGCATCTTTTGTCTGTCTGCTTTTAATAACCAACAACAGCAGATTTTTTTTCTAAATGTATACATTACACTACAGTGCTTAAATATCACTGGAAAAGCCTGGCCCCCTTTTTTATAGCAAAGCAAATCCCACCCCACATACATTTGTTATAATATCTGTAAATATACAGTAAATCAGTTCCCATCTATATCAGGCCCAGGTGTTTCTGTATGTGTGGGGTTTTCACGTGTATTCCCAGTTTTCTCCGAGTTCAAATGTATCAAGAAACCAGGACAGTCCGGTTGCCCATAGATCTGGGCTGCACTGTGCACCACCACCTTAAATCACACTACAGCCCTGAACACAACAGCGTAGAAGATAAATAGATGGACAGATGGACAGAAATGAAAATGAAAGAAAAATGATTTTCTTTTTTTAATTCTAAGGATGATTAAAGATCCTGCTCACAAGTATGATGCAGAAAAACCCGGGTACAGCTTGATCACGCCGTAAATGCAGCCTTTTGCCATATACAGTAAAAGAGCCCCTGATTAATGATCTCCCCAGTAACATAGCATCATTTTCTCTGCTATAACCATCTGGCTATTTTCTGCTGTATCTGCGATGCACACAAACTCAGTGGTCTACGTCAGAGCCTCCCCGAGCAGACGGCCCGACCTTCAGGGATTAGGCCTGTTTTCAGACAGAATGAGCATTTGCACCTGTGATATGATTTCAGAGCTGTGTTTTGTTTTGTTTTTTCACTTTGCAGACACGAGGTGAGGTCAAAACTTTGTGAAAGGGTGGCCACACTTAAGAGAGGCACCTGGTTTCTAGGCTTGAGCCTGCGGTCATTACTGAGCCACCTGCCTAAAATAAGAATTTCTGTACTGCAGACGGTCGGTCACGGAGGTTATACACTCATTCTACAATGCACTGATATTGAACACATTATCAATGCATTCAAACTTTTAGATTTGTGCAAATACAATGGCATATTTTAACAGAGAGCAGTTTGCGTCCACACATTTTGCAGGAGGACTGTTCTGAAAGTGGTGTTTGCAGGTGGGCTGGACGGCTACTTCTCTGCTCTGTGTCAATGAAGTCGGAGGTGACGCATACGTGTGAGGAAGAGAGCAGAGGGGAAGCCTGTTTTCCACTGCATTTTATCTGTGGCCCACAGCCTCGGCTCCACCAGTGTGCTCTCACATGCCTTGTCCCACAGGAAGAACACTTGGTGAAGGACAAAGGTCAGGAGAGGGGAGAAAGTCACTCATCCCTTTCATTCAACACGAGCACTGACAAATGCAAAGTCATTGTTTCTGCCTGATTGAGGTAGCTGTCCAGTTAGACTGATATAGACATGTGACATTGTCTTAAAAAAAATGACTGTCAAGATTTTCAAAGATTTCCTAACCCTGAAATCATCAGTTCACAGTCTGCTAACAGGAAACGTGTCACATTTTTGGATGTGAGCTCGACTGAGGTGGACCACAAGACAAGGAACATATATTCTTTTTGCTTGTTTTATACAAAGACAACATGGTGGATGTCATGGAGGTGTATCATGGTCCATGTAACGGAGGATCTACATAGATGCATCTGAACGTTACAGAGACATGTGCCGCTGAGGAGGTGACTCACTACAGGAACTGTATGGAATTTTACTGGAACACGGTCAGGCCTGAGACTGCTCAAATTACAACAGTCTCACTGCTTAGGAATAAAGTGCATGAATGGCCTGCCTGCAGTCCAGAAATGTCACCTTTTGAAAATGCAGTTGTTAATGTGAAACAACCCTTTAAAAATGTTGACAAATGTTGTTGTAACAATTAGCGCCATTACTCTCTAAGTGGTTAAAAAGTGTAAGACAAAGTTAAAGGGATGTGACCCAATAGTAAACCTAACTAATTAACTTTCATGAAGGGTGTTGTGGCCCCACTTTCTACCTAGTTTTATGTTTAACACATGCAGTGAAGTGTGACTGCGATCTTTCATCCAGAATCTGATAAGGTGCGGAATATGGAGAGGTTTAATTGTATCCCACCTTTATTTCTGGTTGTGTAGTTAACCAATAAAACAGATGAATTGGGCCACATGCTGTTGACTGCAGGAAACATGCAGATCCATGCAAATGACTGCACACGGGTAAAGGGCATTGGTCAGAACATGTGACTGAGACACGTCTCCTCTTCAAACCTATGCCCTCTTTGTACCCACAGTAAGTTAATGTGACGTGGACGTCGAGACTGTGACCCGAGAGTTTAGCCTGCTTCCTTAATGGATGTAACTACGTTGTAACAACTAAGTAGTTTCAAACCTGAATGTGACATCAGGTTAATGTTTTTTTAAGTGTTTGACTTCCATGTCAGAGGGCTATATGTTATTATCTTTGTCTTATAATAATGATAATAATATAAAAGGGAGTTTTCTGTACGCAGGGCAAAAAAAAAAAAAATTACTGACTTCCATTTTTCTCGCTTCAACCACATCGATTTGCCCTGAACCCAGATGGCTTAAGTTAATTTACTAAAAAAAAATCTATTTTTGAGAAACAATCAAATATGCTGTAAATAAATATGGAAACAGTAAAGCGAAATGTGCAAGTGAGGCAGATCCTGTACTTTTGCAATAACTTGTCAGCAGCACAGACACCATTTTAAAAAGTCACATCTTAGGTTTATTGATCCACAGTAAATGAAAAACATTTTTATATTGTTGCATATTATTCTTAAAGAAATAACAAAGAAAAACCTGTCCAGCAGAATCACCTCTCTTAAAAATATCATGAATAAAATTTATCTGTTTTTTTTTTTAGTACGTTTTACTTTTTCTAAGGAAACAAAACAGAAACCCACCCATTGAACTTCGGAAAGGAGGAAAGGAAAGTAATCTAAATCATCAGAAAAAGAAAATAAAAATAAAAACTGAGCAGTAACTGATGCAGAGGGATCAAGGATAAAATGGTGTAGTCATCAAAAGGGAATATTCTTTGATTTCAAGTACCACCTCTTAGACAAATGCCTTAGACAAAAACGCCCGCATAACATACAAAGAATATAAAGTCCTCATACATGTCCTGCATGCATGCTTTATAGTAATTCTCAATTCATAGCTCGTTGCCTTGTTAATTATATTAGTCGTGTCCTTTAGGGCTGCAACCATTTATTGATTGGTTTGTATTGATTTAAACTGAGAGACAATCGACAGGGATTTCATAATCAGTGATTTTATAAAATAAAATTCTGATTCTTTAGCTCCAGTGTTGTGAATATGTGCTAGTTTCTTTGCTCTATTTCCAGTAAATATCTTTCTTTCTTTTTTTGGACAAAACAAAAAGCTCTTGATCAAACAACTTATGCATTATATCAAATAAATGGCTAATCGGAAAACTGATCGGAATCATAAAAAACATGAATCGATAATTATTTTGTGTTAGTTGCAGCCCCCAAATACCACAGAGCAACAGTATTCATAGGTGGACGCATCCTGAGGACAGTTGTTGAGTCCACATGCAGAAAAATTCCACACACTCACATTAAATACTCGGGTGAGGACGGGTTGTCACTAGTGGAGCCGGTTTCGTGGAAGCAGTTGGCACCGGACAGTTTCTCGCACTTTAGTTTGTAGGCGTCCCTCTCCCGGACCAGTCTGTTCAGTTCGTGTTTCAGCTGCTCCACTTGGGACACCAGGCTCGTCTTCTCGTGCTCCAGGATATGCTTCTGCTGGACGCGCTTGTAACGGCACGACTGCGCGTAGCCTCGGTTTTTCAGGGTCCGGCGCTTCTGCTTCAGACGCATCACCTCGTCCTTGCTCAGGCCCCTGAGGAGCCGGTTCAGCTCCCGGACTGACATGGACACTAGCTGGTCGTCGGAGAAAGGGAGGTCGCCCATGGACTTCCGGTCGTGGCGGCTTTGCTGCTGCTGCTGTTGCTGCTGAAGATGGTGGTGGTGGTGATGGTGCGCACCGAAGACCTGCGGCTCCCCTGGAGACTCGGGGGACGCGCTACCCTGCTCATCTTTTAGATAAGGATCCTGGCAGTGTGCACCAGGCATGCCCGGTATGTCGGGGTGACCCGGTAAACCTGGGTACTGTTGGACGGACTCGCTCAGGTGACCGTATCCCTCATATTCGGCTTGGAAAGGCGGTAGATGATGGTTGTGGGGCACTGACGGGTGTCCTTGCTGAGCCGTGGCTCCGATGAGGGCCTCCACGGCATCCTCGGGTGTGAGGCCAAACGGTTGCGGGTACATTTGCTGTGGGTAACCCCCGTTGCTGTGTATCCAGAAGTGTTCGCCGCCGGGGTTGTGTCTCTGCTCGTTTGGATGCAGGTTCGGCGAGGAGGGCACAGAATTGCAGGGGGTGCTGCCAGGAGTGGATGAGACAGAGTCTGGCCTCTGGAGCTGGCTGCACGGTCCGATAAAGGAGCGGTCCCCCCCCTGCATCGACTCCTTCTTCACTCCGAACTTCAATAGGTCGAAGTCGGTGACGAAATCCATTGAAGGTTTCTGCAGCCCCAGATGTGAGTGCGCTTCGTCGCTCATGTTCAAATGTTGGGAAAATACTCACTTCAAGGAGCTTCAGACGTTCACATGCAATCAGAGAATGCGCACTCACTGGGTGGAAAAATGTGCAGAAATCCCAAACTTTTAAACCAGGTCAGATGTAAAAACACATGCGTGCGTAAAAGCCTTGACGCGCAGTGACTGTTCGCCGAGCGCTGAGTATAAAGGGCAACGATGCTCTAGCTGCTCGGGTTCAGTGCACTTACTTCATAAAGCTGTATTTGCATGATGTCACGCCTTCCAGACGACACCTCCACGCTGCACTCCAATGAAAACAACGTGGACACAGTCATTTGCATAAAAGCTGCTCTCAGTGGGTTGAGCTGTTCGTGATGGTCATTTGACCAAATCCTATAAATGCGCAGTATAAGCACTGGCCGCAGCACATTCACATGATCTCACCTGTCCTTCACTTTACAAGTAGCCAACACCCACGCGCCCGGTCCTGTTCTAGGTCCATAATCCCGTCTAAATGTCACTTTTCACACAATTTATATAAAAACATGGATAAATTCATATTATAGTTCAAATCTGACCTTTACTTATTTTCTGAATTATAAATCGTGACCACAACATGTTTTGACAAAACAAAAAGGAGGCTGTAGAACATTTCCGGTTACACTAAGAGGCGATCCAAACTTAGTACTACTCTGGTAAATACTGACATCTAGTGACCGACAGCCTATACTAACGTCTGAGGTACAAACGTTTTTTACTCATGATATCAGCAATTTTTAGTGTCCAGTTAGCAGATTAAATATATAGAAACGTTACAAAATAACTGCCGAGGAACGACAGTGGTAATGTTTCCATAGTGTAAATATATGTAGATTTTGTTCGTGATATATGATGCTAGTGCTGTGGTTTTGTTTTTTTATTTTTATTCTTTTTACCTCCTACTTTTTAAAACTGTCTTATTTATTCTTGTCTCATGCATTTTCATTCTCATGATAAATAAACAACTTTTTTGTTTTGTTTTTTGTTGTCAACAACTTTTTTTGTTTTGTTTTTTGTTGTCATGGCAACAACAGCTTTTCTGGGCCTTTTATTTTTTATTGAGAAATAACTTGTGAGACTATACACATATGCCTGCCTCCACTGACATGATCCAAACACAGTCTTTATTTATATAAATAGCTCAACTTTGCATGTCATAATTTCTAGAATTGTAAAGAACATCTGTTTATCTCCACCAGACTGAATCAAGCAGCAGAAAATAGCAGAAGGTTTAGTTGTAAAACCAAATCACAGCATAAGTCACCCAGTTTAACCTCCACATCACGGTTGTAGGCTCACCCCGAAACTCCGCTTCAGTACTTCTTCTTTTTTTCCCCTTTACCAGTAACTGTAAACACTTCCCACCCAAGTGACCAATACTTCCAAAGTAAAGAGAAGTTGTATGACGGTCAGATGGCAGGGTTCAGCTGCGCACTATACAATGTGCGTCAATATCACAGCACAGATCTGTCCGCTCCATTTCTCCATTTTATTTCTTTCTTAATCTTACTTTATTTAAAAAAAAATCCCTAGCTAGCTCAGTGAACTGGTGCTATTAATGAGGCCACGTTGTAACTACCGAGCTTCTGTGAGCAGCGTAAGGTGAAACTGGTTGAGTGGGAAAACAAATACGTTTACGGAGGAGCGGTGTTGACACTGTTTCTATTCACTCAAATAACCAATATAATGATCTTTTTGACCATTTTAATTTTGCATGGTTTTGTCTCCCTCTTCTGGCTGCTCTTTTAAAGACACAGCAGTCCACCTGCCTTTCTCTCAACCTTCACCAAGCCTGTAAGTTTCACAAATCTTCCAGTGTGATATGTCCTCCATGGTCTGTCCTTCCTGACGGCTGAATGTGTAACGTCCTGTGATCTAATATCATCCCAGCAGATGACTAAACCAACCACTGATCTGATCATTATAGCTAATCTTTTATTGTTCTGCACACTCTTCTTCAGCTTCAGCTCTGGTGAGCATGTTAAATGACCACATATGAATTCTTTGTTTATAAAGATAGAGAGACCTTTGCAGTCGATTGGTGACTTCATGACATACAATTTTTAACCCCTTTAATCGCAAACTCTCAACCCTGGACATTTGGAGGACTGAGTCAGAAAATTACTCAGGAAAATAAAGTGTGACAAATTACTGAGCCGATTACAGCACTGTGATCCTGAGTTCTGACATTTGTACAGCCTACAGCAGATGACCCCAACACACAGGGCTGGGGACCAGTACTGGGCAGTTTGGTAAAATATACTTACACTTGCACACTAACACTAAACACAATCACTTGCGTCCATTCCTATCTTTAGCGCTTGACTTGGTTCCAGTTTCTTAAAGCACAGATAAGCCTTCAAATGAACTTTTGCAAAAATGAGTAAAAGATAAATGTCACTGCAGAGCTTCTTTAATAAGACAGAATGACCTAATGATGAGTCAGCAGAAGGCTCCACAACTGCCACCAAAAAGCTGCATTTAAAAGAAAATACCCAGAGTCCTAAAAAGTGTACAATAGAAAACAACAATTATATTTAAACCATACTGTGTACAATAATTCAATTAAATATGATGTGCTGTTATGGCCCTAGTACTCGTGTGTTGGGGTATGTGTTTTGTGTATATGTGTGGCTCTGGTCTCTCTCTCTCTCTCTCTCTCTCTCTCTCTCTCTCCCCCCAGCTCCAGCTGAATGCAGGTAAGGGGCAAACATGGTTGTTCCTTCCGTTGGCTTTTATAAACTCACCAAGACTGTAGTCTGAAATCTGTCTTCACCCCCGGAAATGTAACTCTGCTGTCCTTCCTTCATCCACAGGACATACCATGGAGGTAACATGCACTTTATTGTCCTCTGTTATGTGTGTGTGACCTTCCTTCACTCACACATACACACACCCTGCCACTGTCCGTGGAAGGTTTGTCTTGCGTAAAACCGGTCTGTTGTGCAAAAAACGGAACCACTGCCACTACTGATGACGAATCCCTGCTGTCCTGATCAGCCAGGTCTGTCAACACACTGGTGGCAGAAGTGTACTTGGTCCAAAAGGGTTAACTGGTGTTGCCCTGGGGTCATCCTCTCAGCCTGTGCTTATACTCCAAACACAGCAATGGCCTTAGGGCTTTTATGGGCCGGCCACCACTGCTCACGGCCCATAAACCTGTTCAGATTGCATGATAATCTGGTCTAATATTTGCATGTTATTGCGCAAAGGCAGATTTTTCATTAAGTTGCAACATGTGTTCACAGTTTACAGACAGACAAGTGAGTTTTTCTCTTTGGTAAAAAAACAACAACTCTACTCTACTTATACTTTTGTCTATAGTTCGAGGTTTAATTTAGCTAATGCTTGAATCTTGTTTTAGAAGGCACAGAATAAGCCACTTAATTTATTGGTTCTCCAAAAAAGACAGTAAGCAGGGCCAGAGCACATTCTATTCAAGTCAGGATTTGATGTGACCATGACTGAGGCATTGACTGACTATCACAGAATGCAACCCTGAACCTGAGTGGATTAGAAGGAGCTCATCACTCAGTGAGTCCACATTATTGTAACGGAATCTGAAAAATGAACAGCACTGGACGAACTAAAAGCACATTAAGTGTTTATTGTGACTTCTAGTGCATTGGCACTAAAACTGGTATAAATCCGCACTGTACTTCCTGTTTACTAGACACACATACCTACCAGATAGGGTTTGCCAAAACAAACAAGGTCACTGATGAGCAATGGTAAAGTGGACAAAGTAATGAAACAAATAATAAAATGGGGTTAGGGTTAGGAAAAAGATTAATAAGAGTTAAAAATAAATATCAGTTAAAAATAACGTCAGTGGTATCAAACGTCTTAATGTTGCACCCTTCAACTTTGTTGCTCTTTCTTTATGTGTACACAACATTAATCCCTCATGGTAGCAGGGCTCCATGTGTTTCAGAGCCTATTTTGTAAACATGAAGGGACATATGGAGACGTGCTTCCTGCTTGCTGTCTTATCCAGTGGAAGCGAACATGGAACGAACAGGCAGTGTAAGAAGAAAAGCCTTGGTGAGGCAGCACAAGGCTGAAATCATGATCGCTGGAGAACAACTCAGGTAAAAAGAAGGGGAATTTAGGGGAACAGTTATTTAGAACAGACACTGAATGTCAGCCGTATGTTACAGGTATATATGACTGATACGTTCTTAAGTCTGGCTGATGACAACTAACTTACGTTCAAGGTTGAGACTTCATGACAGCAAACTAATAAAGGAGCGGCGTTACCACCTGCGCACATATCCTAACTGCTTTGTCGCACAGGAGCTCATTGACTGGCTTTTGAGCCATAAGGAGGCTCCAGACCGGGCAACAGCGGTCTGTCTCATGCAACATCTAATGGACCATGACATTTTCCATCACGGTAAGAAGGAGGCAGTCAAACAAGTTTCTGCTGTGAACAACTTCAACCCTAAAGCTTTGTAAAAGTGATTTAAAAACTGTCTTCTACCTTTTTTCAGTCTGTGATAAGAGGTCAGTTTTCAAAGATGCCAAACTGCTCTACCGCTTCAGGAAGGATGATGGAACATTTCCATTCAACATTGAGGTGAAAATCTTCATGCGGGGACAACGACTATATGAACAGTACGAGCTCTTTTATAATTGCTACATGCTGCTGGTTTAAACCTTAGACTAAGTCAGGAATGAACGTGGACTTACAATACAATTACTGTGCTCTGACACAGACCTACTTTTAGTAAGTATTCCACAGAAATACAAAGGTCAGTTTCACACTTGGTCATGTCTATATACTGTAAGGCCACATATAAGACTAAGTGTTTCTTTGTAGTGTTTATGTGAACTTTTTTTCAGCCAAGATTCAGATTTTACATTATAAAAATCCTATGGCACATCACAAAAAATAGCCCAAAATGTATATGCAAATAAATATGATTTTATGAAATAATGATGTCATTTAGTTTTAACTTACTCACAAATGTACTTACTGAGCATTAAATCCTGGCCAGTTTAATTAAACACAACCTCAATGTAGTCGCAGGAATTGAAGAAAGAAACACACAGCGATCTTCTTCAACAGCTCTGAGTCTCTCTCTCCCTGTTTTACATTTTATATCCATCTGCTGCCACAGCAACATCATTGTCCTTTGGAGAGCAAACGTTTTTTGTATTTGTATGTTCTTGTAAGTCTCATAGTGGACAAGGACTCTATTTTGCAAGTCAGAGAGGAACATGGCGTTTCTTATCAGCGCGCCTTCCCTGGCTGCCAGATGATAGACTGGCTTATTCAAAATGGAGAAGCAGAGAGTCGACGTCGGGGGCTGGACTTGTGCCGTGCCTTACTAGAGCATGGTATTATTCAGCACGGTAAGGAGAGGAGCAACCAAGGGATGCACAATTCCGATATTTTTCATCCATTACCAATAACTTGTTATAATATATTTTTCAATAATATTTCTGAATCTTATACTGCCTTACTTTGTATTGTTAATATAAACTCTGAATGTATATACATTCTTTGATTTGAAAAATATGAGGTCCATTGAGACAAATGTGTTTTGTGAATTCAGACTTGACAAAGAATTAAATTAAATTAACTTGACTGGATATCATTATCTCATCTAAATGGTTCCAAATGTACATTTTTTTCTCCATGGCTTAATGCAGACAAACACACATTAATGACTGTATAAGTGTATAACAAGATGTGAAGTAGGTTTTATGAACATCTTTCCAATATTACTGAGACCAGTGATTATATTAACAAAATGCTGAATTTAAATACAAAGAGATAGATTTTTACTTCATGAAATCATAAATTAAAAATGATCCTGGAAACTAACCATTATTTGTGTTTCTTTGTCTTTCTGTGTCTCATCAGTGGCAAATAAGCATGATTTCTTTGACAGCGGACTTCTGTACCAGTTCTGCATCAATTTTCGACGCAGGCGCCGTCTGTCTGAACTGTTAAATGAAAGCGACCAAGACAATGAGGACAGTTTGACAACACCGACACCAGAAGACAACCACTGTGACAGTCCCTTTGTTGAGAACAAGAGCACATCAAACGGAGGCATTACTGCTTTCCACTCAGGTAAAAAAATGAATATAAAATATATATATTATACAATTTAAAAAATTATATGTATACGGTATATATAAATTAGATATCAACTATATTTGCAATTATAAACGTATTTTACCTTGTGGCTACAAATACGTCAATTGTTTTCCTAAATATTTTCACTCTAGTGGCCCCTGGTAAAGACCTGAAACAAGTATCAAATGTACGTCGCGGTAGCCTGAATGCCCTTCAACTTCACTCGACTGTCTTTTCACCTCTCTCCTCCGCCGTAGTGGTGAGATACAATCCTAAATCAGGTGCAGAACAAATTCTTTGCGCAACATACCATATAGTACTTAATATTTATTTACTCATTTGAAAAGTATGTAATCTTGTCTTTTGTGATTTTAAAGTTCTTCGGAAAAATGTTACATGTGAAGAATTACAGACTCCGGGTGCACCATTCATCAGGAAAGTGTTAACGGTGAGTAACTGACTTTGTGCAGTTGCATTGCATTATTTCAGTACCAGTACCATCATAAGTTGCTTAATTAATTATGAAATAAAAACTCTCTTGGTAAGCCTTTGCCAACAAGTTTTTGTAAAAGGATTGAAAACAGTGAACCAGGAGAGCAGTCGTACACCAGGACCTAGTTAAATTACCATGACAACTTGGTAAAAAAAACACTCATACAAAAGGTACTAATGTGCTAACACAAACCTCTCAAGAGCTTAGACAGGTTAATTTCTAGCGCTGAGCTGTGTTAGTTAATCAGTTTTTTCAACCTTCAATAAATCTCTTTTTTTTTTCTATTTGCAACAGATCTTTTTTGAATACTGAAAAAAACCAAAGGCCTCTTACTGACCATGTTCAGCTCTTTTTGTGGTTTAGGTTTGTTGATCATGAAACTGGCTTGACATAGATTTCGGAGAACACTACAACATGATAGCTAGTTATGGTTATTAAACTTGGACTGCCCTGTTGCAGGCTGTGGTTGCTAGTTGTGGAATTCAATGTATTTAAGTTTACATCAAATACGCCTACGTCTTTTCCATGACATCACTTCCTATTTTTCAGGTAGTAGGAGATGATCTGGGCTGGGGCTTTGTCGTCAGAGGACGTTCTCCCTGTTATGTCCAAGCTGTTGACCCGGGAAGCCCGTCAGCTGCTGCAGGAGTGAGAGTGAGTGGCATATTACACACATTTTATTACAGCACATTTTGATGTCCTCAATGAAAAAACATAGTCCTTCTTCCTAATATAATCGTGTTTAGGTGCGGCAGTTTGTGTGTCAGGTGAATGGACGGTGTGTTCTGTACATGGATTATAGGACCCTTACCACACTGGTGATGACTGGACCTCGCACCATTGTCCTGGAAGTCATGGACCCACTGGAATGAAAACTGCACTGTTTTTTATCTGCTTTTCACAGACTTTTGTTACACTGCTCTTGTCCTCATGAGCACTCAAAATTCCCATTTTTCATTTATTATGTCTTTGCTATACTTTGTGATCCGAGACATGTCTCCACAGAAAGGCTTTCAAGTTTTCATGTTAGATACCACAGCCTCTGCACGCTGTCATCAAGCTCCTACAACCCGAGGTCAGGTAAGAACGGAGCTGTGTAACAGCCGTGAACGCAACACTAATTTGAACATAGTTGTACTCATTATCAATTTTTTAATCGAAGCAATACATCAAATGTGCTGGTAGGTTTGGATGTAGATGTCTCTGGCTTTGTCGGTAAGAAGATCTCCAGTTATCAACTTTTCTAGGGAGAGGGTCATTGGACTGCTTGGGTTACTTACATCTCAGAACACATTCATACCCTACACTCTGCCAAATTATGTTTGATCATTTGAAAACAAAAAGTAATAACGAAACCAATTTGCCTCCCTGTTTTGTTTCAAAACTATTAAAAAAAGTATTCTCGAGTGAACGTAACCAGACAACTTTCAAGTAATTCAAAAACATACCTGAAGTCCCAATTCCATTCAAAAGTTCACCTGCAAAATGTTCTCCAACATATGGAAATACTTGTTTTTCTGTGCATTTAGCAAAAAAAAGTTGTGTATAAAATGTGTTATTCTGTAGTAACCTACACTGCTGCAATGACAGACCTCTCAACACCATAGGATTAATCCTACAGAAAGTCAACAGAAAAACACAAGCAGAGTATTCATTTAAAAGTATAATTCACATATTTATAGTCCTGTCATTACATTAGCATGAGAACTGTGTTTTTAATAAATTGTTGAAAAAAGTTCCTCATGCACTGGTTAATGAATAATGACCACTGAGTAACTATCATTAATCTGTGTATGACAATTTGTTTCTTAACCATAGCTCACATATTCTCTAACATGAGTGCAATATTTTGCCCATATCTATATCTTTAAGCTTTTACCCAGAACATATTCCTTAAGAGGTTCAACAAAGGCTAATAGTTGTCTGTTATCCAACAAATCTATACAATGTCAGCGTAACATTATATAATTTGGTGGTCTGTTTCCATCAGAGATCAAATACATGAGCAGTGCAAATTTAAGAAAGGGTTTTATCCCGATTGCTTTGTTTGATCTGATTAAAATTAGTTTTCTTAATTTTAATGTGTACTGCAGCCCCTCAGCAATTATGCACCGACTAAGCAGAAAAAGTTGAATGGATGTAGGGATCCATCCATGATTTAAAGTAAATTATACTTTAAATCAAACTGCTCATCTTATCTTTAAAAGTCAACAACGAAAGACTATTAAAAGGTTAGTACATGTCTTATTTTAAATATACCGGGCCTATTATTTGTGATATAAATCCCCTAATCTGAGAATCAAATTGATTTTCACTAATCAGACAATTCACAGTCCAAAGTCCCAGAAAAATAACTTTATCAATTTATATTTTATTTAGTTAAGGCTTGTACACAATAGAGTCTTTTAGTATTGGGACCAAAGTTTTCACCATTCATTCTCTGCCCAGTTGTTACGATTTCCGTTTTGTGCTGCCGCCATTTTGGATTGAGGCTTGCCTTATTGTGGTAGATGGTGTTAGCTAGCAAACTGGCCTTAGCGCCGGTGAACGATTAATGCGTGTTTATGGGATATCAAGTATCGACGGACGCGTTAAATAGTCGCCTTATCCGCATTATTTCTTAAGTTGGTTAAATTAAACGTTAACAACTCTGCTTGGCTCTTTGTCCGCCCGACCTAGAACACAGCATCTGCAGTAGAGCAGATGCGCTAACTAGCTAAGTTAGCATCCCAAACTAACCGCGGTATATCGGGCCATCAACATCAGTTTGCACGGCCGCTCTCAGCACTTCTGTGTTTATAGTTCATGCAGTGAGACAATCTGTGTCAACATAGTCACAGGACCCATCCGAAGGTGAGTAACACGAGTCAAGGATGTTTTGTAGTGCAAATTGTAAAATGTGTAACTGATCTGGCGAGAGTAGGAAACAGCTAATCTAGGTTATCATAATAAGGCTAGAACACAAAAAGCAGAGCGTGATACATTATGGGTGACCTGTTATGGAAGATTCGGCACAGAAAGGACATTGGTTCTTTGCTCTTTGATTTAGTTTATTAGGTTTAGTTAAGAACTCTACTGAACAGCGTGTTCACACAGACAACGCTTCAAGGTAAACCTAGTGCATGCTGATTGGCATGTTCCACAAGAAAATATGCTTAACATGTGAAAAAGGAACACAGTAAGGTAATAATAATAAATAACACGGTCACGATAAGTCATAATAATTATGTATACTGTCATAATGTAGGATTAAAAAAACCAAGTATGTACAAATTGGCTTTGCAAAAATGAGTCTTTTCAATCACAACCTTGTTTTCAGCATTGTTTGTGCATAACACATAGAATAAATGTAAATTACAAAATTATTATGATTGTGGTTGGGAAATGTGCAATACATGTGTTATGTAACATATTTACACATGAAGCTGGTAATAGTTTATTTTTTATACATTGGTGTGTATATTCTGTATAACTATCTAAATGTTAAAGAACATTCAAATGGCCAGGGTTTTATTATAAAGTAATGCGTTTCTTAACTAAATATTGCATTGCACGTTAATATTTTGATGAGATTTTGAAAGCTCCATGCTCACAGGATCTAAATAGGCAAAAAACAAAAAACATGTTTAACAGGAGTGGTGCGATGTATATTGGTACTGGAAAGAGAAACATTTGGGAAGCTGTTGCTCAATGTACATAATGGAAGTATTGATTAAAAGTGAGATAAACATTTGACCAAACTAAATGCAATAGTTTGGACCAAATCATTTGTTTTATATTTTATGGTAAAGAAATTTGCATCATAACTGTTTTACCAATAAGATGTCAATTAAGAATTAAAAGTTATACTCAGTATGACTGTATCTTTAAGCTCTGCAGAAAATGACTGTATCATATACAGCAGAAAAAGACACAGACATTGTTACTGAGAATATATTCAATACAGTAAGACATGCGTACTGCCAAGGATGAGTCTGCTCAGGTTAGCTGTCTTTAGCTTGTGTGCTAAGGGCTGTGCTGTCATGCAGGGCTATGTTGTCTGAAGACTTGACCATGTCAGCTCTGTGCAAGGGTCAATGAGAGTTGCTCTGTTTATTTTTCAAACTTTCAGCTTGTTACATTATCATTCCATAGAAATGGCAATTTATTGACCAATTATCAAGGAAAACTGGATTTTTTTTTTCTGTTGCTGGAGTAGTTAAAGTCAGTGTCACTTGAATAAGGAGGAATAAGAGGGTGTGGTTTTGACACAGGACTCTCCAGAGGACAACTTTTTTTCAGTGGAAATTGGAAAAGCAATGTTTGCTAATGTAATTTATGACAAGTATTTTAACTGCTACTGTGTGAAGTTAATCATACTCTAATTGTACTGAACCCAAATTGGCTAAAGTTTTTATAAACTGAATGTTTATTTATGTTTATGATTTGTTTATGCAGTGGTACAAATGTATGTGATACATAACACAGAATTTATTAAATTTTATGCTGGAAAATTTAATGAAATAAAATTTATCAGAGAAATTCAGGTGTTTAATCATAAATATGATTGAACACCTGAATTTCTCTGATTGTCCAGCTTTAATTTTAATTTTGTTTAATGTTAGTAGTTCAATGTATTCATAATAAATATAATAAATAAAAACACTTAACTAATCACTTTTACTAAATGTTGCATGCTATCATTGTAAACAGTTCCCATTTTTATTTAATACCATATTCTGACCAAAATCATGCTCTTGTGTTTCAGGAGAGATGTATCAGGTCCCAGTGAATAACCTTACAAGAATAAGAAGAGCAAGAAAACAAGTGAAAAACGTACTTGGGGACATTGGCCTGGAGTTTTGTAAGGAAGCAGCTGAGGTGCGTGTATTGTTCCTTCACATTTTCTGAATTTAGGTTAAAATCAGAAATTACCTTTAATGAGGTGAGGAAGTTTGTGTCTATAATTTTTTATATTGAACGTTAACACTGAACATGGCAAATGTCACTCTTTCAGGTGAATTCTAACTTGCTCTGGAACACAGATTATGTAGTACCTTTACTAATGCAAAAATGCTTTTCATTTTATCCCCAAACTGCTTATATTATCCCTCTTGTTCGCTCATTTTCTTTTCTGTCCACCAGGGCCTCCAGCAAAGCCTTGGCTGGGCCCAAATGAAGGGAAACCATCTTCTCACAACATTGTCTTTCATCTGTTCCTTTCTCTCAACACAGATTACAATGTCATGTGCAAAACTCTACCTCATGTTACTTTATGTTTCTCTCTTTTCCTAAAGACTAAAAACAAAACAAAAACTTCACACGAGTTTTAGTATGTTCAAAAAAACAGTCTATACAGCCTATAAGCACTGGCATTTCCACCAGCATCTCATCAGCTTTACTGATTGTCTCGACAACATGTAGTCATTTTTCTTAAAAGTCACAATGTTTTATTCATAGAAAAATGTTTTTCACTAACTAGAAACTCTTTCTTCTATTAATCAGGAATTTAAAGAGTTTTGCCCTGATGAGCAGTTTGTGAAAAGCAGTCTTTGCCTTGATATCTGTACATGGGATCCATCATTTTCAAAAACCCAGGTAAATCTTTATTTTAATTATTTTTATAAGACATTGTTTCACTTAATCACTGAAAGTCATCTAATGCCGTTGCCTTTCCCTTCTCTGTGTTCATTAGGACTACAGATCAAAGCCATTTTGCTGCACAGAGTGCCATTTTTCCTCCAAGTACTACTCAGGCTACAAGAACCACTTCCGCAATGTACATAGGAACATTTTTGAGAGCAAAATATTGCTTAACTGTCCGTATTGCACATTTACTGCCAACAAGAGAACTTTGGAGACACACGTCAAAATATTCCACGTACCCAGTTCCTCACGGCAGAACCATGGGAGTTTACAGAAGTCTCTCCCTCAGAAGATTTACAAATCACAGTTTGATCTCAACAGACAAGGAGATGGAGTGCAGAGACCAATGTACTTTTGCAAGAAATGCACATTCCGGGACAGTCTCTACAATATTGTGAGACGGCACATTTATAGGGAACATTTTAAGCACATTGTTGCACCCTATCTTAGTATGGTTTCTGAATCATCTGTTAAAAATGGTGCTAGTCCTGTTACCGGTAACAACATCCTCTGTAAACGCTGCCAGTTTTCCACCCGGAGTTATGAAGCATTAGTTCAACATGTGATAGAGTACCATGAACGCATTGGTGCTCAGGTAACTACAATGATTGGACATGCTAATGTTATTGTCTCCAGGTCACAAACCTTACCAGTATCTTCTATGACTGTTAGCAGGAGCAATCCAGTTAAAGCAGAATCAACAGCACAGTCAGTAATTGGCTATTTAAAGCCACCTGCTATTAAGAATCAGTCTTCTTTTGTAGGCACTCAGGCACGTGTCTTAGTTTCAGGCAAGAGCTCTGTACCCAACACCGGTAAAGGTGTGAATACAGCCCAGACACAGAAGTGGAAGATATGCACAGTTTGCAACGAGCTTTTCCCTGAAAACCTCTACAGTGCTCATTTTGAGAGTGCGCACAAGGCCAAGAAAGTGTGGGCTATGGCTAAGTACATCATGAAAATCCACAACTTTACAAGCAAGTGTCTACTTTGTAACCGCTACCTTCCCAGTGACACGCTGCTAAATCACATGCTTATTCATGGACTCACCTGTCCACAGTGCCACTCTGCTTTCCATAGTATTGAAAGAATCATTGAGCATGTGGCCCAGAGTCACCCTGATGACTTTGCTGGACCCCCTGGTGCGACACCACTCACATTTGATCTAACCATTAAACAAGGCAAAACCAAGAATGTTCAGCTTGTTGTCCTTACGTTTAACATGAAGGAATCTGCCAATGGTCAAGATCAGCCTGCATCGGCTCAAAATAGTGCACCATCTATGATTAAGCTTGCGGCTCCTAGAATAGTTGAGAACAATACTGAACCTCTTAGAACCTTACCAATGACAACAACTCAAAAGAGTGAAGTAGGAAAAACGTTGTGTCCACTGTGTTTCACCATCCTCAAAGGTCCAATCTCTGAAGCCTTGGCCATGCATTTGAGGGAACGGCACCAAGTGCTCCAAACAATGCATCCTGTGGAGAAAAAGATGACATACAAGTGTATTCATTGCTTAGGAGTTTACACCAGTAACATGGTGGCTTCCACAATAACACTGCACCTTGTTCAGTGCAGAGCTGTTGGCAGAAACCAGGGAAACCAAGGTTTCAAGTCTGCTTTGACTCTCAACTCTTCCGGTGCTGGTTTCCTAAAGAGGCAACCAGCAGCACAGGCTACATCTAGTCCCAAGAAAATGAAGATCAGCAAAGATACAAAGTATACTGGGAGTCAATCTGACTTGGATGGTCTTGCTTTAGATCCCAGAAGCTTTGAGCATAAGACTTATGAGGCTAGAAAGAATTTCCTGACTGCCTACTTTAACCACAGACCATACCTTTCTGCTGAGGAAGAGGAAAAGCTGTCTGCAAGTCTTTGGTTGTGGAAATCTGATATTGCCAGTCACTTTGCAACCAAGCAGAACATGTGTGAAAAACAGTGCAAGTCTAAAAAATTATCTGTGTTGCTTGGCTTTGACATGCGTGCACTCAGGCAGGTGAAGCACAACTTGGTCTTTGATGAGGGAGATAGTGAGACTTCTTCCCTCAACATTTCTGGGGGCATCAGGTTGGGCAAAGCTAGTGCAGAAAAAACCAAGTCAATTGAGACGATAAACTGTGACTCAAAATTTAGCACAGTCACGGAGACCATCTCTCTTGATTCAGACAGTGAATCAGAAATTGTTGACGAGCCTGTTTCAAATGGAAATGTTGACACAAATGAACAGAAGACAACAGTAGAAGATACAGAAAACTTACCAGAAGAGGTGAATTGTGTAAATGAAGATGATACCTCTAAAGAGAATGAGACTCCATTGCAAGAAAAGGAATCAGATGCTTGTGTGGCTTCCTTTTAATGCACCTGCTTTTTGGCATGCCTGAGTTGAGGATCGGTTTATCTGACGAGTTCTGTTACCACAAAATGGTAGAAAAACTTTTGCCACACAAAAATTGATTTGTTGGAAAGACATGGTAGCTAATATATATCATGCATTCATCTTTATACTGGTATATAGGTGTAACTGACTGTAAATATAGTATTAGCTATTCTTATTCTTGATGGGATCTGTTATTGAGGAGATATTGGTCACAATATTTAAGCTGGTATGATCTTCCTAACCTTTTGTTTCATCTGTGACAAAGATGTAGAATGTTGTCATTTCTCATCTAGAAAGTTAAATGCTAATGTAAATATTTTTAATAAATGGTTTCATAAAAATATTTCTACACTCCAGTGTGTAAAGAGTCTAAAAAATGCTACAAATACTGTAAAGAATATGGACATTAGAGGTTGTTTGGGCAAACGATTTATTTGAAATTGAAATTGGTAAACTTCTACCTACAGGATGGACACATCCCGTGGAACTTTCTAGTCTGGCGTAACATTAAGATGTAAATTGATTTAGGCAGGATGTTGTTGAAGGCCAAGCAGAGAAATACACAGCCTGCCACCGTTGCTTTAAGTTAATGACTTCTCAGATTGCCATTTAAACAGCATTCGGCCACGAGGACTAGGTGGATGGTGGCATTGCAGTTAGTTGACAAAGATGACCTTATCTAAAATAATCTTGCTTAAATTGAAAGAACACACACCAAGAGGACAGAAACATTGCATACAGCAGTGAATACTTTCGGTGACTGTAAAAGAGGATTGTATGGGTTATGCTATTATGAATCCTGCATACTTTGGTTTTTTTGTTTTTGTTTTGTTTTGTTTTGTTTTTGTTTTTTTCTTGTTTTGTTTTGTTTATGGAAAACTGAATACTATGCTTTATGGTTGACACTAAAATAAAATCCACCTCCAACTATTCCCCGCCAACCTTTCTGACGTCACACCACAGGCCCCTTAAAATCCGGCTGAGTCTTGGATGCTGATTAGTGCTAATGCTACAGGAGGCGGGGTTTTGTAGCGGGTACAGCAGCTGAATTGGCCAACCGCCAGCGTGCACCAGTGCAGAGGCCACTGTATTGTGCAGCTTCTTTAATGTCCGTTTAAAATGTAACACAACCAGTGCAGCGTATTCTGACTCAGCGATTACGCTGGTAGACAAACTAGAGTCTGTGAGCTGTTGTAAGTACATCTATACATGTTCCATGTGACCGTTAGACGTGGTAAACGTTTTGCTTGATATTTGCATCGTTTCCTGTGGCTTTTCTTCTTAAAAGCTAGTTAGCATATGAAGCTCAAGCTGTTTCTCAGAGTCGCAGCTTTGAGGGATCTGCCACGGGGGATGACTGGCATCCCGACAGCTACAGCGCTGATATCACGTTTCTTTGGTATGCAAACGAATAACTTGTTAAACTCCGATGTTTCTTTTTCTTGACTACTACTGTATGTTTTCCTCCGATACTTTTGAAAAGGTCTCTTTGATGCTACACTTTATGTTGTGTTACTTTCCCATCATTTCAGTTCAGAAGAAGATTTTATGACGAATTCATCTGCAGTTTTTGGGATTAAGGTGATGTATGCATACAGTTACACTAGAAATGTAAACTAAACAATCGTCTGTCTGCTTAGTTGTTACACACAAAGCTTATGGGTGTATACACAAGTGTGGACCATTCCCCAGGTTTTCACCATTTGTATTTTTGTAGAAAACTGTTCAAACACTTACTGAGGGCAAATGTTTACTAGTAGGCTGACAGTAATATTGAGCACAATATGTAGAGGTGATACTTAGACCCCCCAAAAAAAGCTTGTGTGGTGAGATGTAAGAACATAGGAAACAGGAAGTTGTATTTAACCCTTCACCAATTCATTTATCCTTTCTATCCTTTGATCCTTTGATTGTGTGGAAGGCCTGAGTTACTCCCAACAGTCATAGGCTGAAGGGGGCCACCCTTTATAGGTTGCAGTTCTACTGTAAACAACAGATAAGTTGACCTGATCCCAAAATCTAAATCTTTTTGACAGGAGGAGAAAAGCCAAGCGCACACTGGGAAAGCCTGCACGGCCATCATCAATGATTTTCATACTGAGGAAGAGTGATAACCAACCTGTCATCGTGTGGCCCAAACCTGCTTTAGGTAAGCTTCCATATGACACACACATGACATTAAATGAAATGTATGACCACAGAAACAACAAAGCTCTGTAAATGCAAAGTGCAGCACCAGAAGTGAACTTCAATATGTACATCTCTCCTTTTTTATTCCAAGAAATCATCAATATGTTTCAAATATTAGACAAGGCAGAAAAGCAGTTGGTAACTTGGTGCCAAAGACTATATTTTCAGAGATATTTTTTTTGTGTTTAGATTTTAATGCAGCATGTGTGAAGATGTAGCACTGGTAGGCACTTTTTATCCCATACATGTAGAAGAGGTTGAATAACGTTATCTAATCTGCATTAACTTACTCTTTTCTCGTTACTTTGTTCCAGACCTTTTATGAACCACAGCATCAATTGGCTGCAACATGGTGGTCTACAGTCTGACAGGAGTCGCTGCAGGGACTATGGGTTCTCCCTAAACTGGCTGCACGTCAGACACTTACTGTATGAAAATAATGTCGTGCAGTAACAGAGAATTGGTTAAGTTCTTTTTAGGTTATAAGCTTTCTCAGAGGAACTACCCAGAATCTCTTCTGATGTTGAGGATTGGGGGAGAACAGCGTGAAGGTGAGGAGGTCACCACAGCGTCCAGTAATGGCGTTCCTCAGACTCCTTCAGCTGTGCTGCAGCACTGCAGTGGTGCAGAGGCTGTAAAGGCTGCTCTCAAGGACTCAGCTGACGAGTTTGAACTTCGCTTCACACAAGCCTTTCGTAACCTTTTCTTAAAGCTGGACCTCACTCCGGACACAGTCTACCACAGTTTTAAGAGCGTGATGGATGAGGTCTTCAGAGACGGAGTCAACTGGGGACGCATAGTCGGCCTGTTTACTTTCGGAGGAGTACTGTGTGTGGAATGTGTGCAGAGGAATATGAGTGAGTTAGTTCCCCGCATTGCAGACTGGATGACCATGTACTTGGATGAATACATTGATCCATGGATCCAGAGCCAAGGAGGCTGGGTAAGTGTCCAGGAACCACACACACTGTGGCCTCTTTACACCTGACACAGCATGATATCAACAATAAAGAAGTACAGCTGTTCATGTGTCATATGTGTCTGAATACCCCCTCCCCCACCCCCCTCCTCTGTAGACATTTAGGGCCCAGTGAGAAGCTACATAACATCCTCACTTTTACTTTGTTTTTTCCACTGGTACCATCGTAGACCAACACATAACCCCTGGTGGGATTTGTGCACCTGATCTGCAGTAGTAGCACAGAACAAATCATTTCTATCTCCTTTTCTCTCTCTCTATATATATATGTATATGTATATATTTAGTCTAATCCATCCATTTTGTCTGACTTGTTTTCTTCCTTTAGGACCGTTTTGCTGAGATTTTTGGCACAGACTGTATTCCAAGAACGAGGAGTTGTCGGGACACAGTGAGAAGATGGCTGCTAGTGGGAGCAGGCCTGCTTGCAGCAGTGTTGATTGGTGTTCTGATCACTAAAAAGCATTGAATGCAGTTGACCTGTCTGTCCAGTGCTACTGCAATGCTTTGCCAACAGAACAAATCTAATTCATACACGTTTACAAAATGCCTGATCTGCTGTGTAGCTTGAGGAGCTTTTCAGGGAGGAATCATAGTCTTCTGGTTTACAAAAACCTAGGAAGTAGGACAGATGTAGCCGGTGTGAAACATAACTGAGGATTCTGATTTTCAAGTAAAGCCCACAAAAGTGAAAATGCACAAGGAATTTGTGTTCTAGTTTAGATTTTTAGACTGTCTTCAATCATCATTTTAGATTGTTATTATTGTATTGTTTTTTTAATGAAGGTTGACTGATGCCTCGACCAATCAGCAGTCGTTATAGTGTAGAGTTTCTAAGCGATTAGAATTGGTTGTGTCAAGATAGTGTGGCGTCATCATGCGCAACCTTGGTGTTTTTTTTTTGTTTTGTTTTTTTACTTTGGTGTTTCTGTGAAATAGGAGCTATCTGTCTGGTTCAGACATGGGGAAACTGTGGCCTGTGGGCCAGATACAGCCCGCCAAAAGGTGGTAGGAGGTATGGTAAAGATTTATATCAATCCTTTTTCTTGCGTTATAACAAATTGACTGTAATTTCAGTTGATGCCACTTGATGGCGGCACACATCAATTGTGTCAAAATTTTCTTTGAAAGTTCAAGTTTATTTTTGTATTTATATTATTTCACCCAGCATTCTACATCCAACCAGTACTGAACCTGCCCGCCAGTAAACTTTTGAACCTCTTGTCCAAAAGAAAATATTTAACCATCACGTAGACAAGTGTTGCATAAACAGGATCTTACAGCACAATTCAGTGATGGAAACATTGCATTCTTTATTGTCACATACAGTAGTTGAAAGTAGGTACCACACAATACAGTCCTATGATCACAGCTGGATCAGAAATTCTCCGGTGTCCTTTTAGTAAAAAAAAAAAAAAACGGGTTTTTTTTTTTTTTTTTTTTCTGAGTCCTGGAAAACTGTTTTATATTATCTCACTTCCTGGCTGACAATTACTTATACTGACATGTTGCAAGTGTTTTTGTTTTGTTTTTTAAAGCGTGTTAGCAGTAAAACAAGAAACTAGCATTAGTTTTTTTTTATTGAGTCACATGGTACGTCACACACTCATAACATGTAGGCTGGATGTATGCCACAAATTCCTTTTTAAAGATAAACACAGATTGACTCTGTTGTAAAACCAGAATTCAATAGGCTCATTTTTTTATCTTCCAAATTGAATAATTATTTTTTTGTTGTTTGTCTTTTTTTTATTCTATTTTGTTAAGTCCAGCAAATGTTGAAAGCTCCTATGTCACCAGTCTAGAGGTGAATCAACCTAGATAAGCTATGTTACGTGAGTGTAAAGCAACTTCTTTTTGTCATGTTTTATTATTTTTGTGTATGCCAAGGGCCAATTATTTATGGCATATTTATATAATTTGTTGGCTTTACTTGATGTAAAAAGGAAAAATAAATGTAGGTTTTTCATGGTCTATGATGTATGTTGTCACATTTCAGTCAAAAGTAGTATTCACAAATCAAGTCAATCTTAACTGTGCACACAGAAACTACGTTGTTTGGTAAACAAACTAAATAATTGATTTAACCCATCAATTGACATTTTTTCTTTTTTTTTTTTTTTTTTTTTTTTTTTTTTTTGCTTAAAAATGAATTCCAACTTACTTAGCTTAAATGTGTAATATGTCTTATTAACCAGATAATCAAATGCGTACTATTGCAGGTATGTGTGCTAGCAAAATGCTACAGCGGTGTGTAAAACTGCAGTGCTCTGCTTTGACCACCCGGTGGCGTCTGTAAACCAGATATGCTGAAAAGACTTAACGAACCCAATGTTGACGCAGTTCATCCATCAACCACTAAATCCTTGGTCAGTCCATCTCAGGTCTACAGAGTCAAAACAACCATTTACACTAACACTCGTTAGAAGAAGAGTTGACGATAAACCAATCTGCACATTAGGAAGCAACATAGTGATCTCCTACCACCATGTCAGTGCTTGGCCCCAAAGTAGAACATGCATTTTTAAAAATTGTATTTTTTCAAAGGATGGTGCTTGGGAAATGTCTTTGTTCTTCACATCTTAGCCTTTAATGTCCATCACTTCAGATTATGAATCTGCACTGAAGCAGGTTCAGTCAAACCTGTCCTAGTCTGTCTGTATGTTAACACTGACTTGCTCCCTTCCAGAGTTTTTTTCTTCTTCTTCTTCTCTGTATTGCAGGATGGAGCAGTTTGACTGAATTACTCACGACATTTTAGTCAAACGCTAACGGATGGCTGTGAGAGAGCGAGCTGGGGCAGGCCTGTGGTTACTAATCTGTCCTTGACACTCGTTGCCATTTCCCCAGGGCTGTAACAGAAGCGGACAAATGCAGACAGAGGTAGTTCAGGAAGAGGATAAATTGTGGACACACTTTAGTGTTTACATTTCCAATTCATTTTTAACTTTTAATTTAATTTACTGTGATTTAGCGCAGGGAAGTTTGAGGTGTAAAATGTTCTGATACAAGCAAATGTTGATTGCATTAAATCCTTTTTTTTACTCTCAGTCATGTAGAAGATGTTAGCTTAAAGACAAAACTGTTTAGATTTGGGGAAAAGATCCAGAATGTGTAACTAAAAGTTTAGGAGTCACTGTTAACAGATGAGCAAACACAAGCTAAAGGTTGAGTTGGTATTTGGTTGGTATGAGCTACCGATGTACACGCCAGCTGTGTCTTGACTGTACTTTATCAACCATATGTGGAGGGACGGTGGAGTTATTGGACATGCTGTACGGTCTACGTCATTTTACTGATGTGTTCAAATGCATTCAAAATTGTAAGCTACTATTTCACAAATTAATAATCAACACATCCATTTTGACAGCCCTAGTTGTAAGAGCATTACCAGGACGCATGGGCAACGTGACTAAAACGTCCTCGTCCGCTGCCCAACTAAACTTTGGGCAGCGCTGTTGTTCTGTTTGTTAGAGGCCAAATTAGAAATGGGAAGACACACGATCTATTTACTTAAACCATTTAGTTACTTTAGTTTTGTGCTTCTGCGTCTTGAAAACTAGATTATGATTAGTGGTTCACTTAGAGCTCAGATCAGTATAGAGCTTAGTTAATGTAGGAGCCATATTTAGAAAAAATGATAGCATTTTAAAAACATAACACATTTCTATATTTAATTGACCTAAATCCTAAATGAACAGTTGGTACTTTATCAAGTTAATATCCACTCATAATCTGATTTGACACAAAGGTCCCATAAGAGAAAGTATCAATAAATAGCTGAGTTGTAATTCGGTCAAACATCTCATTTGTTTGGTGTTTTGTGGTTAAACACAGTGAAGTCAGCCGATGGATCTGGATTAAAATGACAATTTCTATAGACTAAAACTGAAAATAGGTATTCAGATGGCCTGGAGATCGATATGGTCTTTATTGAATATTGTTTAGGTATGTTTGAAAAACAAAACAGAGAAAGAGTAGAAGAGAGAAAAGGCGGGAGAGAGAGGGAGAGAGAGAGATACAGTTCTGCATAGGAGAGATAAGACCACCGTCTACCCAGAAGTTTGTTTCTGTAGAATTGGAGTCCAATGGTGACACGCACCATCATCGATGCCCCTGTGACAACAGTCGTACAACCACCTCCCAACTGTCCATATCAACACTCCCATGTCAGGTCGATCTGCTGGGGATGAGATACTGTCATCAGGAGCAGACGTGTGTGTGGGACCTAAATGTGTTCAAGGACACGACCACGGATGTGCTGCAATGACTTATGCTGTCTGTCCTGCTGGCTGACAGTGAACGACAGTCTGAAATTCCTGCCTTTCTTTCATCTTGATAGTGTCTTATCAGAGCTGAGCAGCCTGCACACACACACACACACACACACACAGCTTTGACCCTGCCCTTTTGACCACGCTGTTCTCTCACTCTCACTCACTCTCTCTCTCTCTTTGACAGTGACAGTGACAGTGGTTGCCCACATGCTCTTGAAAACTACGAACTCCCATCGCCAGAAAAACGGCCACACTTCCTAAACCTGCAAAATAATTTACTCAAACCATGACATTTGTTCTGTTAAGAACAAATTAAGACATTTAGTAATGTTACTAAATTTGGGCCTGTGAAACAAACTAAAATTGTTTTGCAGCTAGGAAGTGGTGTCAAGGTTCATCAACTAAAGAAGGATTCATGGTAAGTGTAGTGTGTTTTTTTTTTTCTTAAACTAAAAGGTAAGTTCAAGTTTACGAAGCATTCAAACTGTAGACCATTTAATCATTCATATTGCCACTGATTTAAAATGTAAAAGCAGTAGATCTGCTGACTCATTATTTCCATGCAAATAAAGGTTTACGGGAAACTGAGATCCAATAGCAAAAATAAAAATATTAATATAATTCAATAGTGTGTAGTCGTAACCTTTGATTGTTCGACTTCAATCATATTGTGATGTGTAGAGCTGCGCGCTTTTAATCAGTAAAGAAAGTCAGGTTCCTTTTGTAAAACTCTTTGATGAGTTTGTCTTTTGACACCTTTCCTTTAAGTGTTTTTTTTTTAAATAGACACAATAGTCTGACTGTGGCAATACATGAATACCAGCACAATGCCACTGTTAACAGGACCAGCTTAGATATTTGCATCTGGTCCAACTGAAGCCTTGCATAACATTATGAAAATATTGTTTAAGTTCAATATTGTATTTTTATTGGAAAATATTTCAGTCTGCGGTCCAGTGAAGGCCCTACTTCCTTATCCCTGCCCTCCCTCCCTCCCCCACTGTTCCCTCCCCCCTGATTTCCCTGGAAACTGTAAATGAGCTGCTGAACTCTTTTGACTATCAAATGACAGGAACAGTGTTAGGATTGTACACAGCCGAGCCACCTCTGTACCATATCTCTCTTCCATTAATACAATTTTCACCCTAAATTTGCATGAAAGCGTTCTTCTTTAACCTGCGCCAGACCACAGAGAAATTGTATCTTTGCATTTTATATTTGCTTTGTTCAAACGTCACTTTATTCTCGAGGTCTTATCACAATCTGTATGCACATTTCAGCATCAGAAAGAAGGAGCTGTTGCCTTGTACTGAACACAGGCCGCTGTGAACATGAAGGGCAGGTTCATCCACCTCACGAAATTAGTCAAAACTAAAATGGACGCCAAGACATTTATTAATGATTTAACAATCAGATGCATCAAACTAATATTATTAATTATTACAATATTATTATTATATAATATCTAAATATATGCAAGTTAAATAAGTTAAAATATGTTTTTATAAATTAACCATAAATGCTATTGAAAGTATTAAAATACAATTTAAAAAGGCATTTAAGGAAGAAAAATGTGTGTTCAACAAACGTCTCTCATAAAGCGTTATTTTGAATGTTAGGTCTGCCTCCATGTTGAACCTCTATCTCACTGCACTGAAGAGGTGTGTCTTTGTTTACTAAAGTTATACCCCAAACCCCTCCCTTTAACTGTCCCTGGGCTCTGCATGTACTGGAGGTTGTAGAAGCTGCACCAACCATCGGCCCATGTCAAATGTGTTGGTGTATCCTGTCGCCTGCCTCGTCTCTCGTCTCTCAGGTACGTGACTTCTCTGTTTTTAGTCAAAATTTTGCTGACAATTAATTTATTACCCAGGGTTTAATTTCCTCTCATCATTTCTATTGCTCTATCAACTGAGTTCTGGAGAAGCTGAAGGTTTTGATGCTTTTTTATGTCCTGCACCAATGATTCAAGACATTTTAAAGACGTACAATATGCAATGTAACCAAACCAACATGTCTTCTTGTGATATTTAATATTTAATTTCAGTTTTTTTCTTCTAAATACAACTCATTCCATTTTTTAATTTTACAGTTATTCACACAAGATTCAATTAGAAAACAAAAATGTATTAAAAAATTATTTTAAAAAAGAAAGCTAAAAAAATACATTAAATAGGAAAAAAAGAGAAACCTTTTTTTTAAAGTTTTGCACAAGGTTGATGGAAAAAGTATCGACTGTAGAATTTACCGAAAAAAGAACAAAAACAATCTGAGGTGTCCAGACCATTGGCATAAAGACTTTTTCCTGCTGGAATAAAATGAACACTGTAACTTTACATTTCACTTTAAGAAGATGTATACCATTAACTATAAATATATATTAATTTTAATTGTCTACTATAACAAATTTAACATTTTGGGACTAGAGTAAACCTGTAGGACAAAGTCCTTAGATTTCAAAAGACATGTTTCTCAGCTCAGGACAAAAATGAAGTAAGGCCACAACTGACGAACGATAAAAGGCCAGATGTCAAACGTGCAGGCTGCTGACTTTGGCTTGATCGTGTCACCCTTGGACAGTGTTGCTTTACAATTAATAAACAAATAGCCAAGAAAATTGGGCTTAGCTGAAGCTAGTTTATTACAGTGGTAGCAGTGGAAATCTCTATATACATAATAATAATAATAATAATAATAATAATAATAGTAATAATAATAAGAGAGTAAACTCTCTTATAATTTGGGGTCTAGTGGATTCAAACCTGCAACTTTCCAGATCTAAGTCCACTTTCTTTAGCCAACATTGCCCTAATAATATTACTATTATTATTATTATAAATAATAATAATAATAACAACAACAACAACAACAACAACAATAATAATAATAATAATAATAGCAACAACATATAGAGAATAGATTTATCACTAATTTTTGTCTATTTCTACACTTGGTACACAGCGTGTTGTGTGTGCGTGTGTGTGTGTGTGTGTGTGTGTGCGTGTGCGTGTGCATCCATCCGTCCATGCAGTATCTTATCGTATCTGTGTGTTGCTGGCATCACATTTCTAATTTGTAGGTTTTTTGATTTGTTGATAAGTTTTTTTCCTTCCTAGTTCATTATGTTGATTGTTTTACACCTAGTAGAAAAACACACTCGAGGGACAGGAGTTTTGTGTGTGTGTGTGTTACAGCTACTGCAGATGTTTTCACTCAGGTTTTGCAGAACTCTTCGACCCATCATGAGAGTTCCAATGTCATTTGTTAGTTCATATTTCAGGGGACATTTTGCTTCTAACTTATGCTCATTTCTGACCCTCGTACAAACACTGATAAATGGAACTGAAGACTTGTGTTGTTGTGTTCTCACCCTTTTCTGTTATTATTTTTGGTTGTCGATCTCCCTAAGGACATCTTCTGGTTTGCATGCTGACACACCTACGACATAACTGACTCTGCATTTACACAGATAGTTATTTTTAGTTGTCACTTTCAGCCACAGTCAAACGAGGATCCTAGAAAAGGAAGTTTACAGAAACCTGCTGTCAAGAGATTGAGTCCTTGATGAGTGAGTCCTCCATGAAGTTCAATCTTCTCTGCTTAAATCAAGGCTGTAAAAACCCTGTGAAGGAAGCTTTTTGATCCAACCACAGACTGAGAAAAACAGAGAAAACTTGTATTTTATGGACTTTTTTGTCAAAAATATAAGTCACCAATCTTAACCATCCTGGATCATTTGTGGCTATGTTTTGGGTCTGAAATGTTATCGCCTGATTGTTAAAAATTTCCCAAATGATTTTTAACATTTAGGACCAAACGTTGATAAAGATTCTTTAGCATTATGGTTTAAATAAAGGGAAGTGAACTCCTTGTCATTGTGACACAGCTCACCAACTGTGACCTCTGCTTTAACCCATCACCAAAGTGAACAGTGGGCAGCTTTAAGGACCAGGGGAGCAGTGTGTGGGCACGGTGCCATACTCAGAGCACCTCAGTGGTAACTTGACAGCTGGTGGACTCGAACCTGAAGCCTTCCAGACCCAAGTCTGCTTCCTTAACCACTAACTGCCCCATAAATGTCAGCTTTGTAACAGTTAAGTTCACCAAAAGGTGCCTGAGACGTAAGAGACATTATAAGATCAAAAGCTAAGCTAAGCTAAGCTAAAACCTGGTCAATAGATTTTAAAAAGTAAGCGAAGAATTGATCGCATTAGCTACGTCAAAGCCAAAAGGCTTGTTTAGCTGGGAGGCCAACTTTGGTATAAATGTATTCTCCACGGTCAATGTCATTTGGTGATGTTAGAGTCAGATATTTCAACTCTCCATTGTTTTTCTACTAGCATGGAGGATTCCTCGGACCAGACCCACTGGGTGTCTCCAGCTCTGCTAAGCTCAGATGCTCTGACTGGTTTCTCTTCGGAAACTGGACTGCTGCCTGCGGTGGAGGAGGATGAGAGCTTTTTCTCCGGTCAGGACATGGACTACTCCGGCCTCCCTTCTTTCTTCTCCAGCCCAGGCCACAGTCGTGTATCATCCACCTACAGGCACAGCTCTGGTCAGTGCTTCAAACATTAATGATCAACCAATACAATTTGACAGCATAAAACAAATGTTTCCTTAAAATCAAATACAATAAATAAAATAATACATTGATAGAATTTGAACTGTCCAATCAAATTTATATCTGTGAACACCCTGTATACAAGCCAGTATATACTGTATATTTAACATAATATTTAAGAAATTGATTAAAAAAAAACAACTCCAAACTAATTAGGTTTTAACAGTTCCCATCACCAAGTGTTGGGCCGTGAGATGTCCTTCTTTGTGTGAATGTGTTTTTTATACCTCATCTTGACACTTGATATTTAAGGAACTCAGAATTTTTCCAACCTTCTCTAACCTGACTTGTTTTTTAATGGGTTGTGGGAACTGGTTCTATGGTCACTATTAAAATGTAAGTCTTTCAGAGAAAACAGCAAATGTTTTCTTTTGTTTTAGGCATTCAACTAAATGTTAGAGTATCGACCAAACTGAATATTTGGTTTTGGTTTTTGACGTGTACTACCTTTCCTGTTTAAACTCATGATCCTTTCCGTGTCTCTCTTTTCAAAGTTCGTCCAGTGATCAGTTCACCCAGCCTCCTCAGTAACTTCCAGCTGTTGGACAGTACTGCTGGCCACTCCCTGAGTTCACCCTACATCCCAGCCTCAGCATGGAACAGCAGTCCTCTCACCAAAACCCCACTGCACTCACACAGCCCCACCATTCTCTATAACCCCACATTCTCCTCCTCCTTCAACATTTCTAAAGATGGATACTCCTCTCCAGCCAGAGAGAGCAGGGAGAGTCCCCGGCTCCAGGAGGAGCTGAAGGTGGAACGTCTTAGTCCTTTGAGAGGACTGGGCAGCAGCAACGGCAGTAGTGGCTTTCTGAATCTTACTCCAGCTGCTGGGAGCGTATACACACCGCTGTCGTCCCACTCTCACCCTCACATGCTGAGTCCTTACGGCTCATACATGGCCAGTCCTCAGGAGTACAGCTCTGCTGCGCTGTACTCCAGCCCAGGCTCCTGGATTAGCCCCTCGTATTCTCCCAAACTACGGAACAAGATGAGGGCGACCACTCCAGGTGAGCAGTCACCCAAAAGTCAACATGTTATCATAGTAGTTAACATAGTTATGAGATGTGATAACAAAAAAAGATAGACTTTAGGATTTGTCTGCCATATTTAACTCGTCATAACGTTGGACACAAGTGGTGAATAAATAGATTTTTTTAAAGAAATGTCTGTTAGTGTCTGACCGTGACCATAAAACAGTAGAACCAGGATTTACTGCAGTTTTCTGAGAGTCCCAGTAGATTTTCTGGAATCATAAATCCATTTGCTTTACTTCATAGATTTTTCTCACAGGCAAGAACTAGAACTTATTGTTTTGTTTGATGCCTTGGTTTTTCAGACGAACCAGAACTCAACTTTCACTGCCTTCTGTCATTCAATAAAGGATGGACTGGTCCTTTTTTATTAGACAGAACCATAAAAAATGAGTAGAATGAATGTAGAAATTAGAAAATTGTATGCTCCTTCCTTGCAGCATACACATGCTAATGAATCATCAAAAAAATGTAACCTGTTTTGCATTTTTCAACACTTAATTTCATGATAATTAAAAAAAAAACAAAAAAAAAAAACAAAACCCGAATATTTAGTATTATTAATAACTGCAGCTGTACTGTAATCCTCAGTATTTTCTGCATCATGGACTCTGACAACAATGCATGTAATACTTGGTTTCAGTTTGACACCTTGTAAACACTGTGGCTTTATTGGGTTATTTCAGTGTTATTCAAACTTGTGGTTACGACACCATATGGTATCGCCTGGAATTCAAATGTGGTCACCGGAAATGTCTAGTAATTGATTGTTTTTAAAAATTACATGACAAACTAAAGCTGAAGCTGAAGTATTATAATAATTTCCCTCGTTCAAGTCTTGAGAACAAACGTATAACAAATACAATCAAAAAATAATTCCAGGAAAAATGTTTCAAATTTTTGATGTCAAAATGGGGTCTCCAGCCCAAAAAGGTTGGGAATCCTTGAGTTGATTAGATAGAAGAAGGCTTATTTATATAAAAATATATATACTTGTACTCAAACCTTAAAATGTGCCATTTATTATAATCTGTGTCTGTGTGATTTTGAACAGAGGCCAGAGAATGTGTCAACTGTGGAGCTACAGCGACCCCACTGTGGCGTCGTGACGGCACAGGTCACTACCTGTGCAATGCTTGTGGATTGTACCACAAAATGAACGGCCAGAACAGACCTCTGATTCGTCCTAAGAAAAGACTGGTACGACCCACACTGAGGCCAATCTGACTTTTTATAATAGTGATTTTAACGTTTAACATTTATTTTTATCATTTCAGATCGTTTCCTTAGTTTGTGTTGTTTCTTTTTCAGATTGTGAGTAAGAGGGCAGGCACACTCTGCGCCAATTGTCACACGAGCACAACGACACTCTGGAGACGCAACGCAAACGGCGAGCCTGTGTGTAATGCTTGTGGACTTTACTTTAAACTGCACAATGTGAGTCAGTCATCCCTCTCCTCTCTCTGTGTTTTCTGTTGAATGTGGGACGTAAAAACAGCTCTTCACTAATGACATAATTAAATGTAGTTGGCTCAATACATCACACCGTTCATATACTGTAGTCCAGGTCTGTACGACCACAAAATAATCACCGTACTTAAATAAATCAAATGAATCAGTTACTTGTTAAGGAAAGTCACATGAGAGCACTTTAAAGTGCTGTCCAAACTAGAGCAGAATAATAACCACGACAACGAAACTTACTGAAACGTTGAACATTTACAAATGGGTCTTTTTTTTACTCCAGATCAATCGTCCACTTACAATGAAGAAGGATGGAATTCAGACACGTAACAGAAAAGTCTCCAGCAAGAACAAGAAGAACAAGAAGGCCACTCTGCTGGAGCAGTACTCGGAGGTAAACCAGCAACCTTCCCTGGACAGTAACGCCGGGCCCTTCTCCTTGGGCCCTGGGACTCTCCTGACCTACAGCCACGCACCACACCTCATCCCGGCCCCTTCCCCCCTTCACCCTTCTGCGTCATTACCCTATACACACCACCTTAACTCAGGCATGGTGCCGACACTGGTGTGAGCCGAAGCAGCAGCACCTCCATGTTCTGAGGATGAAGTGCAGCAGCTTGACTGTGACCAATCTGTAAAGTAGGTTTTAACTCAGAAATGGTCACACCTCAGTCCATATTCTTTTGCCCGGTCAGGCCCACAATCTATTCAGTTAGGCCAACATGCAGAAGCGAGGTGAGCCCAGTTTTTGATGTGAGCCAGGCTTCTGCAAAATCTTGACCAACTTCACAAGTGTGGATCACTGAAACCAAATGAGTCCATGAAATGTTAGAAATAACAGCCTACTGTTAATTTAGTTTAGCCCATGTGTTTCTAAAGATGTGCTTTTGTTTATATATTTCCTCTTTATTTTCTAAGAAATTACATTTTTATATACATATGTATTATTCAAATTTTTCATTGGGCCATCGTTTGAGGCAGATAGGATTATATAACGTGGTATGCATACAGTACCTGTCATTGCTTAAAACAGTGGTCCCCAACCCCCGGGCCGCAGACCGTCACTGGTCCGTGAGTCAATTGGTACCAGGCCGCACAGAAAGAATGCATAACTTACATTATTTCCGTTTTATTTATTATCTGATTCTGAACGATTTTATTTTGAAAAATTACCGGATGCTCTCCGCCGCATTTGTCTACCACCTGATAAATGTCAAGATACTTGCCTCGGTCACATGTCTTACCAACATCCGCTACCTTCTTAAAGGTTCTGCTCCGAACGGTAACACATAATACATTACCGCTATATTGAAACCCCCAATCGAGCAAAATAAACAAAACATTATAAGTCTATTTTTAACAGAGAATTCCAGGAGTCCTACTTGAAATATGGATTTATTGCGACAGGTTGTTCCCACGCACCGAGTTAGCGGCGAGTGGCTCGCTAATGAGGCAATGACGCCTTGATACGGCTTCGCCACATGGAGACTAAGCGTTCTGCATTAAAAGACAAGCGGGGCCAGTTTTTATGCCGGTCGTATCATTTTATTTAGTTGTCTTTATCCGTCACACCTTAACGGCCGGTCCGTGAAAAACTTTCAGACATTTAACCGGTCCGTGGCGCAAAAGGCGTTTGGGACCGCTGGCTTAAAGCAGTAAAACTACACCTGAAGGTCAACTTTGTGAGGAGTAGTGGCAGCTAATGGTCGGACTGCAGATTGTGACCAACGCAAGTCTCCTCTGCTCAGCCCTTCTACCCTTCAGGGAGTTATGGTGGCCTTGCAAAAACAGATGCTACAATGTGTGGTAAGAGATCTTTTAATTTTTCCTGTTTCTGTTCAAATTCTTAAAACAGCCTATTCTAAAGTGTTTATTAATTTGTTCAACAGCAAGGGACTTTTATTATTAATAATTATTATCATTACAAATCAAAGGATGTGAGAGTTGCCTCCATCCCCTTTGGACATGATGCTGTATGTTTCTAATCTTAAAATTTGTTATGTTTGCTTTGATGAAGGATTTTTCTCTATTTCAAACAATGGTCAGGTGTTACATGTTGTTCTCATTTAATTGTTGACGTTCTGCAATAAAATAGCTGTTAAGTGAAACACGGAGATGATACTACTGTGTAAAACACTTCACATTCCATCAGAAATCTACTCGTGCTTCACTACTACAACAAGTACATTTATGGACTGTATACTAAGACATTTTAACAGTAAAACCTCCCAATTTAGTTTAGGCTTTGGGATCAATCGGACAGTTTTGTATGTTTTCCTAAATATTATCATTTTGAAATGTGTAGAAAACATCAATAAAAAATCAGTGTGCCTCATCTATGTCATCTATTTTTTAGTTATTAACCTATATCAATATTAGTTAATGTACTAATCTTTCAGATATTTTTTTCTTTTAAAGTTATACTTTAATATTAGTTACACTTAAGTATTAGGTTCACAAAGAGGGAAATTCTTCATCTTCTGGCTTCAGCCTCATGTCATAATAATAAGCATCAGGACCAATGTTGGCACGTTACTTTTAACAAGGATTAGTTATATTTACAAGTTACTTCTCCCGAAAGGTAACAAGTAACGAGTAGGTAGCTGAGATACTACACTTTAAAAGTACTTATTTATGAGGGAAAGTAGCTATTGCACTACTTGGGGGGGTGAAATTCTGCTGAAAAGTTTTGAAAATAAAATTTCAATTTTTACCATCGTGAAAAAAA
>NC_024317.1:11747080-11764989 GCF_000523025.1 Cynoglossus semilaevis
TTACTATCAGAAAAAAATGCAAAAAATAAAGTCGCAGAAATGCCTTTAAATGCAAGTTTATGCTCTAAAACATGCTTCCAAATGAATAATTTGTGCTTAAAACAGCAAAAAATATTTTATCTGAATATTTCAAAAATATTTACAAAGTAAGACTATAGTCTTACTATCATGCAAAAATGCAAGTGTGACAGATACACATAATAGACATTATTATAGTCTATTTCTTAAAATTACTTTCTTTAAAGTGGAAAAGTAGCTGTATTGGTAGTGATAATCAATAGAGTCATGTATGCAGTCTGACAGGAGAAAGTTTACCTTTTATTGTTGTATTTAGGGTCTCGGTGATCTGGTGGCTGATGATATGCCTTTGTGTGTCCGTGATCCTCCACAGCTTGTGCCAACTTTTCCTCATACTCTGATTCTGGGAAAAAGATGGACACCTGTTGCCACACTGCTGGGTATGTACAAAATGCAAAGGAAATACAGTAGGGCTAACATAGAAGGTAAAAGAGATCTTCTTACCTGGTATCTATCTTGAAAATACTGGCACGTGTTGCATCATACAAAATAAAACTTTATTGAAAATCATCTTTACATATGTAAAACATTAATCAAATATGTTGTGGACAATGAGAATTGAGACATGGACACTTCAATTTTCCTCTATTTTTTCATTAGTGTTAAATATATAAATTTAATGTTTAATTTTCAGTCTCTTCAAAACAGCCACAACAGCGTCCATTATTTTTTTTCTAGGATATATTTGTTTTAATCTGTAAAAATAACATAACATACATTCATCCTCTCAAATCTGGACATATTGCGGTATTGAAAAAGTTGTAACAAAATGTAAATAAAATGAATTTCTATATTGAAATTACTCTTTGACACATTTTATTAGTCTGTCTAGGTTCTCAGTCATCCAGGTCATTGATCCAAAAATAGTTACATCGGCAACTGGATGGAGGAATTTTTTTTGAAGACGTTTCACCTCTCATCCAAGAGGCTTCCTCAGTTCTGGGACTGAAGAAGAACTGAAGAAGCCTCTTGGATGAGAAAAAAAAAAACTACTCTGTCCAGTTCCCCTCAGTGTAACTATTTTTGGATATTAGCTTTAATACTACGTTGTTGTTTTTTTTTACATCACGAGTGTCCTTTTTTTTGTTATTTATTCTTATTTTTAGATGTGATTATGTTGCAGATTGATTGTTTTTGTCCAGACCATACATTGACTAAAAAAATGTACAGGACCGCCAAACTATTATTGGGCGAACCACAATTCTGAAGAGACGGTGGCAGTCCAGAACAAGTCCAGAACTTGTCAAATGCCTTTACAGACAGCATAATGGATCATTTTTGTATTATTATTTCAAACATTCTTTCCATATAATGCAGTTTCGCAATGTGGTGAGCTAACCAGAGTTTACTTTTCCAGCTAACGGCTCGGTGTACTTTGAGATAACAGTACTGTTTGGAGCTCTGGAGACATTCAGAGTTTCTTACCTAAGCAGAGGTCTCCTTCTGCTGTGACAAACACTGCTGCAGGTCAGTCAATTTCGCCAGAACACAATTTACGATTTGGGGGTTTGATAATTCCGAGTGAGAGTTTATTACACTGATATTAAACAGAGCTGAGTCGTTGGTATCTTATGTCCCTGATATAAATACTGTCCATTGATCGCTACAGTGGGAATTTAAGGTTCTATCTATGGACAACAGAACGTGAGGAAATAAATCTGTCTAGGACCACTTAAAACACAAACAGAGAAAGGTTTCGTCCATACATTAATCCAGCTCTGGACGCTGGAGAGCTGCTGCTCTGTCATTTAATGGCCGAGCTAAGGTTTATATCACACCATGGTGCTGTTCGTCCACTCAGTCAGACCGTTTTACAGCTGGGCAGCGGTGAGCTCCCGTAGAGGTGAATAAAAAGTGTGAAAATCAAATTGACCAGGACAGCCAGCGGTGAGTCAGCAGTCTGTTTGAGGAGACGGTGAGCCTCGCTCCAGGAAAACAAGAGTGAATTTGAAACACTGCTTTCTAAACTGCAGCCAAAGCCGACAGAGCAACAGCCTCCAGATGATGATTCAGCATTTAGGATTATTTATAAGGCCTCGGTCTGCTTCTAACAAAGTGCTCGTTGAATTCAACGTGGTCAATAAAAACACCATAAAAAAAAAACTCCACTGCTGCAAACTTGGAATTAACAGTGTCAGGATTAATGATGAGGAATAACTGAGGCTAAACTGTGACTGACTGGTCAATGAATTAATCACACAAGACTGACAAGTTCAGACATCTTGAACCATATAAAATTAACAAATTAAAGAAACATTGGCAGAGAACCGTGGAACCTTCCTATGTGAGATGTGACAACATTTTAAGAAAAAGGTACAAATTAAACACAAATCAAGTTAGAAGAATTGTCATAACCAAGAGTACATCAATAAAAGTGACAAGTAAAAGCAATAAAATATAAGACTGAATTATATTTTAAGTTTTGAAATGTTGTTATTGGCTATTAGCTATGGGGTAACAATACTGCAGCTATTATAACTTAAATTGTACTTGGGAAACTGCTGCTCCAAAAAAACCTATTTTCACAGAAAAAAAAAATCAAACTCTGACTTGTTTCCTGGACTTCATTCAAGGTATAGATTTTGTGTCAGTGTCAGGTCAACTCGGTCAAAAAAATGTCTTAACTAAAAATTAAGTTGAAACATAAATATTCAATAGTGTTGAATTTGTAGTTCTACGATAATCCTGAATGTAGATATGGTTAAGACAGCTCTACTGATTCATACTAACAAACATAACTTAAGGCCATTTCAATTAGCATTTAGCTAAAGAACCTGAGCGCAAATATTGGCTGTCAGTAGGCGTACTGGTGCAAAAAAGATTTAAAAGGAAATAATACTTTGTATATTTACTTTGGTCAGGAGAAACCTGCATAATAACTTGGGATAGCAAAAAAGAAAGTTTTAAAATAATATCTTTTTTTCTTTAAAGGCTGCTGCCTGCTCTTTCCAACACCTTGATAAACAGGAAGCACAACATCGATGCAATAATGACAACAGGGTTTTACAGCCACAGATGGCACAGATGTCACACTTCGTAAGATAACGCAAACCCACAAAAAAACCTCAATAGTGAAAACTTCCTAAACTCTTCACAGTGTAAACAAAGCCACACACATTTCCACCATTGATGATGTGTCTTTCGTACATTCACAGTAGAGAAGTCAGCTGACTCACTTCTCTGGTCAGTCCTTCATTCACATGGTTGGTCAAGCCTTTTGGTCGGACTCTCGATTTTTTTTTAACCTAAATCATTGCACTCTGTACAAGTGGCATTTAGTGAAAATCTTTCTGATTGTATGACATCATCTTGGTTATTTTCATCAATAAATCTTTAGTTCAAACTTGATCACGACTTATGTCTGTGTCACATCATTCAGCTGTGATTCTGTTAAAGCTGCAGTGGGTTTTAGTTTTTAAATATTAGATGAGATTATTATTATGTTTTTATGTTTTTACTATGGAAGCAAACAACAATCCCTTGATCGTCCAGCTTTCCTTTGTTTTTGTTTTTCTTACAGCCATCTTGCTTCACTTGTTTGTCCCTCCAGTCGTCCTCCACGTCTGCTTTATTCTAAGCTAAATAAATCCCCGGCTGTGAGCAGCCTGGGAATGTCAGGACGTAAACACAGCTAGATGGGAAACATGAAGACAGTCTTTCAGAGCTGACAGGTTTAGTCCCTCTTTAAAAGTCACGCACTGCAGCTTTAAACCTAAACCATCAGACTTTTAAGTATCCAGAGTTCACAGAGTTCAGATGTCACTCACAGTTTTTTGGCATCACCACTTTGCACCAAATCTGTTACCTATTGATTTCCAACACAGATTAACTTTCAAAATATTTAAATGCAAAGAAAAATGTTTCTAAATCAGCTCACTCAACCAATAACCAACCGACTGTTGAATAATCAACAATTAAAGGATGAACCTCAAATTTCGTTTAGGAAAAAAAAATGAAAAGAAAAGAAAACATCCGTAACGATTGTAACTGTTTCCAGTCACGATCCTCCAGGTTAAGACGACCGATGCTGAGATGGCTGCTTTGACAGAGGAGGAGCATCGTGGCCTTGTGGTGTCATTTCTCCTCCAGGACAAAGTGCTTTGATTAAAAAACTAGAGGGAATCCCTGTATAACAATTATCAGATCTAATACAAACATATATTTATATAAAAGTCTGTGGTTGTTTCCCACTCAGAGCAACAATCAAAAGATCGATTTGACGTCATTGTGTGACGGCAGGACGGTTCACCTGTTCTCAAAGTGGACATACCCCCCCCCCCCCAAAAAAAAAAAAAAAAGAATTGTCATATTTTCCCAAGTTGAGTGGAAATGACATCAAAGAGAGAGCTCCTTTGTGAAGATTGCATGTTCTCTCATGTTCTCTTAACTATTTCATACTAGGTCCAAAGACATGCAGTCAGGTGTAAGTAGCTTTTCTGTTTCTGTATTGGCACTGAGATGGACTGGAAGAACCAGTCAGTGGTCCAGGGTGAAGTCCAACCTTTTTTTGGCCCAACATGAGCCCGGTTTCATTTTAGAACTTGAAGTTTGATTATGTCAATGTTCTCCTGGCAGGAAAACCAACTGAATTTGAAGCCTACACATACAGTATGATGTGCCAAAATTATAATCTAAATGGAACCATCATTTTTGAACCTCATGTCTCTTTAGGACTTGATTCTAATAAATGAGACCAAAAAATCTCCTGAAAAGATTTACAGGACGTCCACTTGGTCAGCTGATCGCCTTCTTCTACCTCTACATGTTCTGTCCACAGGTAATCCCACACAGATACAGTGGTCTCAGTCCAGCACACCTGAACACCTTCGTTCCTTTCCAGTCTATGGTTTGCCATTAATTATTCCAGAATGTTGTACCCCCCAGTGGGAAATATATTTCAAGTTAGGTTTGTTTTCAACTCTCCACTGACAGGTGGTGGCCCTTCATCACACTGTCAGTCAGCAGGTCCTCTCCTGTCACTGGTGTAGACTGATTTTACCTTCACTGGCCAGCTGATGGATGATCTCTGTCTCAAAGTCAGCGTTGTGGACGCCCGTTTTCCTGAAAGCTCCAGCATGACGATTCTCTTCCCAGTAGTGATGCCAGTTCCCCAGCTTGTCCGCTCCGTAACCAAACACTGACACCTGAGCACAGAAAGGACGCTAATGATAACCATGTGGTCACAGTTGAAACTGCAGCGAACACAGTGCACTGCGCTGCATATGGTTAACCATGGTATACAGAGATACGTTCAAGGACTACAGTAGAATATCTGTGGCCATGTTTAGGTAATTGAGCAAATTAATTATATATATAGATATATATATATCTATATATATAGATGATATATATTTATATACTATGTGTATAAGGTTCAAGTGGCATTGGTATAATCAGAAAAAACAACTTTGACTTGAAATAACTCGTCAGCTCGGTCAAAGCTTTGGTATTCCTGATTTGACTTGATATCCACTTCTTTTCTACAATATGTTACCAAATACGCACACATAAACCATAGAAATATGAACAAAAAATGTTCGGAACAAAGTCTTTCTAACTTGAGTCTGTTGGACATAATTTATAAACGTATATTTTTTACTTTTTGTATTAATAAGAATACATAAAGAAAAAATAGAAATGTTTGAATGTAACTTGTGAAACACACTTCTACCTGTTGTTATTTGTCTTTCTGTCATATTAAGGAATATTGATTAATCGACAGGTACCCGATAATAATCAGAATAAAAATGTGAAATAAAAAACTGAAATATTAATGCTGTGGATTGTCCTATGTACCTGGTCACAGGTGTGTAGGGCGAAGATGATTGCCAGCATTCCTGTGGAGGGGTAACGGCCGTGATACTCTGTCCAACGATCATGCACATACTTCAGGAAGACCGGGTTTATGACCAAAACCTGAACACATGCAATAACAGAATAAACTGTTAAATGTTTTCTCTGAGATGAATGAATGCACACCTCCTAAAATTAAGGACAAAAGTTCCTTTTTGACTTTTGAAAGACAAATTCTCATCAACTTTAAGGGTGAAAGTTAAAGCTTTTTTTAATCCTGTAAAATATAAGAATTGTGACCTGGGAGTGGCTGTTTCTCAGTAGTACCAGAGGTAAAAAAAAAGAAGAAACATTTCAAATTAAAACTTCCAATAAAAGAATAAAAAAGCAATTACTAGATGTACAATGTGACATAATAACAGATTTTTTTTTTACCTTATCCTGATCAGCCACCACTCTCTCTTTTACCCTCATGTAGGTCCTAAAATCACATAAAAAAAAATCCAATGGATACTTCAACATACTTCACTATAACAAGAGAGTATTTTGTGGTAAATAAATAATGCACACAAATGTACACTATCTTGAGTCTTGGATATTTCTGTACATTTTGATCTCGCCAGTGGACAGTGCACTCGTCAGCCACTCCAGATCTCTGAGTTTAAATGGCAGCAGGACAAGGCTCACTCCAGGACCGACATCCAACGCACTCTCTGGATACTGGAAGTGATGCGTGGTCCGATTCCCCACATCATGCTCAAACCCTCGAGTCACTGCCTTGTTCATCCTGAGGAAAACGATAATAATAATAATAAAAAAAAACTTAAGGTGTTTGTCATATGAAGAAAATATTCTGATATTTGTGTGTCTACAACACTAACCTGATGACCAAGTTATGGGTGTCAATCAGGTTGCCGTATCCAGACTTTTGCAAGTTGCCCGAGTTGCCGACCACTGCACAGGTGCGGCATCGTGAAAGGAAGGGCTTAAAGTCTTCAGAAGGTGGAGAGATGACCTTGAACATGTCTGACATCACTTTCTCCAGAGTCAACTCTCTGTTGGAATGCTGCAGACCCTGACCAGGTGAGAAACAAATAATACTTTCACATGTGTTTCCTTTAGCATGCTTAGACACCTTGACCTGTGTGAGCCACGTGTTGAACACCTAACTTCTTCAACTTCCAGTTCCTCACTCACTCTCATGACTTGCTATTACTTCATCTTTAGTGCAGACCTCAACTTCACCATTACAGAGACTCCTGCCTGACCACCTACCCCTGCACATTTGCACATGTTTTTTGTAGATGCTTGTTGTGGTTAAATGTGGTGAGTTGACAAATACAGTAATAAGACACAAGAGACATGACAACCTGACACTGAAACTCAGGCACTGTAAGACTTCACATCTTTACTGTTGCCAGTTCAAGATGTTGCAACAGCTCTCTTCATAACTTTATGTTTGAGAGATTGTTCAGTATTCATTTTCATCCTTGTAAAGACAACCTAGCCTAACTGCACATTTGATCAGGGAAAATAAAATCTAGCTAATCTGCATTTGCAACACTGTTCAACCATCATGAAAAAAAAAATGTTTCCGGTGTCAAAAGAAATTTGTCAAAATGAGGTCACAAACCAAAAAAGGGCAGGAACCACTGCTCTATCCTGCACCCATCTGTCAATCGTGTCACACATTTCATGACTTCCTTAAACAGTTTTATCTTCTGGCATCTATCATATTCTTCTTAATAAAGATTGAACACAGCTACATTTGCACTTCTGAATGTACCTCTAGTACTGCAGTTTTCTTGTCATAGCGCCAACATGCTGAGAGAAACCTCTTCTCATATTTATATTTTATATCACAATAAAACTCCATCGTATCTTCACATCTTCTTCTTGTCGATTCTAATATTAAAATGTTGCTAATCAACAGGCCTGGTGTGGTATTAATACCGGTTTTATCAAGTGTTTTTTTTTTAATATTGCTTGTTTTTTTTTTTAGTTATTTCTGAACTTTAGACAAAACGATGCATTTTACATTAATATTCTACGCACTCACTTCCAGGATATACAGAACAGAACGTGCTGCATAATGTGGATTAGACTGCTGTTGGTTGCTGTACCAGCCCCTCCTTTTAATTTACTAATGGTTTCTGCTGCAGAACTTAATCTATAAATGCAGGAAACGGATTTGGACGTTCTCCTCCACATCCAGAATCCTAACAGCCTCCCTTAAGACAAAATTTAAGACATCCCACATTTCTGTTTGCATTAAAACACTAATGTTGATTAAAGCTCCTGATAATTTATTAAAACTCACTAAAAAGACAGCGTGCGTTATATTTTACTTCCCTATTTGGCCTTCTAGAAACAAATCTGGCTGATTTACTTCACTTTTTTTATTTATTGATTGGAAAAGAAGATCACAACTGTAGAGCCTGTAAATAACTTCTGTGCATAGTTTGTTGAATTGTATCCAGCTGATATTAAACTTTGACCAAAAAAAAAAAAACACAAAGAAAAGAGATTAAATAATACATGAAATTATAGTAAATGCCTTAATCCAAGCAAAAATAAATACAAGAAAACTGAACCAAAGAACATTTTAAACCTGTATGACAAACTCAGTTGAAGGGACAGTGTCCAAACTAACAGATTGACAGTACTGTATGTTGGCTCTCTTTACGTAAAGGCTTTCAAGGTCATGATAAAAGTTAAAACTGAAAACATTCTAAAGCACAAAGACCTAGTCGTCTAATTTTGCGGGAGTACAGATACACAGTTCTTTGCTTCTATACTTACCAGCCACCATTTGAGTGCATCAGGGTCAAAGTCACTGATGGTGTCTCGCAGGACTGGCTGCTGGTTTGGGTCATAGCGTTGGCTAAACCAAGTTGATGTCGTCAGGTCTGAGATACAGGTTGGACAACCGCAAGACCTGAAAGACAAACATCTGAGTCAGAAGGACAGAGAGGAAAGAATCAGGAAACAGACAAGAGCGGCTCAGCGATCTGCAATATCTGACCTCGGACTCTTCTGGGAGTCATTTTCAATTGGCTTCTTCTTGGTGTCGGCCTGTGAGACTTTGGCAGGGGTGGGAATCTTGGAGAGGTCAGGGGAAAGGTCAACATGAGGTGCTGTATGCTCAAGCCCTGGAAACAAACCAACAGAGTCAGAAAACAGCACATATGGTGCTGTGTTTATCTGCAGTGACACTTCCCTCCGCCTGTGTTTTCTTCTAAAATAATTAAGACTTTTCTGGGTACAAAGCAAAGTTGCATGAGGTCCAGATAAATTACTTACAGTAATTACACAGACAAAAATATTTGTTCGTTATTTCAGAAAATCTGTTTTTATTCTATGTTCATTAAACACACCAACGTTCAAAGTGCCGAAACTGTGGGGTCATAGCCACAAATTCTGACCTCACTTACTCACCTGACTCCTGTCTGCTCGGCATGCTGGGAAGAGACAATGTCAGAGACAGGAAATGCCTCTTCTGGATGCTCTGACTTGCAAGCATGAGGATGAGAATGGCAGCAATCACCAGAGGGATGCACAGCTTCCTCCTCGGCATCATGGCTGCACAGATGAAGAGTGCGGAAGACGGGAGGAAGGATGTGTTGTCGAGGTGTCACTCGGCCATTCTTTCTGCTACGTTAGCATCACTAGACTGTGTCATCTGGATGTGCTCCACTCTTCTGCGGTCACTCCACTCTGCCTTCTCTCCATGGAGCCTCAGACTTTTACACAGTGACTGGTGGAGACATGACCTGTTTTTCACCTAAGCCAGACAGAAAGACACAAACACTTCAGCTTCATCCATGAACTGATGTTTTCTCTTAGTTATCTACAATATAATAGTAGAAGTGAGCAACTTCTACTCTTTTACTCCCCCATTTCTACTCCCTTCTCCTGGAGGAATGTCTCCATGAAGAGAGACTTGGTCTCTGCATACCAATCAGACCAGGATTCAGTTTGGCTTCTACTGTTTCAGTCCTTTTTCTGCCCTAATGTCCTTCAATCTCACTCACTCTCTCGCTCCCCCAGTCTCTGAATGTCCTTCTTCATCGATGGTGTGGCACTCACACAAGGTTTTTTTTTATAGTCTCTGTTCCATTTACACTGGGAGAACTTTTCTTTCTACCAGCAGCATCACAGCTTCATAAAGTTGGCTGAACAAGTTGTCAAGACTCTGAGGAGCGAGACAATCAATAATTTTGGGCTATTACATGAAAAGGTTTGTAGCCAGCTACAGCTGGTCTGTATCGTCCCAACCCTTGGCCCACACCTGATGTCAATAACTCAATTACATTGGAGCCCAAAACTATTTTTATGTATTTTTTTTTCTATCGAGAGCTTCAGTCAGGACAGAAAAATGTGGTTTGAATCATGAGAGTGTATAATCGTCAGTGTACACCACACAGTAAACAACACCATTCTAAAATCACCCGAGGCATTTACACAGGTTCTGAAGGGCAGCCAATAGGAGCATTCTTGGGTCTTTTTACTGCCCTGTGATTGGTCAAAGATTTCTGTCACAATCCAGATAAATAAAAAGTTTAAAACACATTAAGTTGGGGATTACTTGCCAACACACGCCCAAACTGAGCTGTCAAAACAGCTTCATTAAACCAGACTTCCGCAGAGTTTTACAGTAAAAACAGGATGGGATTGGACAAGTCAAGACAGCTTACTGATTAAACCTCCCCCACGCAAACACACAAACTCACGGTTATCTGCATCATCCTCAGGCAGAAAAGGGCACTGCCTTTGGAAAAAAAAAGAAAAAGAAATTCCAGAAGTGAATTTACCAAATTAGCATTCGCCTCTTTGTGCCGAGTTCCACTGTTTACGCTGCCAACTTGATCTCACTCAAAAAAAACCTGCTCAGGGCAAACAGTTTGTTTAAGTCCAGATCTGAAAGTCCACACAGGACAATCAATATCTGTTAAAATTTGATCCTGAGAGAAAGTAAATAAAATAACTGTACAAACATTACAGTTAAAGACTGGTGTAATGAGGGCTTTATAAACTGACCATAACATTCATGAAAACGGCTGTTGTGTCTTTATAACATTATTTTCTTAAGTATTCATATCATGATCATATTTAAGTGATCAGCCAGGGTATAATATCAGATCAAACTTCATCAGCGTTGTATTCACACTTTAAACACCAAAATAACAGCTGCTTTATTTAGTTCTATTTTGTTATTTAAACAAGTGGGTTTTTTTTTTAATCACAATCTATGTCCTATTGGAACATTTTCTAAAGAGAAAATAAGAAAGAAAAGAAGAGAGATGGGATAATGAGGAAAAAAGACGAATGCAGAGAAAGAATTAGGGAGAATAGAGAAAGGAGGACAGTTAGACAAGAAAAAAAATTAGTAAGGAGGCATGGAGGGAGGACTGAAATGGAGAATAAGAAAGGAAAAAAGAAGGTCTTACAAGGAAGGTAAAACAAATTGGTTAAAAAATGGGGGATGCAAAAATAGAAGCAAGATCAGAAAAAAATGAATGACAAGGTAGAAAGAAAGGAAGTCAGGTAAAAAAACAAAAACAAGGAAAGAGTTGGACAAATGAATGGAGGAATACAAAAAAAAATGACATTTTTCTTTATCTGTAGGATGGAAAAAATCAATAATTAATTAATAAATAAATGTAAGGATGAAAGTATGGAATAAATTAGGGAAAAAACACAAAGAAATAAATTAAGAATAAGAAAAACAACAAAAGTTAACATGCTGTAAAAACGAAAGAAAGAAAGTTCTATTGGTAGACGTTCAGACATCATCAGGGTCAATAATCAGTTTTAAGACACAGTGTGAATGAGTATAATGAGAAGTTTGTTTCCAGCAAATGAGCTTTGAGTCAACACAACACAACAGAGCCTCCATCACTGTTCTGACGTTGAATAACGACAGACAGATGTGCCCGACAACATGTTAGACAACAACAAGCCAGAAGCTGTGATACACGAAAACAACTTGCACATGTTGGGAACACAGACTTTGTCTGTGAGTCCTGTGTCAAGCTGCCTTAGATCATCAGCCAAGTGAGGACAAACCCACAGTACTATCCTGACAGACTGTGTGGAAGTCTGTATTTAACATACACTGCATTACATTCTAGAGTGGTTCAAGGATTGGGTCATTTTGAGCGTTGAATATTTTTCTTGAACGTCTGAATCAGTCTGCTACAGCTGTGTATTAGGGCCACATTAAGGGTAGAATATCCTTACACCGTCCACATTTTCTGGACTATAAGTCACACTTTTTTCCATCCTTTGGCTGAGTTTGCGAAATGCTCAGGTGCGACTTACCTATATATGTGTGTTATTTTCTGGAGCGACATATGTTTTTTTTCTTCATCATTATACATTGTTTGGCTGGTGCTACTTATACTTTGGAGCAACTTGTAGTTGGGAAAATACAGTATATATAATTACAAAATATAAAGCCATAGGTTTATGAGAATACGTTACATGTTAACGAGAATAAAGTCACAAATGACGAGAATAAAGTTGTAAGTTTAGATACTGTTTCTGGTGCATTTAAGACCTTAGTAAAGTATTAATTTAAGACTAATTCTAATTTTTTTCTTCATTCTCTATGTTGCCATCATTTTCCACCATAATTTGCCCTCCAATCCCAGCCTGCTTTCCTTATACTGTATTTAAGTCCTGTCAAACATGTAAACTCACTGAACTACATAGTATCAAATTGACGTATTTGCAGCTTAAATTTTCATGAACTGATGTGGAATATCCATACTGTGTGATGGATTTCATAGAGAATAACCAAGTCCTTCATTTACATTTGTTTATTTATTTTGTTTTATTTTGAGCTTTAATTAAAGTTAGATTTGTAATTCTGATTAAAGTTAGATTTGTAATTCTGAAAATGTTTTAACATTTGAGTTGTGCTGATACATTAGCCGGAGTAAACATTTCTAAGCTCTGTGAAAAACTCCAAACTTTACACAATAAGTGTGGTGATGATTACTTTGAAAGATAAGGGTGGCATGAAGCCAAGTCTCTTTCAAAGTAACTTTGTGTGTTATTTTAAGATTTTGGAGGGAGGGTTCACATGGCATCCTGTGCTGTGGACACCATGTGACAGTACTTCAGACTCTCTTTCTTGGTGACCCTTCACCTCTGTGCTGACACCAGAATGGAAGCCAGCTGTTATGCAGATGGAAAACAGTGGCAAGCTGGAAAAACAACGATGCCACAGAAGGAGTCTCGTGGACTGCTGGAGTTAGATGTCTGTAAAATGGATGTTGCTGCCTTGGGAAAATTATTTTTGTGGTTAAAAAGGCAACGTTGTATGATTACTCAAACAAAGGTAATTACAATGACCATTGAATAGTTGCTCCTGGATAAAATGGCTACACAAAACTCTGTTGCTTGCAAGGTGCTGTTCACACTATTACCCTGACCAATATAAACACTGTGGTTTCCATGAGGACGGCAGAAACTACATGTCATTAAACAAACTGATCGTCTTCCAAAGTAAAGGGTCACTGACCAGAGGCAGCTGGGAAAATTAGCTGACCTGAAGCTTCCAGAATTCTTCGGGACACAGGGACAGACGGGGAGAGACAGAGAGGGACAGAGACAGGGGAGTAGTTTTAAATAGTCAAGGAAAGAATTGTGCTCACTCAGTCACTTCCTGTTTCTGTGCTAAATCAGAGACAGAAAGTCGCGTAATGTCGGCCTGGGACCACATCATAACTATGCTCGCCTGTATATCTGTAATGACGGGAACGTCTTCATTTTCACTTTCTTATGTCTCAAACACTCAATATAAAAAATAGGTCACTCTGAAGTGTGCCTCCTTTAGTTAGATCCTCTCAAATTAAAAAAATAAAATAAAAAAGGGCAGGTTTTCTCAAGTTATAATCATACAGCAGATGAGAATTGCACTTAAAAAAATCAAATACAATTTTGTAACAAAGTATAGAGTTATTTTCTTCCCTCTAGGGCCCCTTATTAACCTGTACATGTTTCTCTAGCATTAACATTTAAAGTAGGAGTGGAATGCTGTAATACGTTTTACTCCACACTCTATTTCTAGTCTCATGTTTTATTGCTTAACGAATTGAGGTCTTGTGACATGTTGCAAATGTTTCATTGGCTCGATGAACTTTTTCACTTTTATTCTGTGACAACCTTTCCTTCTGGGACACATACTGTACATCAATGGGTCCCTCCCATCCCTAGGGGGTGCAGAGCTATTATAGAGGGTGGAGGAGCCATGTAAATATATTTTTTTAAATTTAAAATTAAAGTTTACTTCAGTTATGAAGCATCAACTCTATGAATGTGGGGTTCAACAGGAAAAAAGTTTGGAACCTCTGCTGCACAAAAACGCTGTTTAAGATGAAGTGGGATTGAGCAACATCTCTCATGTTGAGGGTAATTATCCCACATTATAGCAGCCTCCTCAATTCCATGAACATATGGGTTCAGTTAACACTAAAACTGTTTCCTGGGGGATAATGTAAAAGCATGATAACCCAACATGTTTGCCATAGAAGAGAATATCTGGCGCTCATTATGGGGGACAAAAAGAAATTCATACTTCAGATGAGTATACACTTGTGAAAGCAGCAGTAAAATATTTTATGTAGTCACTGTCAATGGAATTAGAACTTTTGGAAGTGCTGCAAGCACATATGAAAAGTACCGTTGAATGTGAGGCTACTCCCTTTATCTAGACTAAAAATTAAGACTGTAGCAATACAGTACTTCGCTGTTCATTAGCCAAGTATCATGAATCCTTCATGTCTTAAGATGCTACTAAAAGGATGATGAAAATACCTAAGCAACACCACCACCTCTTTACCACTATCAGCAGCGTTTATAATCAATACGTCTGATCTAATAAACTCTGTCCAGGAGAAATACTAAACAGCCATCATTTAGACTGATTTTATTTACGTTCTCGCTGCTAGCTGAGGTTTGATCAGTTACATGATTTGTTTTTATTATAACAACAATGTGGTTTGTCTACACATTTTCTATTACCCATTTGCCTTTGTACTCAACACACATCATCATGACAAGTTCCTTGCTTAAAGTGTATAAATGGTCTTTAATATAATTACTGTCTCATTTTAGACACAAAACAACTGAGAAATATTTCATTCTGTCAATAAGAAAAGAAACTTAGTGACCTACAAACAGACGGACAGCCGGTCAGGTCTGTAAGGGTCTGTTCTTGAAGTTCAGATTTAGAACCGGGCCTCTGTAATCATATCTGTCCAAATACAGAGGGCGTTTGACTCACATTCCACACAATCTGTCTCCGTCTATAATTATGTGATTCCATATCCCGGCAGAGTAGTCCAACAAAACATCATATCATAAACACGCTGTCACAAACAGCCATCAAACGCTTCATGACAGCAATGAACACTAAAACAGGCAGAAGCAAAGAACAACTATTAGTGCTCCCCAAAAAGAATAGCACTATATTTCTGTTTTATTCACAAGGAGATGTTTAATTAATTTCAAAAAGGAACAAAAAAAAAAATACACATCAAATTTAAGAATGCTCTAGAAAATTAAAAAAACATTAGCTTATTCATCAGAAATAGTCAAACTAAGTCAGTCATCTCTGATCCTTTAAACTTAAACATGCACAACAAAATTTACCCTCTGCATTTAACCCATCACCAAAGTGAACAGTGGGCAGCACTGCCCGGGGAGCAGTGCTTGAGGACGATGCCATGCTCAGTGCATCTCAGTGGCAACCTGGCAGTTAGTGGATTCAAACCTGGAGCCTTCCGGACCGAAGTCCGCTTCCTTTAGTTGGTGGATTCGAACCTGGGGCCTTCCGGACCGAAGTCCACTTCCTTTACCACTAGGCCACCACTGGCTATAACCTTAACCTGTGTAAACACTGCCCTCATTTAGTCACTTTTTGTCGTGTTTTTGTGTGTGAAACATATTTCTGTTTTTAGGTGTGACCAGGGTGAGTGTTTTTCATGTCCTACATCTGCTTTTTTGCCCGACGGTTTTGGAAATTGCTTAAAGAGTTGCTCTGTAGAAATTAGTTTTTGTATCATGATCGACAGTTTCCTGTACATCGTATCGACTGTATTTCCTGTACAGACAGTTTCTGTGCTAAACACTTGAACCTCTCTAGTCATTTGCAGGGTGAGGTAGATGAGCACTTGTCAGATATATGTATAACCATTTATGAATGTTCTCTTAAATGGCAGTTAGAAAAGAGGAGGTGAAGCCAGAAGATGGTCTGTGATTGTTCATTACAAAACCTTAATTAACAAGAGCTGAGCTCTGCTGAGTTACACAAACTGAATTATCACAGGAAGCTGCAGAGGATGATTGAATTAGTAATCCTAAAATAAAACAACAGCCACTATGACACATGGTAGCTGCCCTGTAAGACAGAAATAATGACTTAATAAGAAGATAATGTTAGTTTACTAGATTAGATAAAACTGGGATAGCAACTCTTTTAATATATTACAAAGTATCATTTTTAGTATGTTGTGTCTAAGGTGCTCAATATTTAGGCGTATTTATCAGTACCATAGACCAGTGCAGGGGTGGACTGGCCATATGGCATATTGGGCCTCATTGGGGACTGGTCAACACAACAGGACTTTATCTTCTCCCACATAATTGGCCAGTTATATGACCTGTTGTCCAGTTATGTGACCAACAGGCCATTTAGCACAGGCCATTGATACAGCTCGTTGGTAAGCCTAACTGTCAGGGTCTGTCAATCAACCAGTTGCTGGTTGGGCTGGGCTAGGTCAGGTGAGGAGTTTGACCTTAATCACAGTTTTGGTTGCCATGACTAAATTAGGATGATCATCAGCAATATAAACATTTAAAAATCAGGCTCTGCTGCATATGAAATCGAGCACTTTCTCCACCAAAAGAGAGTCAACCACCAGGGGGCGACCAAAGGACCATAGCGCTCCTTGCAGCAAGCAGCACCCGGGAGCATCAAATTGTTCACTGACCAATGTGAGAGTGACGCAGGGCAACACAACTAACTTATTCAACCACCTGAACAAACACCAGAAATACAAACACGAAGAATGCATGAAAAGTTAATGCTGGTACACTAAATTCCCTGTCCATATCCATTCACTTGTTAAAGACAACAGACCCTGTTGTCACGACAGCACAAAAAGATTCAAGTTTGAGGCCCTCTATCAAGTTAAGCCATCTTATTTGTGTAGCCTAAATTTACAAAACACATTTGTCTCATTGGTTGTAAAAAAGGAATTAAATTAAACTTAAACCTGCTAAAAAAGAACATTTAACAGGTATCCTAGACAATAAATAAGAAATAAATGTGTTTATTATTTAACATTGACATAGTTTTTCAGATACTTTCACTGGAATAATCTCATGGTCTGCAGTCTACACTTATGGTGTTGTATGTTTTATTTTCTAATATTTTTACTATTCTTGGAAGATTTGCAGCAATAAAATAAAATTAGTCAACAAGAAAAATGGTCATGCGGGTTTTAACTGCTCATCATAATCTTCACAAAAGGTAAATTTATTGCAGGAACTACATTAGGTTTAATGAGATACACTAAAGTGGATTAACACATGCAGCATAAATCATAAATTAATCATCATTGCTCATAACCTTCCCATAAAGCTAAAATAGTCTTTGTTATGTGACATAAAAGAAATATATATATAAATATATACTTCCCCCCTCCGCCTGGCCCCAATGTGTGTTGTGGTTTTCTGGTTTCCTCGTCTTATTCAAAAACAAGGTTAGGGTTAAACGCTAAGGGACTGCACATTTGCAATACTCTTCCCCCCCCCCCCCCCCCCCCCCCCCCCCCCACACCCCCCCTCCCTCCCCCCTCAAATTAAACCCTACCAGTAATCTTGAATATAAGGCTTGTTACATAAGTAAAACAAGTTGTTAATTAATGAAGATGGTGTACGGTGGCGTTGGCTGGGGTGTTCAATAAGGTGTTTAGTAACAAATGCTTGTTTCTAGACTCCAAACAAAATAAACCATTGAAAAC
>NC_024317.1:11765041-11836504 GCF_000523025.1 Cynoglossus semilaevis
ATTATCGCCACCTACTGGTTCCATTTTTTTAGCAAGTGAAAACATCCACATTATAAGAAAAAAGAGCAGGGATTGCACGGAAAATAAGACTTTCAAAAAATGACACTGGTCAATAAAATGAATTATTTTCTATCAAATTCTGCTAGGTATACATTTTAAAGTATACTTTTTGTGCATTTCTCTCATTTAAAGAAAACTAATTAAACAATCTAAAGGTTAGTTATTTGTAAAAGAAAAAAGAAAAAAAAGAAGAAGAAGCAAAGACAGAAAGGACCATTTTCGGACTATGAAAATACTAGCTGTGCAAAGTACCATTATTACTCGGATTAAGTCAAAAAGATCACAGGAGAGGAGGCCGAGGCTGAGCTCCTATAACGGGCTAAATAACGGTAACCTGGGACGAAAGGCTGTCATTAGACCAGTTAACTGTAGGGTGAGTGTCACTGTAGAATTAAAGCAAAGACCACACCAAAATATAAAAGCAGAAAAAACACGAGTAAGCATTTATGAGGTGTGTGTGTGTGTGAGGGGGTCGTGTTACCATGTTACATGACGGTCAGGTTACACACAGGAGTGGTACAGAACAACTGTAAGTAAAATAAATAAAAAATAAGGACCCCAGCCCCCCAAACTACCCTCCACCCCCTCTTCTTTTGGGTGTCCCCATGATTTAACCTCGACTTTTTCGTGCTCTCTTTAACACAGAAACACACGGAAACACACATTTCATCATACAACCACAAAACTTCACAAACTGCGTCAACGGCAGCAACCTGCGACACCGAGCCTGGTGTCAATATAAATGAACCAAATAGCGGAAAACTGCAATGAAGTTTAGCAAGAAGTTTCACAAGTTTCAGCGCGGGGGAACACACGGGGCCAGGAACGTAGAGATTTCGAGAAAGACACGAAGTAGACTCACACAAGTGCATTAACATTCGAACAGAGAGGAGTATACGATGGCAGACTCACGTGAGGGAGCAGGAGGAGCAGCAGGCGACTGGATGGGTTTTCTTCTTGCTCTTTGTGTGAGAAGCTGTGGCAGCGACTGAAGACACAGTGATGTAGAACAACAGGCCCTGCCCACTTCAGGGGGAGGACCCCGGATGAAGAAGGGGCAGAGGGTGAGAAAAAGAGTGGTGTTAATTAGGTGATGATTAGGGTTTTAAATTATGGGTGGGTGCGTCTTGTCTGCAATGCTATGTCGTGAATGCGACTTTAACAAACCGTCTGTTCTTCGTTTCTCTGAGAGGAAACTTTTTTTTTTCAACCGTTTACTTACAATAGCCATAGACTGGACCAAGTCATTTGAGTGCAGGAAAAAGTGCACATTACAGCAAGCTGTACTTCAATAATCCAGGATGACCTCACTTTAACATTGAATTCCTAGAAGATAAAATAAAGAAGAAAGAATCAGCATTATTGTCATTTTACATGTATAGTTTACACAACTATAGACTGTCCTCTGCTTTTCGACCAGTAAACCTGGGGAGCACTGATCGCTTTCAGAAGCATTCGGGAAGCGAAGGAATTGGTTCTTGCTCAACATACATTAGCCTACTGCAGATGGCCAGGGTTAGGGTTCGAGTCTGCAGTCCTCCGATAACGAGCTTGATCCTCTTATCACTGAATGACAGTGTCTTCACAGCATACCAAGACATTTTGCTGGTCTCTTTCTCTTCCAACATGACTATACACTAGTGCACATAGAGAGGTCCATAAAAACATGGGTGACAGAGTCTGGTGTGGATGAACTTGACTGGGCTGCACAGAGTCCTGACCTCAACCCCATAGAACACCTTTGGGATGAAATGTTCCAGAAAGGACCGGTGTGGCTGCAGGTTTTTGTTGCAACCAAGCAACACTACACCTGACTTGGCTCTTTTAATCTGATTGGTCAGCTGATTGGTCAGTCACTGTGCTCTGGATAGGTTGGAACCAAAACCTGCAGCCACAGTGGCCCTTTCTGGAACACTTTGCCACCCCTGGTCTAAACCTAAACCTTGTGGTCAACCTTCCCAGAAGAGCTGAAGCTGTTATAGCTGCAGAGGGTGGACCGACGTCGTATTGAACCCTATAGATTAGGAATGGGGTGTCACTTAAGTTCATATGCGAGTCAAGGCAGGTGAGTGAATATAGTGCATATGTACAGCTGCACTCCCTTGACTCTTTGCCAGATTGTCCTCCCTTCCATGCACACATTGCAGAACTTGTTTTCTGATCCAGACCTGACCTGCCTAGAACATCGCCCTGTCTTTTCTTCGGTAACCCCCCAGTCTCCTGTTCCTGACTACGATCCCCGCCTGTTGTTTCCAGATCCCGCCTCATGTTTGCGGGAGCCTCTAATAAAGGCTGAGTTAATCCTGAGTTAACCAGTTAATCCTGGTTGTGCTGCTATTGGGTGCTTTCGATACCTGTGACAGACAGATGCATTTCAGATACAAAAGAAAGTTGCAGATAAATTAAAACAGTTCAGACTTTTTTAGTTATTTTGTACATTTCATTTTCCCGATGTGCAATTCTTCAATTCAATCAAAATTCATCAACTGAGGCTCCATCACCATAGAGGGAAAATGATTCCATTGAAAAGACAGAATCAGGGTCAAAACGTGTGAAAATATACAGTCTCCCATTCACATGAAATTATGAGTTCACCTTGTGTAGTTCATGCTTTACCAGTGCATCACAGTTCCAAGCTTAGATAATAATCGAGAAGTGAAAATAAACTATATACAATAATACTAAATACTACAACATTATTTTAGTGAAACAAATGTGACGGAAGTGGGTCAAATAGACTGAGTTTATTTTCATGACTAGGATGTTCATACGGTGGATGATACACAGTATATAAGAGTACTAACAGCGAAGGCATCTGTTCTTTGTAAGAGGTTTTCACCAGATCACAGTGTTGTTGCCTCAAGCACAAGTTAAAATAAATAAAAAAGGCAATAATGGCCAGTTATAGCAGATATATGACAAATATTACAAATTAATAATGAAAATGTATTTTATTGTTAAAAGTGTATTTTCAAGGTTGTGACTGCATATAAATAGCAATGGTTGAAAAGTTCTGTTCGGCAACTGGACGTGGATTTTCTAAAAGAAGACTCTTGGATGAGAGGTGAAACGTCTTCTTTTAGAAAATTCACGTCCAGTTGCCTAACAGAACTTTTCAACCTTGACCATGACCTGGATGACTGAGAATCTTCATAGACATATAAATAGCAATGTATTCTGAAGTTTTAAAACGACTGACTATAAATCTGTAATGAAGACAGACTTAATGACATCACACTGTAGAAATATCCATATATGGCTGCAGGGGGCGTTGGGGGAAGCCCTAAGGTTCTGTTGAAAGACAACAATACCAACAATAGCATCATAAAGTAAAAACAAATCTATAAAAAAACTCCACCTGAATCGTGGCCTTTACTACATACGTCTAAGTTATTGATTCTGAATGAGACTCACATCGATGTTCCTCCTGACATTTTGTGACGCTACGTTGGGCTTCCCTTTCAACACTACCACTTTGTTTGACTACCATTTAAAACTAATGTGTGATGCCTGACCAGGAAAGTGGAAAGACAAGTCACGGAATAAAATGGAAAACTACAGTAACAAACTCCTGGGTCGGGGGCCTCTTCCAACCAGCAAATCCCAGTGAAAGGAGAATGGATGACAGGCACTAACCGACAGATTTGAGGTGACAAGAGAGATGTTGCTACATTTGTGTCTGATGTACTCAAATACTATGGGAATATTTTTTGGGTCAAGAAAGTAAGTCAGGATTTAGGAAAACGATATTTGCAATTTGTTTAAAATCATATTTGAAACTTTTATTCTGCTAACACTTGCATTAGTGTATTTGCACAATAAAGAAAGTAGTAAACTAGTTGACTTCTTTGTCAACACTGACGTGACGTCTGTGCCCCTCAATGAGAGGACATGACACGCAGTGACCCTCAGCTCATCTAAGTTTGAGACCCCTGGATAGAAGCCACATTCCCTCCTTGATCCAACCTAGGTAAAAAAAAAATCCTGAAATCTCATCCACCCTCACATTTTTTCCATATATCTCCTGGACTTCCTGGAGGTACAGAAAAAAACAGAGAGAGACAAAGATACACACAGATACAGCTGGAAATGTAACTCCTTTGGCTGAGGAATCTATGGTGGCAAAAACAAAACCACTAAAAAAACAGTAAATGTAGGTCAGACTGGAGTTTTGATCTGTATGACAAGTGTCATGCTGTAAAAAAAAACAAAACAACAACATATATTTGCATTCCTAGCTAAACAAAAACAGCAAACTTCTGAAAACTGTTTATTTGGATTTGAGATGATATTTCTGGTAAAAAAAAAACAAACCCTAATAATACATGAGGGTAACTGTTGGTTCATATCAAGAGCTCATTATTCACACTTTATCCCCCTGACGTGGCTTTTTTCTTTTAAGAATACACAAAAGTAAAAGATTTGCCTCTGAAAACGTAATATAACCAAACAAAAAAAAAATCACTGAAGTTTAGTAGGAAAACAAAGATAGAAACCCAGAAACAAGTGATTATTTGTTCCCTTTGGATTCAAGACTTCAATATTTTAGAACTGAGGATTTTCCTTTGGAAAAAATACGAAGGCATTTATTGGCAAGAAGAAAACTGTAAAAGTGATATGAGTTACCAGAAAAGAATGCTAGGATCTGTGCCAAGCTCTCCACAGCCAACACAGGTGTCTATACAGAGACAACAACTGAAGGAGGAGGAAAAAACCCAGACAATATTAAATCATTTTTCAGGTGAACAGGAAAATAAATCCTAACTCCTTCACAACAGCTGAGGTTTTAAGTTTTAGTGACCCTGAAGATTCTGGAAAAAATGTTTGTAAGGCAGTAAACATGGAGGTCTCGTATGAAATGTGATCAGAAAGTGGACCGTTGATAGACAACGGCAACGTTGCACTTAAAAATTCACTTTGTGTAACTCAACTGTAACGTTCGTCTGTAACAACAGAACAAACACTTCTACACAAGGCTCTGTTCAACTTAAGGTTCACAGTCGTCCAACATTTGATTAGTCGTTAGAGTGGTTAAAATGGTTAAAGTGGTTAGTTTAGGAAAAAGACAGATGCTCTGTGTGTGTGTGTGTGTGTGTGTGTGTGTCTACTGGATGACACAGCAGCAGGTTGCCGGGTAGTTGTCTGAGCTGACTTGGTGCTCGTTGCCGTAGATGTAGTAAACGTGTGTGTCTCCCTTCCACTTGTAGTTCACCTTAGTGATGGGGATTAACTCCACCTTCTGCCTCTGAGGATGAGAGAGTGAGGCCACATTATTGAAGAGTTTTACTTTTTTTAATTATTAACATGATTGACATAACCCTCTGTCAAAGAGCTGATTCATTTTTGAGAAAAGGAGAACATTCTGACGCCCAACAGACACCTAGTCTGACTGCTGATCAAAACCCATCTCATTCTAAATCAAATCTAATTCAATCTATTATGAAGATCCTCGGGTGTCTAACAGATGGGTGAAATGAAGAGAAATTCAGAGTCAATTCTATTCAAATAAATTGAGGATAATTGCTTGTTAAGATGCAGTAACAACAAAGTACCAGAGGGGGGAGCTAGCCAAAAATGTCTGTAATCATGAAAATGTACATTGCAGTATCTGATTTGGTGATCTGTGAGAGCAAAACAGATGCAGTACTGGTGTCCACATTATGCATGTACATACTGAGTAGGTCTGAGTTCAGGGTGCTCTGTTGCTTTAAGAGCTGCCGGTCTTTATTGACATTTTTCCTGGTAAATGTAAGTCATCTCTTCCCTGTATTAAATAAGTGAACAAATGGAGGATATTGGTGGATCAATAAAGTTAAATCTGATCAATTTATCTAGATACGGTTCAAAAACCAAACACGGGAGCTGATGCAGTGTTTCCAAACTGTTTGGAGTTCTGGGAATCGTTTAAATAAACAGAGTTCACCCATAAGCAGGAAGTGCAGTCTGCTTTCCAAGAGAAAACAGTTAATGACACCAATGTCAGCCCTCAGCAGTTGAACAGCGTCCCAGCAGTGAGCCAGTCCAATCTTTTCCCCTGATCTCTCCAACTTGATTAACTATGATTGTGAGTACAGAGAGCTAATTACGCGGCCTCGTCACAGTGACACGTCACCAACCTGCTGCAGGATCCTGGAGTTGGGTGAGTACTTGCTTTGGTGCTCCCTGATCAGACGCTCAGAGGATTCAGCAATGGCAGCGTTGGGAAAACCAATCAGAGGGTAGAGCTGAGGGAGGGGACGAGGAGACAATACCCATTATTTGACAAACAGATGTGTGTGTGTGAGAGAGGGCTTTTGTACACTTGGTATAAGTACACTTGTGGGGACATTTTTTGGAAAAGTACTATTGCTGTAGGACATTTGACCTCTCTCCACTGAGTGAAAAGGAGTCAGGATTAGAATCAGAATCAGATTCAAGTTAGGACTAGGATTAGGTGTATAATTGAATTGTGACAGTTCAGGTTCAGGTTAAAGGCTAGGAAATGTATTGTGTCAATGTGTAGTTCAAGATAAAGAACAAACAAACAACAAAACATGATAACAACTCTTATATGTGTGTGTGTGTGTGTGTAAATACCAGGTAGTTGTTGTTCTTGAACAGCTCCTTCCCACTCACTGAGTGAAGATCTCCAACCTTTAGGCCAGAGCTCTGCTCCACAACATGGTCGTCAACATGATTAGTCCTTAACGCGCGCGCACACACACACACACACACACACAAATGTTCTTTATATTCTGTGATTTGAAATATTTTAAATAATCTTACCCAAACGATTCAAATATGGGAACTCAACATGGATGACCGCTTCGATTCACACTGACGCCTGAAGAGGGAGCTAAAGTTGTGTCTATGAGGTCTCTCGTTTCTCATTTCACCCTGCATCTTTTGTAGTATTTGGCCCATGAGATGGTCATGTGATCAGACGTCGTAATGGATGTGTTAGCAGCCAATAGAAGCTGACATTAGGAGCTCTGAATCACTTTCAAATCATTTTAAACTTAATCTCAAGTAATTTAGTTTTCCTTAAATTCATACTGGTGAAAACAATGCTTTCAGGTTTGTTAACATGGTCAGGGTAAAACTAAATGTCTGAGAAAACCCAAGATCATGACGTTATATTCATAACAAACTCAGTGCAGCTGGAGTTTATTGTACAGAAGTGCAAATTTGCCAGAGGAAGTTTTTCATCTTTCAGTTCCCTGTCACGTGTTTCGCTGCAAATTAAATCACACATAACCGACTGTGGTAACGAGTTTCTTCCCCTCTGGATGTCACCAATCAGGGAGAGAAAAGAGACGTGACACAGAGAGCAGAGAACAGTGTGAAACGAAACCTCCTCCAGGATCTTCTTGAATCATCCAAGAAAAAACTGCGTGGACTTCATGATTGGCCTCTTGAAGTTTACAGACCCCAAATGAACTCATTTAAATATCATTCAACAACTTTCAAGGACTTAATACCAAGTACTTTTCGAGCAGAACCGGTACTCACCACTCCACTTTGAGCTCGATGAAGGTCAGCAGTTGGCGTTTTCCGTCACAGGTTTTACATTTCTTCGTGCCTTGGCCGTCACACTCTCTGCAACTACACACAATGTGCGAGCAAAGTGTTTAACATCACAAAAATAACAAAATCATGCCGGAACAGTTTTGTGCCCTCTGCTGGTGAGGTGGAGGACTAATGGATATTTATCTGTTCAAACTCATACGCGGAATAATTTTTTAAATTTAAAACATTTTTTGTAATGTGCATTAACTATCAATGGATAAAAAAATGAAAATGTCAAAAGTAAAAAAATGATGTCATGGGGGTTAAAAAAGTCAACAGTGCATTAAAGCTTCACTTCCTGAGCATTAGCTGGTACTTCAAACAGGGTTAATGATGTCACCACAGAGAGCATCATAAACCCGAGGTCGTCTCTTACTTGTCTCTGCCGGTGCCGTTACAGGTGGAGCAGTTCATATCATTCTTGGTCCCAGCACCGTTGCACACCCAGCATGCTTTCTGCACACACACAGTCACAGAGAGGAATAAACAAACCAAGTGGTTCAAACGTGTCATTGTCTGCTGCTCATCATGATATGAAAAGATGAAACTGTCTGGGTAGAAAAGTGATTGAGCGTTTGCTTACATATCCATCTCCATGACATTCGGTGCATGGTGCCTTCCCTGAGCTGTGACAGTCGTGGCAATCCTACCAACACACACACACACACACACGTGACATCATTACTGGTATTTGTACTGTAGAAAGTCCTCACTTCTCCTACGTTAGGCTCTTCTTTTTAGGCACGCACAAACTTAAGTCCAACAACCAAAACCAGAATCTAACTCCAGGTGAACAGAAAAGTCAAGTCTGTTTTTGACAGATGGAACAATCCAACCAATTACCTTGACGGAGGAGGGGTAGGGAACCCTGATCTTTTGAGTGTGATTGGTGAAGAGCTCAGGTGCCGTGGCCGGGACCTCCCAGGGACGGGGGGCAGTCTGGGTGTAGAAGTCAGCCGGCTCACCTGTCAATCAAACAGGACGAGTCACCAGACAGGTATAATAGGACAGTCAGTGTGCACTCACAGTGTTTGTACCTGCAGGTGTGTGTGTGTGTGTGTGTGTTTGTGTTTAAGGGCGGTCATCTGTGTTTACCTTCATGAGGTTTGTGGGCCCACTCAGTTGACCTGGACTCAGTGAAAGTCTCCAACCGATACTAAAGAAAAAACACAGTTATTAAGGGCTTGTGACCTCTTTTTGTTGTTCTGGTGACCCCAGAGAATTTTTTTTACAAAATACAGAGTAGCCAGATGAGCTCACAAAGTGTGTGAGGTGATTTGAATCGTGGTTTTAAAAAGAATAGTAATTTGTTTATTTTTTTATTAGTACATTTTTAATTAATAACTGAGCATTTCAGGTGACACAATTTGAACCACACAAAATTGCATTTTTGTTAATCAAAACGTTTGATTACCAGAAAATGCATTATGAGTTATGCTTATTTTTCTTAAACCTCACTGTCACTTCTTCTGCGAGTGTCACAAGAGTTCACATGCATGCTTCAGGCTGAGGCCTCACTGCAACATGAGCAGTTGGACAGCTGTTTTTCGGTGAAAATAGAATCCCGCTGCCTCTCACACATAATTGAACTAAATTTAGACACAAAATGTTTTTCAAACTCCTGATAAAGCGGTCTGTACAGTTTGTTTCAATCCTTATGGCACTCCTTTTATATAGTAAAAATAATTTGATAAACCCATGTTTGCACTTCTATTTGAACATTGTCAGAGGTCTTCAGATGTCAGTCACTGACAGTGGTCATGTCCCCCACGCCCTTCCAGACAGAAGGTGATGTGTCATCGAGTAACTCTGCAGTGCAGCCTGATTCTCTCCTACTATGAGTTGGCTACAATCAGTGGTCCTTTCAATAACAGACAAACACACTCTCACACCACAAGCAAAGAAACACATATATACAATAAAGAGGGAATAGCACCAAAGCACTGACAAAGTGATTTTTCTTTTTATAAATAGAGTGAAACCTCCAACCAGTGATAAGACTTCACTCAGTAACTTTTGCCAAAAAACTAGACAGAACAATAGAAAACGATCAAGTGAAGAACTCGCTCTGCAAAGACTCTCCCAGTATCGGGTTTCCTCTGGGTCAAACATTACAACTACGCATAAAAGCATGTCTCTACTTTAGACATAGTACCAGTACTAGGGCCAGTGACAGAGTACACAAATCATCAGGTGATTGGTCTGTACAATGTGACTTAAGATAAAAATATCAAATACTAGTCCAAATAATTACATTATGATATTATGACGATACTTGACTTGGACATTACCCACTTTAAAAATGCATATGATCATTCAGGATCTGTTTAAAAGTGATGATAAATCAATCACAGAGAAATAGATCAGTAGAATAAAAGCATTGTCTGGAAGGAAAATCAACTGCCACTGAAAAGGCTTTAAAACGTCAGCTGATTGTGTCATAAGTGCTGAGGTCACGAGTTTACCCTGAAGGTGTTGAACGGCTCCATATTGGTAATGACTCCATCGGTGGCTGGAGCCTTGCTGTAGCAGCAATGAGAAGATGCAAAGCTCTTGAACGCCTCGCGAGCCACGTCCTCCTCGAGAGATGGAATGCTGCACACACACAAACACATACACAACATTACACTGGCATTTCACAGACTTTGATTGTTCTGGGACAGCAGGTTGAAGAGCAGACTATTGAGAGCTGGTCTTACGTCCAGTTGTCAGGTACTGGTCCAGGTTGAGGAGGAGCCACAGGCTCCGCAGGCATGGGAGGTGGGAGATAACCGCCTGCAGCGACATAACTGTTTCAGTATCTGCAGCTGCAGAAACGTTCAAAATATGTTTGGTTCTTTAGAGCCACTTACCTCCTCCACTCACGGTGCCCTCATAGCCTGGTACAGTGTTGAACATGTTGGCTGGAGGCGCCGTGGCAGTGGGGTACATAGCTGAAATCAATAAGAGACAAGCTTTATCAGAATTAGAATTCACACCTAAGGGAGTCATTCTGTCAATCTCTTCACACACCTCACGGCCTCCTACATGTCATGCACCATTCTCATATACTTTTCTGCCACGCCACACCTTCTCATACAGTTCCAGAGAATCCTCTTCAGGCAGCCTGTCGTAATTTTTTTTTAGGACAGAGTGCATTCTCCTCATTCTCTATACGTCTGAGCTAGCACATCCAACAAGAACTCTGCTAATCCATCTTAAACCGGTTTCAACAACTCATTCCGAAACCCCCCTCATGTGACTTCACAGCTTCTTGTTAATGTTTCTTTAGATATTTCCATGGCTGTAAAGTTTTAAACTCTTACACTTTCCAGACATTCCCAGGATTCCTCTTTGGTATATCCATGAACTACCTAATTCAAAAGGTGTCATGCATTTGTCCTTCCCTCTCTCTTTTCCTAACGCACAAGTTCCTCAAAAATCTTCTACAATCTCTTTGGTGTATCTCTATTATAGTCCTTCAAGAGTATTTCCTTATTACAAGTAGTAGGAGGAGTAATTAGGTCAAGTAGTACCACAGTAATTTATGGAGTCCTATTTAACCACCATGCTGTTTGGTGGAGTGCTGTCTGCTCGTATTTACGTTTTTACTCTAATAAACACCCACATTTCTGTAGAATTCCATTGGAAGTTGTTGTTTCTACACTCGATTACATCACCTTACAAACAGGTCAAACTGTAGAAGAAGCCACATCAACTCCTTAATGAAACTTGGGTTGAGAAAAAAAAAACACCTGGTTGAAATAATTTAACAAGACTCAGTCAGGCTGCTGGAAATTCCCCAGGATTGTGACACTCCTCCCACTCGCCCCACAGCTACGGCAGCTGTTCCGGCAAGTCAGGTTTTTACTGGAGGTCGGCTACAATGAAACCAGAGACGCAGCAAAGACAAAAAGGCAGCAGAAAAGATCTACTTTCACGCCACACAAGACCAGAGACACTTTCCTACAGCAGGTGTGTTCAGGGTGGATGGCAGCAGCCAGATCAGGGGTACGTTCAAAAACAGGCAGCGACTGTAAGTGTGGCTGATGTCATTTTAAGATGGTGATGTTGACATACAATCATCAGTGATGCCTAGCCCCGGAAACTTCAAAAAAACTTCAAAAATGTGTGTGGAGGTGTTGCAGTAACTTGAATCTCGGTGATTCAGGTTATTGCTTCATCATTGATTACATGGTGTCACATCTTTCATCGGTTCCGTCACTCACTCATCCATTATAATGGTTGTGGGCAGAAATATTTGTCAACCGTCTGATGTCTCTACCTGGTTTCCCACAGTCAGAGACGAGTTCAAACCAGAGCTCCATTCAGAACTCCAAAAGAACACAATGTACTTTGTAAAACACAATCCTATTTAGAGGAAATTGAAAAGTAAAGCATGGTACCACCTGGTGGCAGTGTGTTCTTGATTTAATAGTCCAGTTGTCAGTCAAGCTCCAGATTCGCTTTGTTTCAATGAAATTCCATTTAATTTGAATCTTTTTTCATACATTTATATGAATCCTGTCATTTCAAAGGTGCATCACCAAATACCTGCGACAGCTATGTTGTAGTGGGAGTGAGGTGTGGTGTGACATGTTACGTGTTAATACGTGTTCATGTTTGCAAGGTAAATTAACCTGGTATGTTCTGGCTCATTACGAGGAACTGAGAACTAGAACAACTATTTAAAGAATACGGAGAAAAAAGGGGTAGGGCAGAACATTGGCCAAAGATTTCTATTTCCATTCACGTTTAAAAACGAACAAACGTAAATAGGTGATGTTTTTGGAATTTGAAAACTGAACTTTGAGCAGCAACACCCATCGTCACCAGTTGTAGAGTAGGCTTCAGGTTGTTGTGGTTCGAATGGAACAGCTTCTGACAGCATTAATCCCACTATTGTGATGACTGTGTTTTTTGGCTTATGCTGCTTTAATTTAAGGGCAGCTCTATTGTTTATAGATTATTTATTTTGCATTTGACTAAACGATGGTTTACTAATTCTTCTGTCTGATGTGTGTCTTTTTAGCAGAAGTTCAGGTTGTGGTGTCAGTGATATCAACAGTTTCTGACACTACTACAAGTTCTTGGAAACCTTTCTTATCTTTCCACAGATGCGTGATCGCCAAGAATTTCCACTTTTCCATCAGGAAAAAAAAAATCCAACAACAAAGATTATTTTAACCAAACATTTATAGTATAAGTTTCTTCATTACACCTTGTTCAAGAATGTTTCTTCTTTCCTCGTCTTGCAGACTGCATCACACTAATCGGATTAGATTGGATGAATTCGAGTTAAATCCGGTGCAAAGTTAAACCAAAAAAACCCAATGTGAGTGCAGATCTGCTGCTCAGTGGCCTACACCCATGGAAGAAGCAACTGCTGCTGCTGATTAACGTCTGGAGATGTAGTGGTCACTATGGTGACCCTTGTTCTGATGTGTCGTGCCGTGTGTTTTTCAGTTTCATACCTGCGCTGTTCATCCTTCGGCACTTTGATGAGACGGACCTGGAGTAAGGTGTGGCGTTAACCCCTCTCAGCTAACTGCGCTGTGGAAAGACTGTGAGCTCCTGTAGCTACCGAGGTCCGACGTAGCCTTAAAGGGAACCACTTCCTGTTAACCCTTCAAAATAAAAGAAATAATAAAAATACAATTGACAAATACAAAACGCAAAAATAAGAATGAACTCAGTCATGACCAGGTCCACAACAATACTGGCTAAAAAGAAGCTCCAAACCTTTATAGACCCAATTCTAGGCTTTACTAGAATATCCAAACAATTACGTAGATAGTATGTCCCTCTTAGTCTCCGTCATAATAATCCATAGTAATTCTAATCAAAGTAATTCTAATCAAATATTTAAATTTAAATGTCGAAATGTCTGATATAATATGAACCCAACTAATAAATTAAAAATTCTAAATATCTTATTCATCGGACACTGTTGATGCTGTCCTTGTTTTTCTGAACAGAAATTGAGATTTTCTGGTGTGCCATACATTTGACACACTGCCAGAGCTAAACCTGCCAAGGATGGGAATGGAATTGGCAGATAGGGGAAAGGAAGAATCAAAAACAAACAAACAAACATTGTTATTGCTCATGCGAATGTTGGGAATATTTAATGGTTTCTTTGTCCGACTTTTACTTTGAATGACACAAATGTCGTTCGCTGGCTTTTGTATGGTAGCTTTGGTAGCTAGCTATCGTACTGCAGGAATGTCGGCCACGCCCCATCTGGAACTAATTAAAATCTCACAAAAGTAGGAAGATTTTTCTTTAAGGTAGTTTTAACAACGGTTTAAGCAATTCCTAGAAATACTTGAAAAACAAATAAAGGTAAATGTTATGAATAGGCAACAATAGAACACAGAGGACACTGAAGACTTCTGTTTCAACACACTACAAACAAAAGGATAAGGAACGCAAACACCAAGGCAAATTAACTCAGGTCTCTAATCTGTCAACTAACTCCCTCCAGTCTGCAGGTCTTTGTTGGACACAGATGTTAATCAACAATTGTTTCACTTCACTTCTACCATGTTGTCATTGTGAAATTGACGGATAACATTTGCATACAACAACAATGTATTAAATGTCAAATTGTTCTCAGGACAGTTTACCAGATCTGGAGCTGTTTTATACACGTCTAACATGCCTGAGGATTGTGTGACCGCCTGGGGGTAAACAGTTCTCAGGTGAGGAGGACTGGAGTGAATCAAGAAATTCAGAGTATTTTCAGAATAGAAATAATTCAGATGTTTCTGTAGCAGTGCTATCAAAGTCTAACACTGTGTCTGTACATTTGTATTTTAGTTGAACTACATTAACCATGATGTTTTGGTTTGGGATAGTAAACATTGTAACAGACAACAGTTTTCCTCCATGTGAAGGGAAAGGATGGGGAATAGAAACAATATCTGTGATGAAAATATTACAGCTATAAATAAACTGTGTCGGATTGTTTTTATTTTTCTGGTTAAAAAATTGTTCACTGCTATTTGAAAATAAAAAAATAGACCTCCTGTCGTCTTCTTCTATAGCTTCGATTCCAACACAAAAAACACAACACAAGTAACTGTGCCTGAAGTCGAAGTCAGACCTTTGACAGTGCTCTCAAGGCCAGAGGGGCCTCTTTATGTCCTGTCACCAGTTAAAAGGTCAACCACACCCTATTCACAATACATACGTTTACAAGAAGGTCAAATTCAACACATAACTTAGAATTTGAAACACATTCACTTATTAAAAAAAATAAACATAAAATAGAGGACATATGATGCAACAAAGTCAGTCTTGAATATTTCAAAAACACCCCAGAACTTTACAGCATCATATGGCAGTAATGTATTGCCAGCTACCTAGAAGTTCAAGCAGTTTACTTTCTTTTTTTTCAAAAATTATGTTGGTTTATGTGTTTTGGTCCAAATTTTATTAGCTGACAAAAATGTCCCACCCACTTGACATTCTCGGTTTTAAAACCTGGCACAGGAAAATTAAATAATTTGTCAAAATTATAGCAATGCCCAGTTATTGTTTCTGGGTTTAAAGTAAAAGTTACATTACTGTGCAAGAAGAAAAAGTAAACCTTTGACACTTTACCACCATAAACATAACTGGATGGTTAATGCTGAATGAACAACGCATCTGTGCTGTTGTTTTAATAATCAGCTCATGTTACACTGCACTTGCAATAATATTCTGTTAAACCTAAATTAAAATGTTCCAAAACAAAATATGTTTGTTTATTTATAAAAAGGAAGGGTATTTCACTCCTCTTCCATTTAAATCTAAACACTTTAAAAAAGAAACGTTTCCCTCATAGAATTGCTTCTCTGCAGAATTCTGGGATTTCTTTAGCATCGGGTGACAACATTTTCACAAATAGTTTCTTTTTGCTTTATTTGAAATAATTCAACAGGAAAAAAAATATTTTTCAAACTATTACAGTTTGGTTTAACGTTTGGTTTTAGCTCAGACATAAATGTTTATTTTTTGAGCTCTGAAAAACAATAAAAAACACCTCTAAACATTTACAAAGAATAACACCTCTTCTACTGAGAATTGGTGGAACACGGGTTTTTATTTTCTATTGGCTTTTATAAAATCTTAGTATCTTCTTTGACCGTATGTGTACTTGCTCGTCTTTAATGGCATTCAGCCAGAAGAGGGAGCCATAAAACGCTCTCTTTCTCGCTGTCTCCCTGTCTCGTTCTCTCTCTCCCTCTCACCGTCAGAAACACGCACACTGTGTTCAGTTTACATTCCTCTAGTTCTCAGCAATGTTGTAATACGTGCGAGTGCGTGAACAGAGAGACAATATTACCGCCTGAACCTGAACCGAGGAGTCTACAAGGAGGGAACTGCACGGTTTAAATAAACACGTTTTCTCTCCTCTTTCAAACCAAATACACTTGAGTATCAGACGTGACGTTCACCCTGGTGTTGCTTTCATTTAAAGTACACACACACTGCCTGTTACAACAGCAACAATAAGTGGCAAATAAAACCACGTGACGAAGGGAGAAAAGTGGTTATTATTTTACTCTTGCCAAACACAACAAATACTGTAGTATTTTTGTGTATTTAAATTCCCAGGGGTAGTTGAGGCCATTTCTGTATAGAGTTAGCATGTACACACTGTGAGTTTCTCCCCATGTGTAATCTAGGTTCCTCTCACCAGTCAAAGACAGTCAGGATTACATTAGTTGTAACTGTAAAGAGTGAACTCCACACTCACCGACAGATGGTCACCTTGGCTCCAGCGTTCTTCTAAAACCTGAGAAGGAAATGAATGAATGAATGAATGAATACAGACTATGATTAAAATTATTACATTTCCCTCATTTTTTATTCACATATATTTTAACAGAGGTTATGTTTTAATTTAATTTTTTTTATTTAAAATGATAATTCTCTTTATCATAAAATGTATCATCAACCGTGCCATTGACACATAAAAGGACGCAAATGACTCATGGTTAAATTAGCAATTTCTCAATTGTTTTAAACTGTATTGTCTATTTAAATTGTATATATTTTATATATAATAAACTAAGGTTTCAGCCATTACGGCCCTCAGGAGAAAAATCACCTGTGATGATAATAAACATCTGTTCAGCCAAACACACACACCCACACACGCTTATGGTCCTATAAATGCCTGGGTTTCAGCTGTACTACATCTATGAGTAGTATATAGTTTAAGTAGTATACAGTACTTTACACCACAGCTTTTACACCCTGGGGAAGAAATGTTAATGTTTTTGTTCACAGCAGCTGAAGTCACAACTCTGAGCCTCGAGTCCTCCTCCTCTAAAAGGAAGTTTACATATCACTGTGTGTGTGTGTGTGTGTGTGTGTGTGTGTGTGTTTGTATCATCCGGGGTGAACAGTCATGCATTCTTTCCATTACCCTCATCAAATCGATGTTCAACACTCCTCCATGTACTGACCCTGTGCATTGTGCAAAGTGTGTGTGTATGTGCGCGTGCGTGCGTGTGTCTGGGTGTGGGCCAAAGAGTCTGATCCATAAACAAACATTTGATTACAAAAAACTGGACCAATCGGTTTTGCCTGATGGAGTTTAAGGATAAATAAATAAAGAATTTTCTGATTTTCTGGGGGCTGTGTCGTTCCTATATGAGTCACACTTAATAAGAAACCACAGTAGGTCAGCTACCTACCAGTTGTAGTTAGTAGTTAGTAGGTCAGAATTATGTTGTATATGTCATCAAAAGCAGTAAAAAAAAAAAAAAATCAAAACTTTTTTTTCCCACCTCTTTTTCTTCCTGGTCAGGTTTACTGTTCGCAGAAACATAACTGTTTGGAGCCTGATAGACACCACCCAGGGTTGAAAATCCCCTCGGTACAGACACTTTACTGTCCCATCCATCAAACAAACCACGGGCCTGCTTTTCGTCAAGCACGTAGAGGTATCGGCGAGTCGGGTGACTGCTGATTAAACAGCCTCTCCTTCGCTTCAACTGTGGCTAACGGTTAACAGGTCACTGTAACAACAACAAACACGAGGGAGACCTGCGGTTGATGTGGCGACCCCGGAGTGTTTATAGATATGAAGTGGACCACGGGGGACTGATCCTCACGGCTCCTGGAGACAGAACCACACAAGGTTAAAGGAGTCAGTCAGCATCATGAGCGCTTCATTAAGGACGGATATAGTGGCGGGCGTGAACAAGAAAAAAAAGACAAAATTCTTACTCGCTTCACACTTCACATCAGCGGTCCCACAACCTTACTGCGGACTGGTAATACGGTGCCATGGTTGAAGGATCATTACATTTTCAAAATAAAACATCTTCTAGACTTTCTTCTGTCAGTATCAGAGTCTGGATGACCTGCTGTTTTGAAACATTGACACATTATATTTGAATGAAAACTGGCAGCGGTCCCCGGACCATGGGTTGGGGAGCCCTGCTTCATTTTATTTCCTGATTGAAGGGAAGATTTGAATAATTTAGAAAAAGGTTCTGAATTTTTTTTGTTCCATTTGACAGATATCGAATTAAACTGAGAAAAAAAAACCCCAACAAGGACAAGACATTAGATAAAATCTTCAGAAATGTGTGGACCATCAATTTCATTTGTTCAACCAGGACTGACTGCCATAAAATAATATAAAAAAAGAGAGGGCAGAAATGCAAAAGTTGAACTAAAAACAGAAAGAATGAGCTCAGGCTTCAAGCACAGTAGAACAGGATTGTTCTGGAAATATATCGCCATCACTGGACCAATCAGGTGCTGATCTTGTCCAACTGGTTGGGTGCAGACGTTTGTACTGCGATTGTTAAAAGTAAGCTGGAACTGTTAGTGCGTACTCCAGGGTTTTTTCAACATCTGCAGAGACTGTGATAGTTCAGTGAAGTGTCCGCAGCTCTAGACCAAACAACGCAAAGTACAGCGGTTAGTAGTCTGTCCTCTGTCAGATTCTGAGACAGTGTCAGCTGAACCAGTGTGACATGGTTCGGTCGGCTCGGATTTCCCTCTACATATGTGCTGTGTGACTTAAGGTTCACAGAATGCAACAAACCCTGGGATGTTCTGGGATGGATCCCAGAGACCTGTTTCTTTCTGCAATTTATCACAAGACCGCCAAGTTGCAGAGCTTTTGTATGTAAAGCTATTCCATGTGGCCTGTGATGTGAGACACATCTTGTGAAACAATAAAAAAAAATTGGATACATTTTGATACATTTTGATGGGCCAGCTCTTGGAGTTATTGGACGTTAAGATAGGTTTGATGCAGGAGAGGTTCCCCTTCTGTTATTGGATAAACAGTAAGTTACAGTCTCTGTCACTGGTCACTGGTCACTGGTTGGATCAGACAGTTTAAACTGACCACAGAGACAAACTGTTTATTTTTAAGTGGTTCTGTGATGGACAGGGGAACTATCGCTCCTGTTCGCTACGACGATAAAAAGACTAAGCAGTAGGTAATAGATGATGCTGATTGAGACTAACTTTAAAGTTTTTTTTAAAGCCTAATGCTCAATATAACAATAAATATAAAGAAAAGTACATATTAATACATATTCACCAAGTGCAGTCTTTAATAGTAACATTGCGTGCATCTGCCTACAATAGTGGAAGCATGACTTCACTCTGTACAGTGTAGAGCTAAAAACAGTAGAAACTGCAGGGAAACATCACAGTAGGAACTGAGACACACACACACACACACACACCCACACCCACACACACACACACTCCTATTAACATTACAGTGAAGATCGTCCACAGCTGTCTGGGTCTGTTTCTAGTCACGGGAATGTTTTCACCTGATGGACGTAGGAAAACTAGTCGAGGCCAGAGTGTGAAAATCCTTTACCTCTGTGCGTCCAAGATTTTTTAAAGACCTGTCATCTGACAGAAGATCAAGTATTTCCTGCAGATACTATTGTCCCTTCACTTCAGTCCTCTCCTCAGTCTTTTTCACTGTCATCTATAAACATGGCAATTCAACTGAAGGGAAAATAAACATTAAAGTTTGTCATAATTGTCCCCAACATCACCGTCTGTGATAAAAAAAAAAAACTCATCTGACTTGATGCTCCGACATGGTGGACATGTGTCTTCAGAGGACAGCGAGGTCGTGGCAGCTCTTTGATCGCACCTTGACGGCCATGCGCTGGTTGTTACGTGCCACCAGTCGGTCCAGGAACCGCCGAGCCTTCTGGGTAAGGCTCTCTTTACGTTTGTACACGGAACTCTTCCTCTGCAGGGGCTCACTGCAGTCTTGACGGAGACGGATCTGTCGCACCACCCCTTCAAACAGCTCGGTCACGTTGTGCTGCAGGGACGCAGACGTCTCTATGAACTTACAGTCGAACACCACCGCACAGGCGCGGCCCTCTGAGCAGAAAGACGGGCGTTAATCACATGACATTAGCATCTGTTAGACGTATCAAGCCACTGTATGCACCCCTCTACCTCGACCTTTGACCCCCACCTTCTATAGCGACTTCTCTGGATCGCACCAGGTCACTCTTGTTCCCCACAAGGATGATGGGAATATTTTCAGCCTGACGCGCACGTCGCAGCGTGATCCGGAGCTCAGCGGCGGCGTCAAAGGTGGAGCGGTCAGTGACGGAGTACACGATGATGTAGGCACTGCCCACTTTCAGGCATTCTGCCTGAGAGGAGCCGTCATCTCCGTCCCCTGATTTGTTAAACTTTAAACATGTGACATGAAATGTGTTAATTCAACAGTCCTGCCTGCAGTCCAGGTCTGTCTCCTATGGGAAATATATAGTAAGGAGTTCTACTGGGCAAAGAAATCATTTCAAAAGTGCAACATTAAAAGTATTGTCAGTGCCTTAATGAAGCCTTGAGAGATTTTTTTGGCCAAAATGACAGATTTGCTGTGTCTGATAGAGATGATTATTTACACTAATGTTTCTTTGATGCTGCCTATTCTGGTCAGACTGACAGAAGGTGGAGCCACCTGCACTACACCTCTGTGGCCTGTAGTCTCTTCAGTGGCTACAAAACTATTTCCCCACTGTTTCTTTGGCTGAAAAATAAAAACCATCCTAAAATCAAACTATAAAGTGAGCTAAAAACACTTACAACTTAAAGTACAATAAAACACAAAACTGTCTGACTGTTTTTAGCTAATGGTAATGTGAATTATATATATATAGCTATATTTGTGTGTGGATATATGTTTACTGTATTTACTTACCAGTTTGTCGTTCTCCCAGGTGTCCATGACAATGAGTGTGGTTTCTTCTCCATCTACTGTCAGAGTCCTCTCATACGCCAGCTCTGCTACAGCTAGAAAAAAGATTTACATGATGTTAATTTGATTCTGACAGTCACAACATTTTTCACAGGCTTTAGTTCAAAACCTCAACCATTTCTCTTGGCTGGTTGTGATGCTTCACTATGGAGACTTCACTTTAACATTTCAACAACAATCACAGTGTTTCCACTCTCGGTTTTGACATAAACAGGCAGAATCATGGCGTGACACCCTGACTAAATAAAACTAAAAGAAAGAGTGAGACCAGTCAGCCTGAAAACACACTCTGCCCCCTCTTTCTGGCCCCCACTGGATCAATATGGACTGTCAATCGTGGCCCCAGGCCAATCAACACGTGACATCGACGCCGATCAATGATGACAGGTCAGTCAAGGTTGTGATGCTACAGCAATGTCAGAAAAACAAACTGAGCTCTGGGAGCTGCTGAAGACAAAGGCTTCAGAGTAAGAGTCTAAAGCAGTGGATCCCGACCTGTTTTGGGCTTTTTGTTTTGTGATATAAAATAATTTCCAATAATTTCCAAATTTGCATGTTGCCACTTTACAACTTTTAAAAAATTGATCAAATGTATGTATTATATATTTTTTAATATATTTCATTGACCTTGCCAGCAATGTCCTCAGATGCCACTAGGGGGCCATGTAAAGTGCCCTTGGTTGGTGGGTTGGCTGTTCTAAAGCAGAACAGGGTCTAAATGGTGTCCTGATAAGTCTGACACTCTTTAATTGGCTGGTTGGTCTGCAGCCAGCTGGGCCCAGCGTTCAGCAGCTGTAAGTGTTGGTCAAACTTTGTTACAGTCTGTAACATACCAGCCAGGACAACCACAAGTGGGCTAATATTAGGAACCTGAACTCAGAACCAGGTGATGAAGCACCAAGACCCAAAGCATACGCTTTTTCCAAAGCATATTTTTTAAAAGGAAATTGACAAATGTATGGGATATAGACTTTTGAAAAACTTATTTTAAAATCACACAATTTTAACAGTACGTTTTGGTGTTGTAAGTAATGAGATACTACTGATGTTGTTGAATAACTCAACTGATGGTTGACTAAGCAACTGTTCCATTTGAGCGCCAATATCTGACTAAACACTACATTTTAATACGGATGAACTGTCACAAGCCACCTCAGGTCATGAGCGGTACTGCACATAAAGCTTGATAAATGTCACTTTCATTTGTATGTAAGCTCCACAGCAGGAAATGTATGAGAACCCCCCCCCCCCCAGCTACAACCACTTAGAGAGAGAAGTGCATGTTCAACTTTATAAAGGATTCATCCATTATCATTCAAATCATTTTATCTTGCTGTTAGCATAGCAGGAAGCTAACATGTGTGCCTCTTCTAACACAAACAAAAATATAAAAATCCACATCTGGCCCACAACAGCCTCTATCAGTAAAGCTAAACTTGCTATTTTAATGTCTCGGGTGACTGTCATTTTGGAATGAGCTGTGAACTCCCTCTGTTGAAGACAGAGTTATTTAGCCTTTTGATACAAACATACCAAACAAGGCAAAAGCTGTTGAAAACTTTGATTTTCTCCAACTGGACTTTGGCGCAGGAGTGTAAGAAGTTGGCCAACTACAGCTAAGACTCTCTGATCGTGAATTAAAAGCATGAATGTACAGTGTATATGTGTGTCATGAATGAACCCTAACTAACCAGTCATCCGTGCATCAGGTCCTACCTCCACCATGATCATCTTTGTCTTTGTCTGTGATTCCGGCAAAGATTCCTGCCAGGCTGGACTTCCCGACCCCATGGTCACCCAGCAGCACCACTCTGTAAACACAGTCTGAGTCACTCTGTGAGTCGTCGTCCGAGTCTGAACTCCAGTGGGCACGGTAGTGGAGGGACTTGTCTCCAGGGTGGTATGAAGCAGACTGTCCGAGCGGAGCGTGGCAACGTTGGGGACGGGGCTGCTCCGGGCACGGCCGGGTGCTGCCTGGGAGATGTGGGCTTCGATTCAAGGACAGGTGATGGGAGAGTTGGAGAGGAGGGATGGGCGTGCTGCCTCTCCGTCTTAAAGGCTCTTTTTCCCTGTCAGTGTTCAGGGTCATGTTGGTAAAGTGAGCTGAAGTCAGGACATGAAGACGTGAGAGGTCTGAAGATGGAGACAAAATGACTTTAGATTGCATTTTGTTATCCTTAAAAATCACCAAATATCCGTGAGCAAATGGCTAAGTTAGCAAAAATTAGCTTAGAAATCATGTGGAAGTTTAACCAAGAGAAATACAATTTTGTCAAACCTTCAGCAAAAAGTAGACACAGAAAATAGTAGAGGACAACCAAAGCCATAAAGGGTCAGTAGAGATAGTTACAAAAAAGCTATAAACAATTAGCAAAAGGTAACAAAAGCAACAACTGTAAACTCAACATTAGCTGTTAGCCTTTATAATCAAATACAGCCAATTGCTGATAAATTATCTGCAAATGTATTAATATCCCAATATATATATATATATATATATATATATATAGTGATATCAATATTATAATTCAGGACATAAACTTTAAAGCTACAAAACAGTTTGGGGGAAAAATGACTGGACACTTTTGGAGGTGCATATCCTCACAGGGATGTCCAAACACTGGTATCTACAGGTATGTCCAACATTGGTTCTTGTGTAAAAAGTTCTGGTAACTATCAGAACAGTGCGAGTGTCAAATACTGATGTTGAGAACCAGTTGGAGGAGGTCAGGGTGCTGCTCATACAGCCGACAGGAGAGGTGCCTGTAAAACCCTGCTTGTTCATTCGTGTCAGGGTAAATTCTGACCTATTTAAAACCAACCAGATACAAACAAAAGTCAAACATTGAAATGTAAATGTAAATAAGACATAAACCTTCAAATTAAAGCAAAAAAAGAGCCATTTTTCATTAGAGAAACAAGACAAAAAGTGACAAATGTTTAAAAAAATAAATGAATACAAATCGAAATATTGTGAATTGAATAAAAGTATTCAGTTCCATAGTAATACTCTAGTAGACATCCTTACCTTAAACTCCATGAAGAGTGTGTGTCTGGTCGGCCTCAGTAAACAACAGAACTGAAGTGAGTCCTGAGTCTGTGTCAGTGTAAGAGTACCCTGCTACAGTAACCTAGCTGGAAAGAAAAGTTCCACAACAGCGTTAAAAATTCAGCAGTGGAATCACAGAGTTATCTGCCTCCCTCTGTGTGTGTGTGTGTGTGTGTGTGTGTGTGTGTGTGCATCAGAGCGACAGCAGAGGAGAAACAGATATATGAGGAGGCAGCGTGTACGTGCGTGTGTGTGTGTGTGTTCATGTGTTTTAACCGTGTGGAGACTGGCTTGATTTGGAAAACATTACGGTCACTTCCTGTGTGTCACAAAAAAAGGTCCAGTTTTCAGTCTTTTGGAAGAATTACAGTCAGTGAAGACGACTTCTTCACAGCATGTCAACATCTGAAGGTGACACTAGAATAATCAGCATGGAATCAAACCACAACAGAAGTCCTTTACATGAAAATACATAAAGAAAGAAATATAAACACCCCCTGTTTGGTTGAGCTGTACATGACCAATAATCTACATCTACTACAATCTACATTTAATGTCAAAAATTCATGAATTTACATTTCCATGATTCTTACAGTAAACGTACCTCACATCAGACCACACTGGGGGAAATGCTATTGGAATTCATCAGGTAGCATCATTTATGGTTCTCAATGTGAGGGGCAGGGTGCTCCCTGCAGGGGCGGCTAATGAATGCTTTTTTTTAAGGTGAATTTTATTTCATTTGTTCAATGACTCCCCCCCACCACCACCACCACTAACTTTATACGCTCTGTGTCTGTAGAAATGTAGATCCATGGTTTACGTGTGAGCTGACATGGAAAATTAGATTAGCGCGGACAAACACACCACTTCCTCTGTGTGGGTTTGAGAGCTCTTACTGAAAGTTAGCTCAACGCAGGACAGATGTTTAGATTTTTTTTTCCTCTCCACCCCCTCAGTTGAAAAGTTTAACCTTTAGATGGAGCACTTTCCTTTTGGATCATAATTCAAACCAATAGAATGAGAATTTAAAATATAGATTTCCTCAGCTGAAAATAAAGAAGACGAACAGTGAGAGCCAACATCTTCAGGGTGGAAAAAGGCTTTTTGTTATTTTTAGGGAAACATTCGTTCACCTGAATATGAAATTAAAGACAACGTTTGTTTATTTTTATTTGCTTATTCAAATCTTTACTTTTTACAGTGATCAAATTGTTTTTGGTATAAATAAGTGATGACAACAAGGTCATTGAGTTAGTTAGTTAGCTCCTTTTTTAGAATTACATTTTAAATAATCACCGTCTCTTCCACCTGCACCTGGAGTTACAGTATTATTTTACTGTATTTATACTTATATATAAATATATATAACTGAAAAAATTTTAGTTTAAAAAAAAATCAACCTAATAATTAAATAAAAATATTTCGAAACTATTTTACTCGGAAGACTTACAGTATTATTTTACTGTATTTATCCATCCATCCATCCATCCATCCATCCATGGATGGATGGATGGATGGATGGATGGATATTTCGAAACTATTTTACTCGGAAGACAGAAGAAGTTAATGATATGCAGGAGTAACTAATTAAGTTATGGTCGGATCCAGTACGAGTGGCGTGTCTACTGCTGCCCTCTTTTGGTCAGAAGAGGAAATACAACAAACAGGTGAGCAGAAATATTTTTTTAACGAGTTATTATGTAAACATAAAAGGACTAGTGATGCAAAATAGTTACTGACCTATAATGTAGAGAGGATTTAGGATTAACTAAGAAAACATTGGAGATTATAGATATAGATTTGTCATGTTAAATGTGAGGTTTGGCCAACTGTGGACTAATTATATCAGATTAAAATAATGCCAACTATATCTTACAGGGTCTACAACGTTTCTGGGTCATAATAGAGTTAACATTGTCTGGAGGTGTCTTTAGTGTCCTCGCTGATCAACATACTAAAATCAGGATTTTCCTTATCATTTAATCAGATTAGCATGGATTAAATACAACTCGGGAAAAAATGTACAGGTCGAGACAAAAAAGGTCTCATTTTCAAATGAAAGCAGCCACAGACAGAATAAAAATTGGTATTATAATAAAATTTGTATTAATATTAAAATGGCTCACACAATACTTACACTCAGATCTGTACTGATGTAAAAATACGTGACGATGAACATGATGTCATTAAAACCAGCAAAAATAAAAAATAAGGGTTTGAACCCAGTGGGAACTCTAAAAATGTACCAGCTATTTACACTCTATGACTTCATGTGTTCGTGGTCAAGCAGATTTGTCAGAGTTGTTATTGATCTCGATCCTGCTGACCAGTTCAGTGACCAGCTGCTGCACAGTGTGAGAGCGCAGTCGTCCCACCTCCAGGACGCCGTCGTGGTTCACACTCTCAGAGTCCTCATAGCTCTTCACCACCTGACGCCAATCAGTTCATTAGAATAAAAAACAGTTACTCATTTTTTACCCCAAACTACATCCTGTGTCATTGCAGATAAAATGGAAACTAGTAATCACTTATATCCGGGCGCTATGGTGTCGGTTATAACTGACCAACTTTAATAAACTGAAGCACGTCACAGTGTGTTTTTACCTTGTTGGTGATGAGGGAGAGGCCGAAGACCCTCAGGCCACAGTGAGCAGCTACCACCACCTCAGGAGCCGTACTCATACCTGTGAGCATCAGACAATCAAGGTTAGCATGGAATTGAAAATAAAAAGTCTTCAGTTACAGAATATGGCAGAATACTTTAGACTATGTAAAGGACTATTGTACCGTCTTGACTGTTCACTATTTGTATTTGCTGTTTTCAGCAGAGTGAAGGTGCAAATAAATGAACAAATCATTGTGTTTTGATGTGTCACTGGCCACAGCTGCTCATCCAATCAGCAGTTGCCGTTGGCAACATCTTTATAATTCTCCTACTGTGGCATGAAAAATAAAATGGCTGAAACTGAAATTCATAAGCCTTTCTGTACCACCCTGCAATAGCTCTGAGACCCAAAGAGGAGCACCTGCCCCCCACTTTGAACCACGGCTTGATAACACTACTTGAAAAACTCCAGTAATAATACTGTAGTGGCGGCAGCAGCTCTTAGCCAGTTAGCATGCTACACCTGCCCATATGTCTGTGTTTGGGCGGGAGTTTTTTCGTACCAACAGCATCCACACCCAGTCGGTGCAGTAGTCTGGCCTCCGCGATGCTCTCAAAGTTCGGCCCCCCCACCATGGCGTACACCCCCTCCTGGATGACACTGGCAACACCGTGTTCTTTGGCGATCTCCATGGCCAGACGACGCAGGTCTTTGTTGTAGCATCCTGACATGGCTGGGAAACGAGGTCCAAACCTGGAAAAACAACAATCAGCAGCTGGGATCTACACTACAGGACAAGACAAGGTGTTGGATCAGCCTTCAACCTTACTTGTCATCATTGGGTCCACACAGTGGATTCAGACCCACCAGTCCAGGGAAGTTTATGTGATCTTTGATGATCATGATGTCACCTGGATGGAAACCATCAGCCAATGAGCCGGCAGCATTTGTCACAATCAGAGTCTCCACACCCAAAAGCTTGAAGACTCGGATAGGAAACGTCGTCTGAGGAGCAGACACATGAAGATGGGATTCAAACCCTGGCTGCTTTTTTTGGTTTTTGTTCAAAGAAAGTTGCTGAAATACCTCAAGTAAGTACTGCCAACTGGACAGTATATTGTATAATCCAACTAAGAAATGTTAGGAAACAGCAGGCTGACTTCCTGACTTCTGACTCTTATACCTTGGAATGTACTTTTGCTGCGGTCAACACTGTAAATTCCCCCACTGTGGGCCCCATTAAACGTTTTATTGTGTATACAGTGACATCTAGAGGCGAATGAATTGTTTTCAGTTTTGTGAGACAATGCGTTTGCGATGGTGCGTTATGTTGTGTATACTTAACGGTCTTAAATGAACAAAGGCACTTATGTAAGTGCGGAAACACATGCGCGCATGCGCAGACACGAACACCCAGGTTGGTTTTCCACGTTTTGTGAGGACCTCCCATACAGCTACTGCCTTCTCCAAGCCGTTAGCCTAACATTTAACATACCCTTAGTCCTAATCCTTGTCCTCACTCTTGTCTGAGCCAATATCTAAGCCTAACTCCAAACTAAACGTTGAGCCCCAAAATATGGACCTGCAAAATGTCACTGCAAGGACATAAAAAAAAGTTACCACACAAGTACAGCTTTACCAAGACCAAACACACACACACACATCATCATCAGTCTCATGACGCTCATTAGTTTTCTGCTGCTTAAATCAGGTGACTGTAAATGCTTGTGTGTGTGTGTGTGTGTGTGTGTGTGTTGTTTTCCATGTTTAGAAACCATTTGCATTCACTGTGTGTATTTACTGTGATTTATAGGTATGACAAAGGATGACTAAATACAAAGACAATAATAAGCCTGTGAGAACACAATTAAGCGGTGGGGGGGCAGTGGGAAGACCCTAATGGATTATTGTTATTTTTTTTACTACTTTATTACTTTTTAAGGCATAATAAACTTGAAAGTCTAAATATGCCGAACCTTCTATTATTACGTTAGTTCCTTTTGATTTTTAGTTTTAAAAAGATTTTTCTTTGAATAAAAAAAATCCAAATGTATGTGTGTGTGTGCGTACCTTGCAGAGTGAATGTCCCTCATACATGTGGAAACGACCCTGCATGCACACACACGTCTTTCCCTTCAGTTCCCCAAACACCAGTCGACCAGCGTGACCCTGAACTGAAACACACCAAATTAAAAATAATGATTATGGGAAATGAAACAGGTTACAGATGCCTTTGGGTGACGAGGGAACGACCAGCAGTTTTTCAAGGGTGGTTAAAAACCATCCCTGGGCTGCCTTTTGGGGGCGCCACTGGTGTGAATGAAATGCTAAGGTAGAGTACCTGTGCTCTGAGGGAATCCAGGGATGTCAGAATAGGCGAAAGAGTCCTGACACTTGAGGGTATCAGCCAACATCCCCAGTCCAGAGCCGCAGATGATGGCCACCTGGGGGCGGTGCTTCGTCTGAGACATCAGCCAATCAGCTGTCTTCTGGTATTCATCATGACTGGAAACAGAATCACAGAGAAGAGCGTGCTGTACAGTAGGCTGTGACTCATTTTTAGTGACAGATCTTCAGGCTTCTGTAGATGATATGCAGTGTTAAAAGTTAAAAGTTCTCTTAAAATCCTAGAGTTTGCATAACTTTAATTTTGAAAAAATAAAATAGCGTAGAGTCACAGAAGCTGAAGCTGCCCTCTGTCTGCATTTACTCACTAGTAGCCATCAAGAAGTCCTGTCAAAGTCAATAAAAAAGACGTCAATACTGAGAGAAGATGTGATGTGTTGGTTCTGATGGACAGGGTCGGCTGGTAGACAGAGGGAGAACTAGTCACACATCATCAGTTCTTGGTTTCGTATTGCTACCTGTTTGGAAGGCCTTTATTAGAAGAGCATCAACATGAGTTCAAACCTCTTGTTGTTCTTCAGCACAATGATCTTTAGATCTTTAGAGTTTTTTGATCTGGAGATTTATTTTACAAGAGTCAAATATTTCAGAATGTATTAAATAGATAGATAGATAGATAGATACTGTAGCTTTTTGTTTGTTTCAACTGTCACGATAAGCGTTCAGAAACTGACCAAACGTGTGGTTTAGGTTGAAACTAAAGTCCTAATAAAATACTAGCGTTAATAAACTGTTATTCAAATATTTTGTATTCCTAAAAAAGTTGTCCTGAAAGCCTCAAAAACCTCCTCGACCTCAGCTCCTGGGGATACACTGTATACACAGTAATACATGATGTTACACAACACAACAGCACAACAAGAACATGAAGTCTTACCTGATCTGGTCTTTGCTGTGCATGATGGACGGATGACGATGACGTGGACGAGCTCAGCGGTCAGGAATAAAAAGTTGAGTTCTGTGACACTCTTCCTTTCAGAGAGTCGGTGATAAAAAATTCCGTGATGAAAAATGTGTTTATATACGCCTGTATGTGTGAGTGTGAGCGATAGAAGAGCAGTCAGAGTGCAGCTGATGCTGGATCTGCTCCTAGATATGCTCCAGTCACATGCTGCTGATTGGTCAACAGCTTACTCATTCATCAGCAGCCAATTGCAGTAGTGGAGGTGTGTGTGTGTGTTGCAAATATGTGACCTGCCACTCGTAATTTTTTCTGTCCTTTATTTTTAGCGTGCCATCGTGGTAGCAAATACATTTATTAAAGGTATTTACTCAATAAAAACCTTTTTGAAGTTTTTATAACTTTTTCATTATTGTTAGTGATATGAATGAATCTAAAGGTACTGTATTTGTTGATGGCTCATTTGAAGCTATATCTGGGCTAAGTTTTAGCAAGTTGCCCTTCTGAAAAATGAAAGAATTAGCATTTAGCCCTTCCTGCACTGAATGCTAATGCTCCATTATCTATTCTCCACAGGAGGTTTCTGGACCCCTTACAAATAAAGATGGACGACTTGGGATTTTTCCTACAACATTAATATTTCATGTTTATTTTGGAATCCAGCTGTGAGCCGGGTTGGACAGTTTGTCAGGCTGGAGTCGGCCCGCGGGCCACTAGTTCATCTACACTGCTCTACAGCCTAAGTCTTTTCAGGATCCACAAAGTGTCGACCACTGCATGCATGACATGTATAAGTACCATGACAAATATTAAACAAAAAAAGTTCTAACATTTAGCAACGTACATGCTAACCTTAAGACTCCCAGCAATAGCATTGCCACTATTAGCCATCTCATCTAATCTTGACCATTTATTTATTCACTTTATAGACAAACATTTGATTACGGACAAATCTTCTTCTTTTCAACAAGATCTTTTCCCAGAGTTCCACCTGTGACCAGCTAACTAGATTCAGTTGCTGTTTAACCTAGAGTTCTGTACATAACACACTGGATCTGATTTCTTTTTTTTATTTCTACCCACTATAAATAAGTTTTGCTACATTTGTCTCTTAAGATCCAGAATCAGATTTGAGAGATTAATTGAACCAATCAGAGACAAGATATGGAGCTACGTTAACGGGCCGTAGCCTTGTGTCTCATGACTGCTAACACACCTCACATGTCAACTGTGCTCCACTCTGATCATCTGCTGCAAATGAGATTCATGTGGGTCTGACGTGCTGTCACGTACGACCTGCAGTTCGAGGGATCAGACGAAACCAACAGGAAGTTCACTTTGGTCATTTCCTGCGCACAGTCACACAGGAACGTCCACTGGACGTCTGTTTAATGCAGAACAATGAGTCACTGTGAGGAAACCCCCCCCACATTTACAAGTCACTTCAGGACACGCAGAGTAAAATAAAGTCCCAGAACAAGTTTTACAGGAAAATAATCTGCTGAATAAAAATGTTCAAATCAATCAGTGTTCATTCTTTATTCCTGTCTTATCTTCTCGGCTGCTAATGCCACAGTGTGTGGGATTTAACATGAGCCACGTGGAAGCTGGTTAGCAGGTTAATGACCAGAGTACAGCTGGTGGTTAGAGACACACACACACACACACACAGACTGATGTCACATTTCCACAAGGAGAGTCATTACATTTTTATAAGAAAAGTCTTTCATCATTTTCCCATTCACTTTGTCAGAGAATATTCCAGAAATGTGACATCCATACTTATTTCTACACACACAGTTGTGTGTCCATTCAACTGCAACCCTCTCCTCCTCTACCATCCTTTTAAAATCACTGTTAACGCGCAGCTTTTCTTCTAGGTCAACATCTAAAATAAACATTTTGGTTATAAAGTTACAAATTCAAACGTTCATCTCCTCCCGTCTCTAACACTCACCCGTCTCTAACCGGCCTACTGTACACTGATGCTGATGCTGAATGTGAATTCATTCAACTTCAAACCCACCTCTGATGTTAATTTGCTTATTTATTTGTTTTTATATTTATATATTATGTTCATATTTTTACATGACAGGTAACTTATGGGGGCTAATTCTTCTGTTTACATTACAAGGATTTACAGTCAACTCAATAATTATGGGGAAAAGTTATCTTAGAAAAAAATATATAAAAAAACAGCCATGTAAGGGGAACTATACAGTAAGGGTTAGACATTGATGTATTACAATAATATTTCTAAACCTGAGTGGTGCGTCCGAGTCTGCTCCTGCTCTGGACCCTGCGGCCTCTATGGGTCTAACGTCCAGCTGAATGGTCAACATTCCTGCATTCCCCTCACCTATCTCCCTAACTGCTGCCACCTAAATGTCATTAGCGTCTCTGGCATTCTCAGACCTATGTGAGCTAAAAGTGCTGTTAGGACCTCATTCCTGAGGCTTCACTTCTGTGAGCCTATTGGACAATCGTGGGATTTATCAGAGCGGCACTTCAGTTAACACAATGTGTTGCCTTTGGTTTGGTCCTGATTTTTAAAGTATGTTGAACATTCCATATTGTAATATGAATGTTTTTTTCCAAATTCATTAAATGGAGACTGAAAAGTGTAAAAATACGAGTATAAAAATATAAAAACATAAAAATCTGACGGTGCAGTGAAGTGAAAAGACATGTTGTTCCTAACGTTTAGACGTTAGGCTTCCATTAGCAGCTGCGTTCCCAGTTTGGAATACGTTACCATAATTATTAGACACGTGAGGGCCGTTACCTTAGACATCAATGTTAGACTCTGAGGATCGAGCTGAAATCTACGCTCTCGAGACTCAAAAAATGGTTGAGGTTGGTATGTATTTTTTTACTTTTTGCCTGTATGAATGTAGGGCAAACATTGAAACTCTCAGATTGACGTGCGTCTCTGGAAACAAAGTGAATGTGTAAAATACTTAGGACGTTGGAGAATAGCTCAGATTCTCAGAGAGCTGATTCAGAGCGTCTGCAATGTGCTGGAAGAAGGACGCCTTTATTTTGTCTCTGAGTATCAGTGCGTCTGTGGAGCATCATGATGCAAACCTTTCTTTTTCCTACCAGAGCCTGTGTATGAGTCAACTTTGCCCTAATTTAACAAAAGCTGTCGACATTATCCATAAAGTAAACAGTTTTCAGGTAAATTTGGACGACAACACAGTACAGCATATTCAACACTGCCTTCCACACTTTACCTTTACACACAGATTTTTAGTATTTGTGTTTGCAGTACCGGATTTTTCTGAACTATATGGTCGCACCAGCCAAAAAAGGCACAACGAAAAGAAAAAACAAAACATATACAAGTCGCTCGGGAGTATAAGTTGCACCAGCCAGCTAGAGTGCCCTCTAGCGGCTGTCAGTGTGAAAATAACAAGTGTGAAATTATATATCTTAATATATAAGTCGCACCTGAGTATAAGTCGCAAACCCAGCCAAAGGATAAGAAATACGGTAGTTTTAACTGTAGGTGGCGACAGGTCTCACTTCTTTGTTGTCTCATTGTGGAAACTATTGTTTTATTTGAGCAGACGACTCTCCTAATGTGATCCTTGCTTGCAAAGAAGGACCCTATGGTGGAAGTTCTTTTGTCTACTCAGTCGTATAAGTAAACCAGTTACAGGTAAAACTGCCTATCATCCCAGTGTAACATCCCAGTTACCGCTACATCACAATGTGTTCAAACTTACATACAGAAATAAGTTTTTCAGTATATATAATTTTTTTTGCAGATAGCATATTATCTTCCATAAAACAAAATCCAATGATATTGATTATTATCACCAACCGCGTGTTGCTAATCCTCATGTTTCCACGTGTTTTCATTTTGTGTGGCTTTTGTTAATGAGCTGCATGATGTTGGCCTCCGGAGATGAATGAAAGGTCAAGGGATGCTGTTACTGACACACGTGAGTCACAAAACTTTCAGCCAAATAGTTTGAGTGATTTTGCGAACGTGTGCCAGATGGTCAGTTTGGTCGGACCCTTCTGTAAAACATGTGACAGGGAGGCGGGTCTGAGTAATAAAAGCAGAAAATTCCACTTACAATAAAATAAGGCCAATCACACAGTAACTCAGCTACAGTGGCTTTGTCCACAAGATGCCAGCAAAACATCATTACTACTGGTACCTCAGTAGTAATCTACCCAGGGACACATCGGCATGTGGACACTAGATCCCACATACATCAGTTTTAGCTTAACTCACCAGACTCCACACATATACACACACACACACACAACCTCTACACATACATACATGTACACTCAATTCACGTGTCCCAAATAATCTATTCCTAAATGTAATATATATTTTGTACATTTCCTTCAACCAGACATGTCCTTATATTTGTTTGAATATCTAATGTCAAATACTAGTACAACAAGAAGAAAACACTGCAGCATTATAGCTGTCAGTCTGTATCCAACTACATACCTCCGAAAAAAGAGAGGATGGAAAGAGAATAAATTGAATAGAGGGCCTAAAGACGGTCTCTGTCGCCCTCTAGCGGCTAATAAATGTTCTGTTTTCTTTCATTCACTTTTCTTGTAAGCCCTCTTCAAATTAACGTTGTGTACTCTAAAAAACCTAAGGGAAGCTTGCAGGAACTTTGAAGACACAAATACTTTTTAGAAAAAGTAAAAGGCCACATGAGCGCCAACGGTTAATAGACTGTATTTGTTACCGTGTTTCTGGAACACACACTGACGCTGCCAAACTAATGGAATTCTTCTTGATGAATAATTCCATCAATTTGAGGTGAATTGAAAGTATGAGGTCAAAGCCAACGTACATCCTCCCTCACTCACACACAAAGAGAGAGAGAGAAAGAGAAAGAGAAAGAGAGAGAGAAAGAGAGAGCGAAGGCGAGTGAGAGAGAGAGAGAACGAGAGAGTGAGAGAGGAACTAGTCTACATCCTGTAACTGTTCTGCAATCAGAGGCTGACTTCATCCTTCAACCAGCCTGAGTGTGTGAGAGTGAGTGAGTGAGTGAGTGTGTGAGTGTGTGTGTGTGTGTGTGTTGGTCAGCGTTGCGTGCTGATTGCACCTCGTTACGGCAGAAAGCAGGCGTATAGTGATGGAGAGAGTGTGTGTTTGTTTATTTTGTTGTATCAGTCTGAAGTGTGTGTGTGTGTGTGTGTGTGTGTGCACATAGGGTATTGCTTCAAGTTGCATTTGATGGTTGCACAGGAGAGCAATGAAACCATGGACACCCACACCCCCACATATAATCCCCCCGTCCCTCCACACACACACACACACACACACACACACACACACACACACACACACACACACACACACACCCCTGAGTTAGGATAAGAATTCATATTTGATTCTGTTTCTATGCTGCTGTCTGACTTCTACAAATTCTTCTCCTTTAATATTAACTTTCACTTTAATGCCACGTCCAGCTGTAAATATATACATAAACTGTGCATACAGTCGTACAGTACAGTCTATAAGTGTGAAATACATTTAAAGGACTAGAAAAAAAAATCACATTATGGACATAATGACACAGTGTCAAAAATAGAAAAAATCATTATATATTAACAAAAAAGCTAATAATTTAAATATTTATTTAACTTTTTATTTGATTTTCTCTCAGATTAAAAAATATATTTAAAATGAATTATATTTGGTCATTATTTTTAATGAACATTTTAAACATATAATGCATTTAATTTGGCATTTACTTCCACGTGTAATTATGGAAAATTATGAAAATACAGGAGCTTACTCAGTGGCAGTGCTAGCTAGCCAGTTAGCTAGCTGTCTCCACCGTGTCATAAATCAGAATATAAGCGTTACAAGTTTTTTTTGCCTCTATTACTTTTGTTGTGAATGCAGCATAAACCTTTGGACCAGGTTTAACATATTTAAAGCAGCACTGGCCCAGTTTGGCCCACCATAGGCCCTGGATTGGTTTGAGTTTGTTTTTAGCTTGGCTGAGATGTGGCCCCCACAGTCAGTGGGTCACTGACTAATAATATGATAAATTACATGGTGAGATCAGTCTGTCAACAACTCCAGACCAATTATCCAAATACAAAACTTAAAGTTTAAGAAAACTACTATTATAGTCCCATATGAGTCTGCTGTGTATTTGGAATACAACAGAAAAGTTTTGAGAAAAAATCCAGGTAAACTGTATATGTACATTTCTCTGTGTCAAATCTCAACAGTCGAATATTAAACCCTTTATTCTTTGTATTATGGTAATGAACCAAGGCCCAGAATTAGGACTGGAAAAAGAAATCACCATCACTATCATTTAAGATTTCACACTTCAACTAATTAAGATGAAAAGGTCAATAATCAGGAAACACTCACACACACACACACACACACACTCATATACATATGGAGTCATGTCACAGTGGATGGAGTCGTCATGCCGACAGCCGAAATTACCACTGGTTTCATCACAGAGACAATCCCATGCCGGCCTTAGAGAGAGAGAGAGTGTGTGTGTGTTTTGAGTTCTACACCCCCACACACTCCCACCTCCCACCCCTCACAGACACTCACCGACACACACACACACACACACAAAGGTCACCAGGGATGATGCAAAAGTGAGACAAGAAGACGCTTAAATACTGTAAGAATGTACGTGTGTGTGCGTGTGTGTGCAAGACCATGGATTACAGACCAAACGGGGAAAAAGACGCAATAGTTTCCACGAATGATAAAAGAGGAAAACTGTCATAATTATAATATAATATTTCTGTTACACTTCTGTTACTTCTAAACCTTAAACCTTTTACTGGGTCAAAAAACAGTAATCAGGTTCTTCCAGCGACCAGTCTGCACATTAAAAATGTTTGTTTTACTTTGGTCACGGAGTCATACAGAGTGGACAAGCATCAAGGAGCATGTACTACAGTGGACAAAGAGTTTTGTTGGCAAAATGATGTAACTATATACAGGTGAACCCCTACATACGAGTTTAATCCGTTTCACAACAGCACTCATGTCGATCTCGATGGCATTTTCCCCATTACAAATAATTAAAAACCAATTAATTTGTTCCAGCTCCAGAAATATACTACTATTAATAAAATTAAACTCCCCCATCTAAACATCAAAAACATAGATATAAACAAATATATTGATAGTATAACATAATAATAATTTAAAAAACATTTTATAAACATATTATTGTTATAAAAATGGGTAAAATAACCCAGCGAGAGACAGTAAGTAACAGCGGGACTCAAATGGAGCTCGGTTGATCACTGAATGATTCCTCGTATCACGAGGAAAATTTTGCAATAGTTGCTTCCTCCTAATTTGGAAAACACATATTTGGGAGTTCCACTGCCAAGTATCCTCTAAGGACCTCTTCAACCACTTTTAAATGTTCTTTTATATTGAATCCAAAGTTGAATTTCCAGGTAAATATACTAATGCTTATATTATTTTAAGACATTTTCCTACAGTTCAAATTTTTGAGGGAATCTTAAATGATCTGATGAGCATTTTTTGCATTACCTGCTAAGAAAAAAAAATCTTAAATAATACATTTAAGTTATTTTTTATTTTAATTTAATATTGATGTGTTATCTTTATGCAGGTTGGTATAAAACAAATCCATAATTTTGTACTGACTTTCTCACTGACTCATTGAAAGCCGAAAGAAAAATAAGAAGAAGACTGACTCACTGAATGGAGGTTTCTAGTGTAATACCATCAGTGGCCTCTAAAGGCATTCGAATACAGCAGCAGTTCTGGCCTTTATCCAGAGAAATTTCTGGTGACTGAAAGAGTTTACAACAGCTCTGGGTGTAGATGATGTCAGGCCTGAATTCTTCAGTGTCTTGTGCAGAGAAACATTGTTTATCAGTTGACAGACAAGCGGATGCAAAGACGGCACTCGCTGCACGTTTGGATCACAGCAGCACAGGAGTTAGGAAGGTGGAAACCAGAGAGCAGTGTTATAGGAAAGAAAGAGAAGGTGCACACACACGGTTGGTGTGTGTGTTGTTCTCAGTTAGTGTGTGTTCTCATGTCAGGCCATAATTGAGTCAGACACTTGGCCTCTGATTTCATCACGTCAGTTATGAAAGAGACAGTGAAGTTCTCTCTCTCTCTCACACACACACACACGCAAAGAAAAAGAGAAAGGGAGAGAGAGTTGGAGAGAGCAGTGTTTCTACTGCCTCTCTGTTTCTTCAATATTTCATCATTTGGCGTAAAAACACGCCAACCAGTGGAGATAACCTGCTGTGTATGTACGTATGTATGCGTGAGAGAGAGAGAGAGGGAGAGAGAGAGAGAGAGACAAATTTAACCAGGTCACACAGGCCATTTACCTACGGTTAGAAATTGAAGTTCAAAAAGTACAAGCTTGAACCTTATTAACAGTCAAAACAGTTCTCACAGTTTCCTAAACTTTGAATCTGTCACTCTGTTATAGTTCGGTTTTTACCATTACTTTGTTTGTATTTCATCAAATATTCTGGGTTAAACTGCCATTTCAAATAAAATACAATATCTAAGAACAAAACATTAATAACAACGATTCTGCCAAAATTCAATGCTGTATTCGCGATATTTTAGTACGCAGTATAACTATAAATTTATGAAAAATATTATTGGTGTAACAGTTGCTTGATTTTCTCGCGAGATCTGGCAACACTTGTGGCAAACGGTTTCTGTAGTTTTGCGAAGCACTAAACACGTGCCGTAACTTTGACCGGATATAGTGAAATTAGCTAAAATAATTGCTTTCTCTCTTTCCACTACAAAAATGTTTGTGTAATAAAACGTAATGCCACAAACGGTGGTAAATATGGTTAAAATATTACCATTATGGTGTACTGCAGCTGATGTAACCGGAACAGAAAAGCGGAGACGTAAAAAAAACAAAACTCTGATGTGAGAATTACACGCAACATTGCCGAAAGTGTAACCGAAAGTGACGTTAGGTTTGTTTAAATAATTATAATAAACAGTCTGAGTTTGAGAAAACAAGAGGACGTCTTATGGTTTCTCCGAGACTACTTCATTGAACGTTTTCGTTGTAGGAAATTACATAACTCTCAGTCGGACTCATAACAACGTCACATCAAATGCAATCATCCACCAAATTACCTATAGAGACGATCTTTTCATTGAAAATTAAACACGTTATTTTGGTATTTGGTAAACGAACCAAACATTTGTATATTTAATCTAAACAAATACAATTCAATAACTTTTGCCAAAACGAGTCACATCTTAGGTTTAGATTAACAAAAACTGGCCAAACAAATGATTACATATAAATGTGAATGCGCATATGGACAAATAAATAATAGTAATAAGGCTGCCAAAACAAACTCACTTGATACAATTTAATTGGACTGGTATATCATTATTGTGGGCAATTTGAATTTCGAAAGCCAAAGCCATTAGAATAGCTTTAGAAACAGAAGTAACGTAACGGATGAATGAAACACTGTGCTAAGATCTTTAAAAAAAGGACAAACTGCTAATAAAGCGAACTAAAGAGCTAATTACCAACACATATTTCGTCTATAATTTCCCCCGTTGTCTCGTGAATTAAATTTGGTCCGGAAGACATTTAACGCCTCGTCTCTTATGTTTATTTTTTGTGAACCAAATGTCTTAAAACAACAGGATGTAGTAACAAGTAGGAACTTTAAGACATTTGTTGTTAGATATAGTCAGTAATCTGGAACATAGTGTACGAGTTACACGTGCGAGCTCCTCATAAAGCGGACGCCGACTCCGTCCTACTGTACAGTTATGACTTTCTGACGACTGATCGCTGCAGGATTGCAACATTGTGGTCCCGCCCATGTGGATGACGACATAACGAGAGGGAACAACGTAAGCAAACAGGACTATAGTCGGTCCCAGTCCCCGCTGAAAAGTGCTGGAAGTGAGGTGGGCCAGTGAAGACCGGAGTCCCGAAGACCACACTGCACTTCAACCTGACCCCTAAAACCGGATTAACTATAACCTCTGCTCACACAGACGGACAGAAGGAAAGACCTGGGGACTCGGTCCGACTTCGCTTTGTTCGCTCATGCTCCACAAAGAAGAGAAACTCCGCACTCACTTTTCCGCCTAAAGAGTGTTCTCATTACGATTTTTACTTTTAAAAATAAACGATTTTCATTCGTTTTCTCCCTCGTAACAGTCTTCAGACTTCTGCCTTTTTTAATCAGCTGGAGTTGAAAACTTACAGCTGACTCACTGACTGACGACAGGTTGCGCAACCGAGACAATAACAAGAAGAAAGACAAAGAGTGGAAGCATCAGAGCTGCTGCTGTTCTTACACTGAAGACTGACCGAAGAAAGAAACTTCAACAACCTGAGACTCTCTGCTGCTGCTGCTGCATCTCCATTCATCTTCCACACCGCAACAGCACACACAAACAAAGGTAAAACACACTAACAAAACTTCTCAAATCCTCTCAACCACAGCAGCTTTAAGTTGATGCTAAAGTCCATATGTGTAAACGCACGCTCAGATGCAATAAGAGTTTGGAGAATGGTGTCTGAGTAATGATAGGCTAATAAACTGAATGGTTTTATCGACAAAGTCAGAATCAAAAGTTCATGCATTTAAATGATCTTATTATATTCAATCACAAAGGATTTTGAATTAAGAAAAAACGTGGTCATTTATTAGATTAAAAATAAATTACAACTTTTTTTAATGACTACATTTTCCTCCTGCTTAAGAGACAGAAATTAATTTTCTACAACCTAAAAACTCAAACATTTCGAGACACTGGACTCGAGTTCATGACCATAATCATAACAACTAAACAACAAATGGTGTTGCATCATGAGCAGCTCAATCCTGAATGCCGGATGCTTCTTTGATACCAAAAAAAGGTCCTTTATATCTGCCCTCTGCAGGTTCAGCTTTTAATCACAAATGTATGAAGTGCTTTGACTTTTCTGGAGACATTTTGTTCTTGGTACGGTTGTAGAAACTTGACCGATTTCAGTTGCACACTTAAGAACCTTTCCGAAGGTTACTGAGTCAATGTGAAAGTAATGTTTGGCTGGAGCCTTTGGATTATCAAGAGTTGTTTACAGTGAGATTACTCGGGTGAGGTGGTTTCAGTTTTGACATCAACAGGTGAAAAGCTTGGTGCGCGTTTCTTTTCCTGAAAGAGCAGCAAACAATGTGTGAAATTGGACGAGGGAATGAGCTGAAAACAGCAGAGGTCACATTTTAAAATCAAATCAAATCCAGCTTATCCCAAAAACAAACTAATATGAAGAAAGTCGGAAGACACGGCTTCTACAGAACTCTTGTGAAATTCTCCCGTACAAGCTTTATATAAGGTTATCTCCGACTTCCTGTCAATTTCCTGTTTATGAGCAGAGTTGAAAATTAAATTCAGATCTGGTGACAGAGGAAGCCTTTGAAGTTCACTGAAAGCATTCACATGTCGCTCCAGCTCAAAGTTTTGCGTGTACGATTCTGCAGTTGTTCCGTTAATCACAAGTTTAGTGCCTTCACCGGACTGGAATTTAGCAGAGTTGACATTGTTTTCTATTGGAAAAGCAATAGGAGAGACTGTAGTTCACAGTAGACGTGCGGCTCTCTGTAACTGGAAAAAAGAAACTCACTCACTCATGTATCTAACACTGAACAAACAGCCTGTGGTGACACAAATATCAGGCCACACTGTAAAGTGACTAAGATCACATTCTGATGTCAACACTAAGTGAAGCCCGTGACCTGCACCTGCATGACCTCACTGCTGTCACATGACAGGCTGATGAGGAACCTGCTTCTTATAAACATACGTGGTGTTTTAGCTCCTTCCTCGGCACTCATTTAGCAAGACTTTTACGACTGGCTGACAACTCAGTCAGTCAGCAGTCATTCAGTAGTTGACCAAGACCAAGATTAGGTCATTTCTGCTTCTTAAAAGTTAAATCTCTACCTTATTATTATTATTATTTATTAAATGTATTATTATAGGTAAATAATTGTGAATAGGGTTTGATTAGGGATGTCCGATATTAACTTGTTGCTTATATCCGATATGCCAATGTTATCCAAACACCTAACTTCGATTCTGATATCAACTGAGGTAATCAATGTATGAAGCTGCTGTCCCCCAGAACTGTGGTAAATGTCTGAGTACCCCACTGGCACAAGTATCAGAATCAGGCCCAATATGTGATCAAAACACAAGTACTTATCAAAAACAAGATACCTGATACTTCGCTATGGCAACACCTGAAGACGCACCATAGCTCTGATTGTCTCTTGTCAGTTTAACGGTGCAGTGACTAGAGGAGGTGTATCTTTATAAGAAAATATTTTTCAAATTTATTTTGTCAATATATGGTCTAATAAGACGTCAATATCAGTTCGAAGACTGTTTGCCATTAGCAGTTTACTGCTAGGTTTCCCACAGAGCAGTACCTCCTTTATACTGCCTTCCAGTTCCTCGCATATTCATTGAAACCAAATATAAAGTACAATTGAAACTGCAGCCTACTCCGCCTAAATGACAAATAAAATAATTGTTAGTTGCAGCCCTACTGTATGAGCACTGGTCTCTTCTTAACAGACATTGTTTGAAAGGTTTTTAATATAGGAAGCCAGAAATGGCAGTGAAAGGAATGTTGGATGACAAATTGCACTGAGTCACAGCAGCTGAGTCAAAGTGAAAGCAGCAGCAAAAAGGTGCCGCTGATTTGATATCAAAATAATAATATTGTTTTTTAAAATAATGTAAATAATATTTCTAATTGTGAAACACTAATTAAAGAGGAAGGCTTGAGAAACTATCTGCTGAGCGCTGAATTACTGAGAAGTGGAATATTACAGTTTCACTATGAGTGTACAAATGTGTGTGTGTATGGGTTGGACCGTGAGGTTGCCACGGTGACACTGACTCAGGTTGTTTCAGCAGAGAGAAAGGAGGGTTGCACAACACAAGGTTTTAGCACAGTGTTTCCACAACAGCTGCAAACTCTGAAAATCTAATATAAGTCATTCTGTGTGTGTGCGTATGTGTGTGTGCGGCGGTGGGGGTGTTAACTGTATTTAAAGCCTGCTTAAACTATAAACTGTTGTCCTCTGATGCAACAACCTGAAAGTTGAGGCTCCTGTCAGCTTACAGGAAGTTGCATCATGAAGCCTATAGACAGACACGTTTAACAGTAACATTCAGGAGACAACACAGCGAGATGTGATACAAACATAACTGCTGTTAATGCACTGACTGTGGGTGCATGTGTGTGACTGACACGACTCGCCCGACAAGACAGAGATTCTCTCTGCAGGAAACAACCTCACAACCATATTCACTTCCAACAGTAGTCAGTACACTGTCAGCAGTTCATCATCACTGGAAATGTTGTTAAAATAACAGAGTAACATCAGCTGCATGACAGGAACAGAACATTCCAGACTTGTCAGGTTAACACCAGAGGTGAGGGAAGAGAACCAGAGCCAACAGGATCCTGCTGCGAGCGTTGGCTTTAGTAAAGAAACCTTGGAATAAAAAGTCAGGATTTTGACTAATGAGTCAGAGATGAATATAAAAGAAACACTGATTACCTGAATATGTATAATATATAAATAATATATAGGTAAATTCTAAAATTAAAGTAGTGAATTGACTGTTGTGATAAAGATCTTAATTGTACTATATCTTAAATTAAGAACATTTTCACTAAAAGACATGATATCCATATATAGTAATTAATCACCTGTTCATTAATCACTTGTCTCGTCCAATCACAGATGAACATCGCCCAAGTCAAATCGCGAGTCTGTCTAAAGAGGTTGCTGGACGAACCGCAGGATGTTTTACCAAAGGTCAAAAGAGCTCGTCTGGTTCCGCCTCCTCTGACCGCCGGCCTATCGCCATGCTTCACACCCAAAAACTCTGCCTCCAAGTCAAGCCCAAGCAAATCCCCATCCAAAGTGGGGCCGTATCTCCTGCTGGAACGCTGCGAAGGCGAGGAGACGTACAAGGCTGTGCACGCTCACACGCAAGAGCAGTACACTTGCCAGGTAACACACACACACACACAGGTTTTTGAGATTTGCAGGTACTTCACATAGACTTAGACTCTAACCTTGACTATTACAAATCTATGCCTAATCTGACCTTAGTTATAGCCCTAACACCAAACCAAATCTTGAACCTCAAAAGACCCTCTCACTCAACTTGGACCTGCAGAATGTCCCCACATGGACACTGTCCAAACAATAACACTATTTTTCTCAAAAAAACTCCCCACAAGTATAGCTGTAGCACTACCTCACACTCACGTTTACCTTTTCTTCTCTAATCCCCACTCTAACCATGTCACCCGTCCCGCTCACAGGTGCTTCCTCTCCGTGGCTACCAGGAGCAATTGGCTGCTTACGCCCGGATTGAGCGACACGACAATATCTGCAGTTTGCTAGACGTGGTGGTCGGTCAAGACTGTGCATACATTTTCCTGCCTGCTCACCATGGTGACATGCACGCATACGTGCGGGACAGGAAGCGTGTGAGTGAGGAGGAGGCGAGGAATCTCTTTGCCCAGATGCTAAATGCTGTCATGCACTGCCATCACCACGGAGTGGTCCTGAGGGACCTGAAGCTACGCCGGTTCGTCTTCACCGACAAACACAGGTAAGACTTGGACTCAGAATGCATGAAAGATTAGTTTAGTCTGAACCTCCTTTTTATGACGTGCAAGATATTTAAAAGAAGAAACACTTGGACAGTCAAAAACCTTTGGTCGATCCTCCTGTCATACCCAGGCTTACTACACAAATGCCCTGCCAGTGAAACCTACTACACTGGGAACCTTCCTTGTGGTGGTTGAGTGGCCGCAGAGAACTAATCTAGTTATTTCCTCTCTTTTGCAGAACTCATCTGTCCGTGCTTGGCCTTGACGACTGTGTGCTCTTACATGATGGCGACGACTCTCTGACAGACAGACATGGCTGTCCTGCCTATGTGGGACCAGAACTGCTGTCTGTCGGGAACAAGTCATATTCCGGCCGGGCTGCAGACATCTGGAGCCTGGGTGTGTCTCTGTACACCATGCTGATTGGACGATACCCATTTCAGGACACGCAGCCTGCAGCTCTATTTGCCAAAATCCGCCGCGGTACCTTCAGCCTTCCTGATTGGCTGTCACCACAGGCCAAGTGTCTGATTAGCTGCATGTTGAGGAAGTCCCCTGAAGAGAGACTAGAAGCTTCCCAGCTGCTGATGCACCCATGGTTGTCCAATCCTGGTACACCACAGCATGTCCTGCACAAGGCTCACAACAGCTCACACACAGCATCACCTCAGAGACAGGAGGACAATGACCAAGTGGTGCCAACATGGACTCCTAAACACTAACACACTGACACTAACACCCACCTGTACCTCTGTGGCTGTTCCCACAGCTACAGAGGTACAACATTAAGCTTGTGTTTTCTAACATACCAAAAAACATTCGACACAGGGACAAAGATATCAAACGTAACGAAGGAAGAACAGAGAAACGGACGTAGATAAATCTATATTTTATCAAGCGTACCTTAGGTGTAGCCATCACCAGACACTTCATTGTGTATTTTCCTCTAAGAAAGATCATAATGCACAAAAGTTTACCTGCTGTTTTAATAAAAAAATGAACCATAGCATTGAATTTTAAGGCTGAATTTACCAGGAAAACATTACTGACTTTTCTGATTTCCTGTTCAAATTAAGTTTTTGTTGCCTCCTACTGGTAATTTGCTACTTCCATACAGTTCTTGGCTACTTTATTTCCTAAAGCTAGATGGCTACATATGCTTCTTCTTCATGGTCTTTGGACTAAACATTACATAAACATCTTGACATTGGTTTTGGACCAAATTGCAAACTATAGACATGAGAACAAACTAAAGGTCAATGTTGTGTAACCTTAGACAGTGAGATCAATGACGTTTAGAAGAGAATCCCAAATGACAGTGATTAATTAACAAGAACTGAGACTGTGTGATCCTGGATGACTTGACCCATCAGTGCCTTATTCTCTCTAGTGGAGTCTCACCTGAAACCCCGCCTCCTCTGCGAGTGAACCTCCACCCCAGGACTGAACCCCTTTGGTTTTTTTCATTCTAGAAATCATTCATAAATATTTGTTCTCAAATACCAGTCAACTTTTTTTGTTTTTTCAAACCAACTCACAAACATATTGTTTTCTGTTTTGATTTCTTTCCTTCTTTTGCAGCAGTCAGTATTCTGCCTTACACTGTTGTATTGTAAGTAATGAACCTCAGTTACAAAAGGAGGATAAATAAAGATCTTCTACAAACACTGGGTTAGTTTTCATGATTTTTTACATACAGATCATATACGTATGTTGCAAAAAATCTCCAAACTTTACTTATCCTTAAAAAAAACCCAACGTGAACCAAGGTCTTAACACTCACTCACAAAAACCAGACTAAAACTAATCCAGTGCTGTATTAATTATTAATTTATATTTCACACATTCTCATTGGGATTGTGTGCATCCTCCTTTATCTCAATGATATTTTAAATCAGTCTGAATACTGTGTATTTAGTCCTACATTTATTTTTAACACAAATACCTCCCATTCTAATAATACTACATTGCATGAGATTGTACTTCATCTGGAATAGTCATCCCTGGAACCTCCACCCAGACATGTCTGAACCACGGGGCTCTCCTTATATAATGAGTTTGAATTAGTGTGAGTGTTTTGGTTCAGTCTGGTATTTTAGTCGTGTGCTTTTGTCTATTTTGTACTACAGCAGAACAAATGATGACAGTGATGAGAAAACACTCGAAACCCACTCTTCGTCATCTATGTCTAAAGTTTAGACGTGGTGTTAAACTCCATCACTCGGAGGGCCAAAATAGTCGACGTCGGAAGCCACACAGGATCAACTGTTATTTAGGTCCAGTGTTATCACCAGAAATACTAAAGAGACTGCAGCATAATTTTACTCAATAAAGCAAAGAGAAAATTACCACATACGAATGTATTATACACATTCAGAATCTGACCACTGCATTTAACAAGTCCAGTAAACACCAGTAGGCTGTACTCAGCCTGTGGGCCTTGAGTTTGACGTGTGGTCTAAATAGATCTTTAAAAAGTTTTCACTTCAGCGTGTTATTTCTTCAGTTTGGTAGTCGTTTTAATTTCACCAATCGACAGTAGTACAAATCCCAGTGGATTGAAAATAATTGTGTTCAAGTATTGATGCAAATATAGATGATGCTACAGTAAATGTGATGCTTCTGAAACCATGTGGACCCTCACTGAAGAACACGAGGCTGAAAGCCTGAAGAGAGTGAAGCAGCTTCCGGTGCTGCTCTCACTGCAGCAGGTTCTCTCTCACCTTTATGTTTATATATTTATACATAATTCCCATGAGTCAGCACATTATTTCTGTAACTGTCTTGTGATTCAGTAAAAAAAAAGTAAGTTTCTGAGCCTTGAGTGGTGTCAGGTGTGTGTTGTCAGTTATTTACCCAAACATAATCACTGTCCTTACTCATTGTCCGTCTGCACTCTCACACTGACAGCGCCTGTCCGTCCGTCAGGAATCTGTTTCCATGTCGTCGCTGTCGTCGCCCTCGGAACGGCAGATTTCCTCCATTGCCAGCTCTGACAGAGAGGATGAAGGGAGTGGGAGTCATGAGTTTTTAGTTCAGTGTGTGGGCTGATGTAACAGTAGAGAGGAGAGAACAATAAAAAGGCAAATACAATTTTCCAAAGTAAGATTTAAACCCAAGTTAAGAGTTGGTGTACGTGTGTGTGTGTTTCCTCACCTTCACTCTCGCTAAGGTCAGGAATCTTCTTCAGCGTGTCTCTCACAGCTGGGATGACTTGGTCGTACATGTGCAGCAGTGGCCTGCAGCTCTCAGAGAAGCTGCGGTGATGGAGAAGCAGCCAGTGCAGCAGAAGCAAACATTCCCTGAGCAGAGAAGCTCCTGGGCCGCGGTGCCACGGCAGCGATGGGGAGACGCAGCATTGCGGGGCTGAGGAAGCAGTGGTTGAATTATTTTAAAACTAAGCATTTATCCTCCCTGACCTCGTTTCCTGTTGTTGCACCTGATGCTTGACTGACCTGTGGAATCCATCTGCTCCTGAGAGCCACGGAGATCCAACCACTGACGATGAAAAATAATCACCACAGTCTGGACCAGCTGACAGAGACCCAGAGAGAAAACCATGATAAAAGATGGATCTCGGAGTTCAATGTCCACAAACTGAGCAGACAGTGCAGATATTTACCTCTGTGTAACACTGACAGCTGCTCTGCAGGTTTGTCCAACGTTCAGCTCTTTGAGTGAGGGTTCTGCTCAACAAGCAAACCACCTGACACACAAATACAATAATAATAGCAACAATAATAATAAAATGAATTATTAGACAGTGTCAGTAAAAATCATAATGTGTGTGATGTTGTTTCAGGTATATCTATTCTTTGTGCTGACTTTTTTTTTATTACAAAATTCTATTGTTATGGGGATATTTTGCAGATGTCAAGTGAGAGAGACACTGTGTTAAGGTTCAACATTTTAATTTGGAGTTAGGATTAGAATTCGAGAATTAGTGTTAAGGTAAGTGTTCAATAGTCTGGACTTTATCCTGTAATCAATGCAAAAGGCTGCAGATTTTGCAATCTACCTCTACTGACTGTAACACAGCTTTGTGGGAGACATCAAGATCGGAATCTAACCTACAACCCTCAATATGTATAACAACTAAGCTGCACCAGTTAGTGTAATGTTTACGATAGGTTATATATTTGTAATAGTTGAGGACAGGTAAGATATTGGAAAATGATGTTCTACCAAAACACAAAAAGACCTTACCTGCAGGTCCAGCTGCGTCCAGTCAGAGGTTGTTTCCTCCTTGCCAGGTCTGACTCTGATGTACTGCAGTAACTTTAGGATAACACAGGAGTCTAAAGAAAACAAACCGTTCAGAGGCAAAGGTCAGAGGACTCCTTTTCTTTTAATAAAATATAACACAGAGTAGAAACTTTAACAGAATGGTACATCATCATGGTCTAGACCTGTGAAGATTCATTTAGTAGATTAGATTAAATTTGAACTCCAGTGTCACACAGCTGTCACTAATTAAACTACAGGAACAAGAATGTTTGGTTGGTCAAATGTCTTTGTAAGGGCATGTTTTTTTTGGAAGACTCCAGCCAATAGGTGCACTTCCTATTAACCTTTCAGCAACAGAAACACATTAAATACTAATAAAATCCCTTCCCTTCATGCAGTTTATTATATTAGGATATACAGTAATGTAATAAGAATGAAAACACTGCAGTGACCGGGGGCTGAGAGTATGAACAAACACTCACCGTGCTGAGTGCAGATCTGTTCAGCCAGTGTCTGGTGGTCAGACATGGACATGAGGACGGACACACACTCCAAGACCATTTGTAAACTGCTGTCCGCTGCCAGACACACACACAACACCGGTAACACACACTGCAACCTGAGAATCAGGGACAAATGTGGGTCAACATATCACACAGTGAATACACAAGGAAAGAAACTAAGTATAAAAACAAAACATAATCATTTATTTATCTTTTAGTGAACAATGCTACTTCGAATACAATATCTAAAATCACATGTAGATGATATATAGTTCAGTTCTGGTTCCTGTGCTGTTGTAGTGGCCCCTTATGAAAGGGTGTGCTTGAAGACAGTCCATCTACAAAGGTGGGAGCTGCAAAAACATTTTGGGACCCATTGTGCAAAGGTCAGTTCCAGTCTTACTTCACTGTCAATACTTCACTTACTCTACAAGGAGACTTCTTCTACTTGTAAATCATTTTAGAAGCCATGAAGTCACAGGTGACAATGTGCAGTTTTGTGTTCTCGCTGTTTACTTCAAACAAAAAGCTGATGTTTTACCAACAGAAATATCATAGAAGCAGACCTACAGTCAGTGTACACTGAACAACATTTTCATTTCTGACTGCAACTATTTGTTGCACCCTGCAGGTTATTAGTCAGTGTCTTCTGATTCACGGTAAATTCCTGCAAGTGATTTACAGTCGCATGTTGTTACAAAAGCACTGAGAGGAAAGTAATGAGCACACACACCCTGGTCGACCACTCCTTCACCTCCGTGAGGGCTCGACTTGGAGGAATTTACCGTGAATTTAGTGTTGCATTGCATGTGTGTGTGATCCTGTACACTTATTTTTTTAAATTTCATACATAAGTTGTGTGAAAAACTATTGATGGTGAAGCCATGAGAAGTGTTGTGACCAGTGTTGTGTGTTTTTCAACAACCATATCAAACTACATCAGTTTGGAGCCGTGCCACATTGTGGTCACATTTTAAGCAGACAGAGAAGAAGAAGTTAGGTTTATCCTAAATGTGTAATGTTGAAAGCTTAAAGCTAGGTTTATTAGCCTGGGCTAAATGCTACGATCAGTCTGCACCAAATGCAGTTGTACCTGTCAGTGTGTGTCTGTGGTGTCCTCTTTATCAGGACACTCAGTGTGTTCATGGCACTGAGGACAAGTTCCTTCTTCTGTGAGCTGCTGCTGCTGCCAGCGCCTGCTTCACACAGCTGTAGCACCGACTGAAGCAAGGAATTCTGGGAGCAGAGGTCCACAACTGCAGCAGAGGAATTACCCTATGACCATAGGAAAGGAAAGGAAGTCGTTTTTACACATTTCAAACAATCAAGGAATCAAATTTATAATGACATCCACAAAAACAAAATGGCTAATCAAGCTGAATAAAAGAACAAAGTTAAAGGTCACAGCAAACAATAAATAATAGAAACATTACAAAAAATATACATATATTTTAAGCATAGATTTTAACAGCCTCACATCATTAATCATGTACATGTCAGTAGCATGTAACTTATAGTGTAATTAGTATCTTAGTATAATTATGATACATTCGTGTTCTTTATTTTCTTAAGGTATTTCCTTAGATACAGACAACTGGGGGCAATAATCACTTGGAAGACCACGGTAAAAATCCAAGTGAAATTCAGGAAGAGTAATCAGGAAAAGGCAGATTTTAGAAATGTAATCATATCAGCACGTGCTAAAGACAGAGAGAAAATATGCTGTTTTATTATAACATCTGACAATTATTGTAATTTAGATAAGAAAGCCATCATTGCTATGGTGAATAGAGAAGACTGATGCAAAAAAAAAACAAAAAAAAATTTTGTTCGTGTGAACCAGCAGGAGTTTTTACCTTTATTTTGCTCTTATTCACATTTGCCAACACTGACTCCACCACCTGTAAAAGCAGCACAAAGGTCATAAGTCAAGGGCACAAACTCACAAACACAAGGAAGAGCAGAAATATTTCAACTTTTATATTTGTTTCTTTTATGTTTTTGTCACTGTGAAGAAAACAGTGAAGTCATGTTGCAGTATTTATTATATATTATAATTATTATTATTACCTCATCACTGTGTGCCAGCAGCAAATACAGGACCCTCAGTGAAGCCAGACCAGTTTCCTCCACACTGAATCCTGACAACCCATTCTCCTGAAGTCTGTCTGCCTTAAACGAGGGCGCTGCATCAGAGTCTGATCCACGTCCTTCTGAGCTGGAATGGTGTGAGTTCAAATCCTTGCAGAGGCGAGACAAGTGGAAGTCCAGCAGTGGGAGGAGGAGGACTGCACCAGGACATGACCTAAAATACAAAAAATATTGTTATGTTTTTTTTAATAAAGAGGCAAAAACATAACACTACACTTTCTTAGTTTTTGAAAGACTGAAAGTACCAGCAATTTCCCTATAATTAACATGGTAGATGTGCTGTATCCGTTGGCCAAAAGAGGGCTCTGATGTACAACGAACAGTCGTGTATTGTACTGGACTCTTAGTGACTACTTGGTCCCAACAGTGGCTGTAGCTATTTTAAAAATGTACCTGTTATTATTGCTGCTGGCTGCCATCACTGCTGTGCTCTGACTGAGTCTGGTCAGTCCAGTTACAGCCAGACTCTGGAGTGGACTCAGAGAAGCTGTGGGTGAGCCATCGTCCCCGACATGAGATGCTGCTTCAGGGGGGAGCAGAAAACCTGACAGCCTGCAGGACACAGATCAATCATCTTGATATATTGGTAACATTAATTATTATTACATAATTTATATTGTCAAATACTTTATGGTTTGTTTTTATTAACAGAAGAAAATGTGTTTTAGAAAGAGTGAAAAGTTATAACTCAACCGGTAGAGTTGAGGATTTAAAAGAGTATAAATTTTAAACGGATTTGGCGCCATCCTGTGGTGACTAGGGATCAAGTAACTTAAAACAGCAAGTTTTACAGTTACTCTGTCAAATTTATATTTATTATTCTCCTCAAGGGCAGTTTGACCTTTGGTACATACTGATACCCTGCACTGACAAAGTTTGTCCTTCATGTTTATTAGAACAATGTTGTTGTTGACAGTCTTTAATACATGTGTGTGCTTTTGTGTTTACCTGGATATCTGCTGGATGTCTGTCAAACCCATAGACAGTAGATGAGACAGGCTGAGGCTACTGGGAAACAGAGGCTGCTGAAGTAACAAACCTAGTAGGATGCCACCTGCAGGCAAGACATAATAGATGTCAATGGTCCATTCAGTGCTATGGGATTTTTTAAACCTATCTATTTAATGTGGAAAACATTATAACAAGAGATAATAATAAACTGCTAAAATAATATCCTCATACTTAAACAATATAAAAAAAAATGTTTACACTACAGCCACTAAGATGGATTCAAGATTGAACAGTTGGTCTTATGACAACACTGAAATGTAACAGTGTCTTCATAGACTGGGCAAATTCCACATATTCCACATTAAAGAATATAATTACACAACATAATATGTAGTAGAAGTGTTATAAAAGAACACACACACCACGAAACATCATTAAGTGCAAAAACAGCTTTACACCTGCAAAAGCACAGGACAGTGTTCATACTGACCTACTCTGTCTCTGATTGGCTCTTAAACTAATGATCTGGAGTCAGTATTTTCAACATTCCTATCATTATGTCGAACAGTTTCTAAGATTTCTAATACAAAAAAGAATAAACCCTGCTAGAGTAGTTTAATTTTATATTGTTACTGTATGTGTAATGAAATATTCAACAAAAACAAACATTTTATGGAATATAATTCATTGAACTGATCCCAAAGTATAGAAATGTGAAAGCTTTAAAGTTTAAAATATCAACACTCAGACTGACTGCCTGACTGACCTCGGTGCTGCAGGTGTGATGCTCTGACACACAGGAAGGGATCAGTATGAGACACTTCCTGTCTGTTTTCACCAGATTTGCTGTTAGAAGTTCTCTCTGCAATTATCAAACAACAATCAAAAATAGAAATGGACACTATCTCCTAAGATCCAATGCTATCGTTGATTATGATTGTGATGATGTCACGTACCATCTCTTCGTTTCTTTAACGGAGTCTTGACTGGTGTCATTCTAGTAGGCAGTTGGGCTCCAAATGTTTCCTTTGTGATAAAACCACTTCCCATTGGAGAGGAGGAGCTGCTGCCGCTCCCGTGATACAGGTGGGCAACTTTAGGGCTGATAACAAAAAGAGGAATGTTTTGATGACTATAATTGGGCCTTTACAAATACAAAAAGCAGGTGTACACTGTATATAAATAATATAATAATAATTATATATAATAATAATTAAATTCACATAGTCATAGGGATCCATAACAACAACATGAAATAATTTACTGGCAGATTTGTTGCTTGGTTTGATGATGACTGACCTGTTCTTGGATGGTGGAGAGTTTGATTTGTTTTTGTCTAAACAGTGCAGTTTGGTTTTCATCTCATTGATTTCTGCTTCTTTGAATTGCAACTCAGACTGCAGAGATTGAACCTGCACATGGACAATGTGTGATTATGTATTTTCTTTTTCAGACAAGTACTGTAAGTACTGTGAGTGCGTCTAAATTTAGTTCCTATCACCTTCCTGTTGAGCTCCTTCTCTTTGTCACTCTGCTCCTTCTGTCGCTGCATCTCCAGCAGGAGTTGATTCTGCCTCTGAGTGTCTTTCTCCTGATGGGCTGCCCTCAGTGAGTCTCTGAGAACACTCCTCCTCAACCTCCTTCAGCTAATGACATGTACACATTAAACAGCACAAATTAATAAATAAAACTCTTGTTTTAGAAAAAAAGAAAATCCTTTATGACGTCAAGGCAATGGTCTAGTCTAGTGGTTATGAGTTCTGGTTTGTGATTAGAGGATTTGATGGTAGGAATCAACATGTGTGATACGAGCACCAGCAATATGTCAAAAATGTTTAGAAATTTATTAGGGTTAAATATGAAGCCACAGAAAAATTAATTGGTAGTTTTATTTTGTGGCTAATCAAACCCAATTTGACTGTTCTGCAACAGTATTTTTTAACCTTGGTAAGTAGGTGGAGTTGCCTGAAATACAAATGGGGTCCTTTTTCCAACAATTCAGTTCACAGCGCTCCAGTTTCAGATCTGGCTTTATGTTATGGCTTAGCAAAGTCGTCGATTTGTACCATCATTAAGAACAAGGAAGAAATAGATGAAGCTAAGGTCGCCAAAAGAATTGGCTGTGATCACCAAGCAAAGATCTCAGACAAAAGAAGAAGTGAAAAAGTTGCTACTAATTTGGATCAACAAAAAGCAGTTGGCCGGTAACAGTATTTCGGAAGCAATAATTGTGAGAAAACGAAGAAAACATTTGCCCAATCACAACTCCTCAGCACCGGTGAGGACAAATGAAACTGCCTGTCCTATTTATAGCTTTATTCTTTATCCAGTTGTGTTTGTCTTTTTTGTTAGATCTAATTATTTTCATTGGTTTTGTGTACAAACTTGTACACAAAATACTGTTGAAAGAGTTTGAATAAGCAATCATCCAGGGTCCAGGAACGGATTAATCCATTTTACAGTGATTTCTATGGGGAAAATTGTTTCAGTTTTCAAACTTTTCAGTTCACAAATGGCCTTCAGGAATTAAAGAAATGTACAATATCAAAATGAACTACTGCTTTGTTACTTATTTGCCTTTTTTCTTTTATTAAATGAAGTTCTCATAATCAAGTTATGAAGAAAGCATCACCTTTTTTTTCAGCTCAGCATGTTGGACCTCCAGCTGACTGTATGATTCTTCTCTGTCCAACCCAACCTGCTGCTGCCTTGTTCCTGACAACACAAGCAAGTTTTTTCATCAAACATCACTCCCCGTTCTAAAAATGGGACAATGGACCAAATTGAGACACAATTAACATCTGTTCTGAACTCACCGAGAGGCTCTCTGTTTGGTATCCCAGCATTCCCTGTGGTGCTGCTGTTAAACGCATATGCGTTTTCTCTGCTTTGCTTAGCTGAAACTTTGCTCAGAGGTTTGTTATGCCACGCCGATGACAACAAGGCAGACTCTAGTGGTGTTGTTTCAGATTTAGACCTCACTGCTGTCCCGGCTGTTGAAGTAGCAATGGCCTGCGAGGCGATGACGTCAATCTCATCCAGGTCATCTTGGGTGAAGTCTCCATCATCTCCAAACGAGTCATCATAGGCTGTCGCTACATTGTGTTCCAGTCCTCGAAAGCGTTTGGTGGGCGGGCAGTTCATGCTAAAGGACAACGTAGAGAAAATAACCAATTCAAGGTCTGACACAATACTGAACGCTGACCTTAAAACAACAACTGACCACAGTGCCACTACTGCACCAAGTAGCCCTGTAAACACAACATGCACAGTACAAACAACGTATTCATGAATGTTTAATACTTTATTTATTCAAATTGTCTTCTTTAACACTTTACTTTAACACTTGGGTTTCACTGACGGTGTTTTTGTAGGATAAGGAAATAAAGAAACTCGAATAAATATATGCACAACAAGCTGACGGGATATGCGTACAAAGACATATTTACATTATGAAAGGAAACCAAAGTTGCCAAAACTTATTATACATATCCACGCGTGGATAAGCTATTGCCAAACCCATGTTTGACCCAACTATTAAACTTCCTTTACCTTTGCTCTCAGCGCTGCTGCTGTTATGACTCCTGTTAGCTTGGACAAGTCACGTTGATTACAGAAGTTAGCTTGCAATGCTAACAAAGCTAACTCCGTCCTGACACTAAACAGGATGTAAAGTTATATATATAAGAATTGTGAATATCTTATGGGAACGGTGAGTTACTCTGTACCTCCGCTTTCACTTACACAGAGAAAAGAGTTTCTACACAGTTCGCTAACGTGAAAAACACAAACTCTACTCTGTCATACATTTCTGGACTAGCCGTATGAACATGCAAACATCCAGCCGCTAAGGACCAGCGGAAGCCGACCAATCCGAAGGACGTGCTCAGATGACAGCCAATCAGCGAAGAAAATACGCTGACGACATTTTTGATACAGGTCCTCGCCAAAGACAAGTTTACTAAGCGCGAACAGTACATGCCATTAGACGGAATCTGTGTACAGGGTGTTCCTTAATGATGGGGTTTAAAACATTTTTACGAACATGAATTTCAAAATGTATTTATTCTCTCATTTGTAGGTTTGGCAGAATCGTTTTCAGATTTGATTTTCGACACTTTACTGGCAATTATTTACGAATAACACTACAGAGTAACAATATGTGTGTGTATTGGAAATAAGTCTAAGTCTAAATTGTTTTTAAACCATTTTCCATTATTCTATGTATGTCCATGTTTTATTATTCAATGAGTTATTAGAAAGAAAACATGTCCTAAAGCAGCTGTTATTAAAACGACAGCCCACAGGTTATATAGAAAATATAAATAAAAGTGCTATGATAAGGACAAAAGGCAAACTGCGATGGTTTGTGAGTGTACAAATGTTACACTGTTGAAAAAAGTATAAGTAGTTCACAGTGCACACAGATAATTACACAGAATCGTTGGAAGATGTTTTTTTTTCAAGAGATCCTATGCAATTATATATGTCAACTGAATAGTAATTAGCTTAATTGTCCAACAGCATAATGGATGGAAATCAACATAAATGTCAGTTTATTTATCTCCTACTGCTATTCCATTTCAGGTTCGTGTGGGGGGCCAGTGGAAATCACAGCAGGCAAGGACAAGAGTCATCCTGGACCACCGGTCACAGGGCTGCGTACAGAGACTAATAACATTTACATTCACATTCATATCTATAGTCAGTTTAGAATGAAGAACTGACCTTGACCTGAAGACCTGAAGAGTTCAAATGAATTAGTTAAATTTATTAAAATGTGTCATTAGACGATAAATGTCATATAAATGTGATATAGATATTACCCACATCCTTTCCTGTTTTTTCCTGCCTTTCTAGGCTTGAAATGTAGCAGAGGTACTTGGAAACAGTTCTTTCCATTTTTAGACACAGGTCTATGTGTCACATGTGAGGCTCTGCAGTGTGTATTTGTGAACACACCATTTTGACACATGCTCTCTCTATCTCTTCCCCTCTCTCATTCTCTCTCTCTTTCTCTCGATATTGCTATCTCTCAGTATTTCTCACTCCTCTCTATGTCTACGACTCTCACTCTTGTCCTCTTGCATCCATGTTTTTTGTCTTTGTCTTTTGTTGACGTGTAGAACTCAGATGATCAGATGTACCCATCATCATCATCATCATCATCATCACCATTATGTCTACCAACCAGTATTTACCACATGACTTGTTGTTGATGGAAAATAATTAAATTCTACGGCTTCACCTTGGGACTGAGGCAGCCTCTGCTCTGACTTGACTTGCTCTACACATACAGTAACTGACAGGCAAGCTAGTTGCTATGGCAACCAAACAGTCAAAGCAGGGTCAGTTGGAATGAATCAGTTGAAATGACGGCTGTATAAATGTCTCTGGGATTTTTATTTTGTTTTTAGTGCTAAGCATAGAGACTGTAACTTTGTAATTTTGGACTGTGTGGAGTTTCACCGTCCTCTCCTGTGGCCCTCTCTGTCAGGAAGTCGCTGCGTGTACATTTGTCCATTTTAGTATTTATTTCTTCATTAGTTAATATTCTATTTCTCTAATGTCACCCCTTCAAATGTAACAGTAGTTATTAATAGAAAATGGTCTCAGTGAAATGTAAGAGAAATTCAAGTTCTTTGTAAACCAAATGATCTGGCCAACTGTTGCGTCTGTGGTGTGTCTAATTTTAGAACATGTAGTCTTTACTTCTGTGCCAACATTCTGTGGACTTAAACTAATTAAAGAAAGAAAAAAATGGCTCACTCATTTAGAAATCTACTGCTAGTCATTTACAAAAACAATTTCAAACTTTATAATGAATGAATCAAAGAAACCTCTCTACCATGGATAGAGTGTAAAACTATAGTATTATAGTATATATAGTTTAATTTTACGTAGCTATTTTTGGGTAATTTTTCAGGCAGGTATCCCTAAAATAGGGAATATCATTGTGGAAATCTTTGCAACCCACAATGGCTGGTCAACTGCTTGGAAGGCAGTTATGCTAACCTCTATACCACCACTGCTGTATAGAAAGTGAATTACAATTTGAAGTCAGCAGATTTGAAAAGACTTAAAACACAACATGAACATTACAACAATACAGACCAGAATACTGCACAGATACTGATGTTGCAGTATTTGTCGAATTATTTATCTTCTAATTTCATTTCATTTAACATTTGTGATATTTTATTTTCTCCTGCCCTCATGATAATATCAAACAAATTCACTATTTGTTAAAACCACACCTTTTTCATATGTGCATTAAAATGAGCTGACACTGTAAGTTATGGTTTCACAAATTATTATTTACATTCAGAAGGACCTCCTGTGGTTGTGCATTGAAGATGTTTTAATCATAATATTGAAGGAAACAATTAATTTGGACTAAACAGCACAGTAAAAATACAGATTCCTGAAATGTGTCCATTGAATTCTATAAGATCGCTTCATTCAGCAGAAGCCAAAGCTCTCTGAAGGGTTTCAGTGGAGGACCTGGATCCACTTAGTATGCACTGAGCAGCACCAGGGGTTTCCTGGCTGAATAGATGGATGGCTGGATGGTGTGCTTGTTCTGCTGTTGCGTGTTCCAGTGCAGAGCAGCCTGCCTTCTGCACATGTCGAGGTTTCACCAAGGAGTTTCCGTAAGAGATGGAGCCATCCAAAGGGAGACCACTGCCGTGTGATTGGCTAGTTAGCTTTTAAAGGCTACCAATCAGACACTGTCTTTGCTCTGCGAGACTGTGTGTGTTTCCCCTCTCCTCTCTGAACACATCGTGTCAGCTTGCGCATATTTTTATGTTTGCGGTGCTGCATACATGTATGAGGGTGTGTGCGCGCGTGTTGCTGAAAATCTGGAAACAGAAAAGGAGGCAAGGAGAGAGATGCTGAAGAAACTGAGGCAAATTTAAAGGAGGATACAAAGAGCAGGGAGGAAGAGGCAGTGAGTAATGGACAGATGTTAGAGGGAGAGGGACGGCAGATCGCACTGTGAGCACGGATCAACGAAGAGAGTGAGGAGAAGGAGAAGTGGGGAGGAGGAGACTGAAGGAAGCAGCAGCATCACTGATTATCACAGGCAGCCATCCTCTGTTGCCGTGACGATGGGCTGCTGGCTCTCTGGACCATGGATGGGCGACCCAACGGTAAGCGTCGAAAAAAGATCTACCTCCATACAGATAATGGCTTAGATGACGAAGATGAGAAACAACCGCGGGCTTTTCTGTGTGTGTGTGTCCATGCATGCATCAGTGGGTGTGTGTATGCAGATGCGAAATGCCATCAGCCTTTCATAAATCTGCAGTATTTTTTTTACAATTGACAAATTAATCAAATATTTCTCTGTGTTTCTGTGAATTTCTTTGAGTTCTTTCTTTATGTATTAACATGAGAATTGTGTTTTATATTTGTCATCTGATGAACATTCCCAGTCATTCTGCCGCTGTCCTCTGTCTCCACACACACACTCACACACACACACACACACACACACACAGGTGCCATTTTGTGCCTCTCAGCTCATGCTGGGTGTATGTGTGTGTGTGTGAGTGTGTTTTTTTGTGGATAAATGTAGCAGTGGGTGACTCATGGTTGTGATGTACAGGAGGCAACAACACTGTTCATGCGTCTAATTCGATGGCTGCAGAGCTGCATCTGGTGGTGTGAGTGTGTGTAGGCGTGCGTGAGTGTGTAAAGCAGTGTGGGGTTTATGTTAGCTTGTAGGTGTTAACCCTTTAGTGCTTACATGGACATCGTGTTCACATTTGTTCAATGCCAACCACAATCACCAAAACTCCAACTGTGCTCGTCAGCCTGTGATGAATCCGCTCTCCGTCTTCAGGCAGCACAGCTTCCTGGAGCTCAGTTGCGTAATGTCGTTGAAACTCTGACATTTTTCCATTCACAGTTGTCATCTGGATGGACGTGGATTTTTTCTCACGATGCTTAAATCAAACCTTCTCTCAGTCCGTGTTTCTCTTACGTAATGTTGTGGTGACAAACAATACAGTACACAGAATAGCAGAGCAGCACACTGGCACAGACTGGGAGGTGTTGAGGTTCTAATTGTTGAATGAGTCAAACTTTCCTGTAGTGCCACACTACATCTTATTAGTCACTTCATTAACACTCCACACTTCAAATTTGTAAAAAGAGCTTCCAGCAGTGCTGTGACACGGGCCTTACATGGAAAATGTCAACAGTATTCCCTAATATTGAGTTGATGAAGTGAGAAGTTTGTACTGTAGATGGTGAAACCTTTACTGTACATGGGTTTAGAAGAATCTATACCTGACAAACAATACATTTACAAAAGTCAGCTGTTTAATTTTTCTATTTGTTTGAAATATATTTGTTGTTGTTGTCATGACTAAATAGAAAAACACACTCAATTTGTATTAGTTTGGTTTGTTTCAAAAAGATAACTTCAATATCAACTTTAATGTTTAGGTTCACAGTACAGAGAAAGAGGCAGTAGATAGATAGATTGTTAGATTGATAGATACATGTATTACAACTCTAACTGTGATGAGCTATCATATATTACAACTCTAACTGTGATGAGCTATGTTTTTTTCTTTTGTGTTTAAATTGGGTTTTTAAAGTTTTTAAAGGAGCGCAAACATCACATTTTATCCAAACTTAGACCAAACCTTTTAGAATTGATCAAACTTGCCAACAGCTTCTGATCCTTTCATCTTTGCCTTGAAATAACTGAAAGAGCATTTGGAAGGAACTGTAATATGAATATTTTCCAAGTTTTAAAGTTGTCTCACAGCTTTTTTATTTTTAAATCACTCCAAAGTCACCTGTGCGTGTGTCTGTCACAGATAACTGGCCGAAGCGTTGCACACCTGAGCCAGAGAGATGCTTTGCGAATCCTGGCAGCCAGTCAACATCCAATCACCGTGCAGATCAAGGGTCAGAGAGGGCGGAGCACCGAGGTGGACAGGGGAACCTGGGAGCCCCTCCCTCTCAATCTGCAGCACCTCAATCTGCCTCATTCAGTAATTGGGCCAGAGCTTAATGCAACAAGCCCCTCCTTTCAGGACAGGTAACTCCAACCCTGACTACCAACCTTAGCCTCTCAGTTTTAAATAACTGACAAACTGAGATACAGAGTAGTGTTTCCTGTCTGTCTGCTCAGTTACATGACTTTTCCTTTTACTCTGTCCATCACAGACGTTACTACAACCACCTGGCTCTGCCACAAGATCACTGCGATGGAGGACGGTACAGCTATCTGTCCAACTCCTTGGGGGACACAGTGGACATCAATCATCAGGTGACAAAGATCATTAAAAATAGTCATGGATCAGTGGTTGTCAAACTGTGGTACATGTACCAGTGGTGGTTACTTGGGCTCCCTCTAGTGGCATGCAGAGATTTCTTTTCTTTTACCTGTTACCTTTTTATGATAGTTATACTGGCTACTTGGAGAGACAAATATGTTTTTCAAAAAGTCTAAAAGAGTAGACAGAACAAGAGTAAAGTTTGAAAATACAGTGAGGCTGAATTTCTCCAGAAACGTACTGCAGTTTAACATATGAGGCTATGGAATACTGATTTTCTTTTTTTTCCTACTCAGGACCCTGAGCGGAGCAGTTGTCAGCCAAAAGAGCAGAATTGTCTGATGGCATGTTGCAACACCAGCTCAGGAGAACGAAATCGCCGCCACAGTCAGGTAGAAACACAGAAATGAATTGTCCATCAGATATGTTTGATAGAAAGTGAAAAAAGTTACTGAAAGAAATAATGCAATAATTATTATGTAAAGCCATACTGTAGCTAAAGCTACCTTCCTTACTCTATTACTGTTGTATATTCCAGAAATATCTGGTTCAATGACGTGTTTTTACAGACTGACGATGAGGACTTCATGTTGGAGAAGCCTCTGGGCTTCCTGCCTCTCCACCATGAGCTGGACAGTGGTCTGGGCTGGACTGACGGCTCCATACACCAGGGAGATCTCTCAGGACTGGAGACTGAGGAGGGAGGCCTGGAGGAATGCCACTCACACGGAGCCTTGGCTCCAGGGATTTGTGGGGGCTTCGGAGGTGGCGGCTCTCCCTCCTCGGAGTCCTTCATTTCCTCTGAGCTTAGCGACTCTGGTTTCTACAGTGTCAGCACAGGAGAATTCAGGCACTTCCAGAGGCTCCTGGAGAAGCGAATGCGTCTGTACAATGCCAGGCTGCAGCATCAGAACGAAGGCTGTGAGAGGAGGGAGCGGCGCGACAGTTGCCCTAAAAGCCACCGGGAGCTGTTGGAGGCCATTCCTGAGGCACTGACCATGCAGCCACAGAGGCAACGCCTCCAGCTTGGGCTGGAGGAGGCCACTGGAGCAGTCTTGGACGTCCCACCTCGCGGACTTTTCAGGTAGAAACGGAAGAATTTCAAAGTTAAAAACATTAAAAAAAATTTACTTTGCTTTGATGCAGCTGTGCTTCAAGGCCTTGCATAAAACAAGATGACTTATAGTTCGAATTTTTGCTGTTCATAACATTAATCTAACGTCCAAAGGTGTTTTATAACACAATAATGATTTTAAGAACAAACGTTTTTAAGACATGTCAACGTTAATGTTTTGGCCCATATTATAAAAATTTGTTTTCAGGCTCTTTGAGCTCTTCCTCCTTATTTTTTAGGGTCTCGTCTGTGCAGTTCAACAAAGCCGACCGCCCTTGTCTGAACCGGCACAGCTCCAGCAGCGGGGCTCTCTTCAATCCATCTCATGCCCACGCCGCAGTCTCACGGATGACTGCCCCCATCCTCTCCACCTGCAGCACTCCCTCCAGCCACAGGAGGCCACTAGTGCCCATGCAGCACCACCATCAGGTCTCCAGCTCAGTGGGAATGCTGAGGAGAAGCAGAACCCTTCACCACCGTCCTCCCCCGCAAGAGTACCGCCGCAGGGCCAGTCACCCGGCATCTCCATCCTACTGTGCAGCCACCATGCACCACTGCGTAGCTGCCACACCGCATAATGTCTGTCCACCAGGTCTGCCAGAAGACGGTGAACTCATGACCGGAGTGGTGCCCTCGCACTCGGTGGCCCTGTCCGTCTCACCCCAGCAACATTCCACCACTCTGGGTCACATGAGGCCAGCTGAGACACACGAGCGATGCTACGACAGCAACGCCAACGGTCAGATGACACATTACGATTGCTGGCACTCACAAGAAAGAGTCTTGATGGCAGAGCCAGCGCTGACAGAAAGAGACAGAGAAATAGAACGAGAAATGGAGCAACAGAGGCAAATGCAAAAGGAGATGGAACTGAAGAGGGAGAGGGAGAGGGAGGCACAGATTCAGGAGGAGCTGGACAGAGAAAGGCAACGGGAGATGGAGAGGAAGCGGATCAGAGAGCGGCAGCAGCGCCTCCAGAGTATGGCTCACTCTTCTCAGTCTGGAGACGTTAATGACACGTGGCCCAAACCAGCCAGTCGGCAGTCCCAGGGAGGTGGAGGTGCCAGAGGACTTTACAGCACCCTGGAAGGCCACATAGGTTCAGGTTCCAGTGCTGCTGTTACAGCTCCCTCTGGCTGGGATGCTAAGACGTGTAGCATTAATGCTGGATTAAACCCTAATCCCAGTGCCGGGCCGCAACTGAAACCTAACCTGAGCTCCAAAACCATCACAAACACCCGGGTCTCTAGGAATCAGCTGCTGAGAGACCGGGCGTCCCAGCTGGCCGACGAACGCAGTGGCATGAGCACCGATGAGGAAACCAACACTGACATGCTGCTGGGCCGCTACTGGAGCAGGACAGAGAGGAGGGAACACTTTCTTTTGGCACGTGAGCAGAAGCAGCAGCAGCTGCTGGCCAGAGCGGGGGTCCTACGAGATGTCGCCAGCAGAACAGGAGCCGCAGCAGGGGGCGCAGGAGGAGGCGCCGCTCTCGGAGACGGAGGCGCTCAGGAGAGCAGAGGTGTTGGACCTTTTGCAGAAGGACGTTGCAACACTGTCCTAGAGATGAGTCAGAAGAAACTGAGTCGTCTGAGAAACAGGAAGCTCTTGGACGACTGGACCACAGTAGAGGAGCTGCTGACCCACGGGACCAGGTTGGACAGCCACGAGGACACCATGTGTCCGAGCTCTCTGCTGACAGTCACCACGGTCTAACTGCATTTACGCCACGTTTAACTGTGTATGAGTGTGAGTGTGAGCAATGTCGGGCGTGATTGAAGGCATTTTGGAAACCTCACTGTTCTGTCTTCTCCCAGAGTTAGAAGACAAGATGAGCATCACCCTTGGATGGTTTCATCATTTCATTTGTCACAATTTAGCAGATAATTGTGAAGTATCGCAACACAACATGTATCAGTTCATCTGCCAGCTGATGTACTGGTACAAAAAGATATTGGAAGCTTTGTTGCTCCAGATGGAGGCAGTCTAGCGAGTCCTCGTATTCTTCCTGTGTCCAAGTTGAGTTAGAAAGGTTTGTGCTGAACACCTTTTTTTTCAACAAAGGCTTTAATAATCAAAGAGAGCTGAGAATATCCAGGCACTGTGTGCATTTGGTGACAGATTGATGCACAGATAGGCGGTGAATAATGGGCAGACGTCACGGTAAAATCTGAACAAACGCATGAGCAGGCAGCACAGATGACACTGTCCTGACCTGCTCCACTGTCTGCCTTTGTGCTAGGACTCCATGACACACACAAAATCCGACCCGACGCTCAGTTCTGACACTGATGCTCATCCTCTCCTATGACTCTGGACGATGGAGAACCAAAGGGTTTCATGAGAAATGTCACTAAATGGATGTGTGTGTGTGAATCTCCCTGTACGTCACTCAACTGTTTTTGCAACGTATGACTGCGTCACCGTTGTACAGCGCCAACTGACCCTGCGACAAATTGTGCGTGTGCATGACGCCCGTAACAACAAACAACTGACAAACAGCAAAAGAGTGGACCGTCAGTGTGGACACGTCATGCAACACTTTTTGTTTGGCAGCATTTTTTTTAACGAAAATTTTAAAAATATTTTTAATTTTAGATTGATTCACTCAAACAGATCCTGGGTCTCTGGGGGAGCAGTACTGTACCCTGATAGTCACGTCAGGGCCACTGAACACACTGACTGAGTGAGACTTGACACCAAATCCTGATTGTTTTCATAGAAAATCAACCATCGATACATTTTTTTCTTTTGGTTGTTCTTATAAAAGAACAATCTAGAAGAAAGAACACGTCCAACACTGCGTAAACTGTGATTGATCAGCATCATGTACAGCATGTGTGGGAACGGACGTCAGTTACAACACAGTATGACATTAGCTGCTGCAGCGGTGGTTTATGCTGCATTCACTGACCATTATTTTGAACCTTTTCGCATATTAAAACATAGATTTAAACAGACATATTACAACAGTCACTGTCAAGTGTGGGAGCTATTGACCAAAATACAGGCTGTTTGGAATACCAGTGTTTTCATATTAGTGAGGCCTTGCTCCAAAAGTGCTTTATGGGAAAAACATGGTGGATAGGATTTTTAATGTCTTTCAGTTTGGATGGAGGGTTGTGTCAGAGGTGACGTGAAGATTAATAAGACACTAGTGAGGTCTGCTATGGCGTTTGGTTTAGAGACCAAGATGGTTTGGACATGTGACAGTGGAGATGTTGGAGCTGTTAGACAAGAAGTGAAAAAGTATAATAAGAAAAATGGTAATGACTAGAGATGATTGGTTTAACAGTAGAGGAGACAAGAGGTAGACAGATGACCTGCTGTACTGACCCCTGGGTGAAGCGCCCTAAAGAAGAATGCCAGTTTGACTCATCTCTGAAGCAGGAGACTTGATGTGCAACACATCAGATGTTCCTGCAGGCTTTGCATAAGTTCACTATTAGCCTGAATTTGACATTTTAAAATTTTAAAAAACCCTTATATTACACTTGGTCAAGGCTGGTTTCGTTTTATGTTCCTAAAGTATTAAAGGAAAAACAATTTCCAATGTGGTATTTCTGCATTTCAAGCTTTTGTTTGTACAACTGCACTGATGTAATATACAATGTCACCTCTAGAGGCCACTAAACCCCATGCAATCCCACGTTTTGAACAAGCAGCTCTTAGAAGAGCTTGACTTGTGATGAACAGTTTGGACTCTTTGAGAACGTATTCTACAGTGAGGACTGGCAGTTATCAGGGATGGCAAATTTAGCTGGAACAACTTTAGGGAACACACACACACACACACACACACACACACTTCGAACCCTTGTGCCAGACTTTGGCTCACTATGTTATTACCACTGTTACAAATGTTGCAACTTTTGAGCATAGAATTTACAGAAATCCCACAAAAGTCCAAGTATTTCAGCACATTTAATAACACTTTCTAGACTTTCTAGAAATTCAAGACATGATTAAACACGAGGAACAACTGGTGTCGTTTCCTCCGATTACTCAGACCAGGCTACTTCATCTGTTCATGTTGTAGGCTAGCTGACAACCATTCTGTTGACGTGGTATGAATGCAGTATAGGCTGGGTGTCCCTGCCAACCCACCGGTGTCTTAGCTGTTTACACGTTTACCTGCCCAGGTAACAACTCATGCATGTTTTACTGAGAGCTGCAGTAATTCATTCACTTCAAGTTGACGATTTAAAAGGCTCAACACAGCAGCACATGTCCTCTTTACAATAGCTTGCGGCACGTGTGCGGACACAGCAGATGGCGCTAAAGTCCAATGTTAACATTCCACTCTGAGAAAGTACGACACTGGTAATCTTCGACTTTGCAGATTCCAGGTCTTCGGTTTGGGAAAATGTGCAATATTACCTCAATCTAGTTTTCCAGGACAATGACGATGCGGTGTGTGAAATTTGTCCGCTGTGGCAGTTCACCACCGGGCCACAGGTCGTGCTGTTACTTAAATTTGCAAGAGTGAAGGTGAAACAGACATCGACCTTATGGTTTTCCAGACGAGACAGACCTAAGAAAATAACTTTTTGCACATAATTTTTATAGCTGCAGTTTTCCGTACCTGGGACTGAGGCCAGTAGAACGACTGTAGATATCGTGTTTAAGACAGTGTACAGTGACGTTACCTTATTAACTATCATAGTGATTTATGAAGGAAAAACAAATCAACACGTTTATTGTCATTGTGTTGGACATATATTTCAATATTTTTCTCGTGGTGATTATTTAAAAAAAATCCTTAATAACAGTTTTTAATTATCTTTGAAATCAGTCTATTTTGTTTGCGGGATTCTAAAAAACTTTACTTTGGCTGTTTTTTTTTTCCACACTTAGACACAATTTGTGAATATTATTGTCTGTTTCAATGGGTAAATTTGAATTTTACTGTTGTTTTGTGTTATTTATGACATGTATATATTGGTTTTTATGAAGGAAACGGTGCAGTTAAGAATGAGCCGAGTCACAGGACATCACACGTTTACGTCACATGTCTGCGCACACGAGGAGTCAAAAAGTTCTCAGACAAATACAAAGCCTCTTTTTCAACCCTCTTTTCAGAAATCAAAACAAACCAATTGAAACTTTATTCCCCTCCTCAATAAATTTGAAGACTTGGTAAAGCACATGCATTATTAAACTGCAAATCAGCATTGATGAAACTTCCCTTTTTTAAATATATAATTCTATTGTAAGTATTATTTAGAAAAAGGCATACATTCTTAAAAATGTGGAAGAACAGAAATGGTACAGGTAAAATTGGAAAAAAGCAAAATTCTGCAAAAACACAAAAATCAAATAAAGCTGCATCTTTTTTTTTCATTATACTTCACTGTCTGTGACATGGTGACTACAGATACTGTATCTTATTTATGCTTTAGTGTCATTTTAATTTTATTTTTCTGAAATCTTCCCACAAGTTTTTCCCACCTCAGGGGCTCGTCTGATTGGCTTAGCTCTGGTATGGTGAACATTCTCCACCTGTGATCAGGAATTTGGCATTTTATATTAATTTAAATGTGGATTTACCTTTTTATTTTATTTTTAATAAATGCACTCAAATCCACACCTAAAAATCCACCTAAAAAAGACCTTGGTAATGTTCAGACATTTTAAACCCAGTGACGTTAAAGTTTTCCTTTTCTCTTTGCTGTGACTCACACAATCTGAATAATGAATGATGGAGATGTTTTTTTTTCCCTCCTCCCACCTCCCTCCTTCCTCTCAATCTCTTTCGCCTTCACTACACAAGAACACGGAGTGCTGAAAATAGCACTGCTGTCCTCGTGTGATGTGAAATTAAAAGCACACTGAAGCGGGAGAAGCTTGCTGCCGGAGAACTCACTGCACTTGTTTTAACTCCATCTGACAGTCATTGCCCCCCCCCCNCTCCATCTGTCTGTGCCGGGCTGATTCTCACAGCAACATGCTCTTTTGGAATATGATGATGTACATGTGATTGTAATAAAGAGATTCTAATTAGCTATGACCAAGTGGTCTGTCTTTTCATTTTGACAGTATTACATACTACTATACATACATACATACATACATATATATATATATATATATATATATATATATATATATATATACACATTTGTGAAAATACTTTGATAACTGTTTCAGAGTAACTCTTATGTTAGATCAATGTCTGACAGGCAAATGGGATACAACAAAAACTACTAAACTGGAAGATTTTTCTGATATTTCTATCGTAGATTAAACCATTTTTGCAAGCGGTGTTTCCTTGAATATTTCCTGTTTTGTATAATTCCAAAGACGTTTTTAGCACCCCCTTGCTCCTTTAGAAGAGCTAATGAAAAAAAGTTTCTTTTAAAATGCCCTGTTTCAGTTTAGGCTCTCAGTTTTGGGAAAAGGACGAAGAAACATGGAGCTAAATCAAATCCTGTTGTAAAGCTGTGATTTGAAATGATTTTAACAGATTGTAATTTTTTGTTAATTTAAAAAATGTATATTTTTTAAATTAACAAAAAAGAGTTAAAAAACATAACAATAAAACCCATCACAGTTTCTGACATTTCTTAAAAATCTGTCTTAGAATTTATTGAACAACCTGTACTTGTTGATATGTTCAGTATTCAGATGGAACTAAAGACAAAAAAACCCTATTTAATTTAGTGACACTGGAACTACTGGGCTTCGTGACAGAATCATCAGGTTCCACCTGTTGACGTCACACGTGATTGTTCAGTCAAACACACACACCTGCAGCTCATCAGACACACACGCCCACACACAGAAACAGCCACCCTGGGGAGTAACAGCTTCTCACTATGACACCAGACCATGAAAGTCTAAACTAAAATCACAGTCAACTCAAAGGAGACACAACACGGCACTGAGCCTTATTAACAACAGATGTCACGACGCCCCTGTTTAAAATATCACATCTTTTCTATCACAGATTCAAGTATTAAACATCTTTTACTTTATATTACCATTTAAACAGTTTTGACTAAAAATGTTCATATTGACTTTTATAAACATTGAAAAAAGGTTTTAAGGTCATTCACACACACTTTCATTGTGATGCACTTCCAGATTCCGTGGCATTGATCTGTCAGAAGAGTGTGGGAAATCCTGGGACAAGTGTGTCACAGAGCATCATGGTGGGCGTGAGGGGGGGGCAAAGGTCAGCGAGACACATGGCTCCAAAGGAATGTGGTGGAAGAAAAATCAAAAGTCTAAGAGCTTTGTAGAGTATTGTTGGATTTATACTAGTATTTAAATGTAAGAATATATATTATAACTCTTAGCCAGTAAAATCTCACAATTACCATTAAAATCAATTTACCAACCACCTGAATTGGAATTATTGCTATTTAACCAATATTGTCTTTAATGGTTCATATTATCTTATACTTGGTCTTTAAAAGGTAAATAAAATACATTTACCCTAGATATTAGCATGAGATGAAGTGTCCTTATTTATACAGGTTTTAGTTAATAAAGACACAAATTGTAAAAAGTGTTTGGGTAAGTAATAAGTAATAATTATGATGTGTTATTTTACTGTATTTTCACTGCTCTTTTCAATTCCAGTTCTACTAAACAGGAATTTACCTACGACCTAAGACGGTCATGTGACTGTCAGTAGAAATTCATGATCAATTCATTCAAACAATTGATTTATTTAAATGCTGAATTACACAACCAGATTTTTTTTAAATTTTTTTATATTTTTTTAAAACCAGATTTTTTAAAAAATATTAGTAGTAGCTTAAAAAGCAAACCAAGGTTTCGGTACCTGTGTGTGAACTGACGGATATGTTTGGACATGTCTCGTCCTCTGCACCCTCCAGATGGTCGGTGACGTCAGGTTGTGTCTCTGTTACAGCTCATGTCTAGTGTCCATTACAATCCCGGCCTTTGTTATGGACGTGGGAACCCTGGAGCAGCTCACTACTCACACTGACCACAGTGTGGAGACCACATCTGCTGGATCTGGACACCAGAGAGACTTTGTCTCCACTTAATCAATCAATAACTAAATGAATGACCACAGGTCCTTTTTACTGACTTCTAATGTGGATAACCACTTCTATTAGAGAGCAGAATTAGATTTGGGAATATGGTCTCAGTCAATGACTGAAACATGTTTTGAATCAGAGATTTATAAATGAATATTTAGAGGAAAGCTGAATATTTATTGGAACTTTGACGAGTAATATGTTGGAGGCATTTTTAAAAAAAAAAAATTAATAATAATTCCTGGACTGAATGAGGACGTTCACAGAGACATGGTGGAGTCCACACGTGTGATGTGATGATCAACGTGTGCTCAGTCAGAGTCATTGATCTCAGCATCAGGCAGCAGATCTTCTCTCTCTACAGGGTCACCACTTTCCCAGATCCACACAGAGCTCTGAGAGTCTCCCTCCATCACCCCCCAGTTCTCCACCTGTTCCCCTGAGACCTCACTATTGTCCACTGCTAATACGAGCACAGAGCATGTGGCAGCTCTGCAGTGTCTTTTCTCCTTCACGGAGCTCTGTGATTGGCTGAGAGTGTGAGAAAGTGCAGTCAGACCCAGACCCACACATTCATATGGAGATGTGGGACTATAAATAGGAGGATGAAGCCAGCAGAGATCAGACTCTCTCTACAGAGACCTCTACAGCACACACATCCAGACATGGCTCCTACAATCACTGCAGCAGTGACCAACTCTCAGCAGCAGCA
>NC_024317.1:11838709-11851586 GCF_000523025.1 Cynoglossus semilaevis
AGCAGGAACATTTTAAGTAGGCTAACGCTTTGAAGGTTTCAGAGATTCATGCTGTCAAACAGGTGTGTGCTCAGTCAAAGTCATTGATCTCAGCATCAGGCAGCAGATCTTCTCTCTCTACAGGGTCACCACTTTCCCAGATCCACACAGAGCTCTGAGAGTCTCCCTCCATCACCCCCCAGTTCTCCACCTGTTCCCCTCAGATCTAACTATTGTCCCTGGGGGCTATTGGAGCAATTCACTGTGTTGAGGCTCCACACGTCCCTTTGTCTCTGTGAGGCTCTGTGATTGGCTGAGAGTGTGAGAAAGTGCAATCAGACCCAGACCCACACATTCATATGGAGATGTGGGACTATAAATAGGAGGATGAAGCCAGCAGAGATCAGACTCTCTCTACAGAGACCTCTACAGCACACACATCCAGACATGGCTCCTACAATCACTGCAGCAGTGACCAACTCTCAGCAGCAGCATCATCATCATCATCATCTGACTGGGACTCACAAGGTAAATCCAACATTCTCTGGTCATTTTCCTTCAGGACACATTGTCTCTGTCCATGCTCACACTTGACTCCAGGATCAGCTGATTGATGACTTTGCTCTTCTCCCTGCAGCTCAGAAAGCCTCTGGTGGAGAAGTTACGCAGAGAGAGAATCAACAGCAGCATTGAGCAGCTCAAGTCTCTCCTGGGTCCAGAGTTCCTCAAACAGCAGCCAGACTCCAAGCTGGAGAAAGCAGACATCCTGGAGATGACAGTTTTCTTCCTGACACAGCTGCAGCAGCAGCAGAATCAGCAGCAGAGACTGACGATCAACAACTTCAACCAGCTGCACTGTTCCTCTGACAACAACCTGACAGAGGCTGACTTCTCTCCTCTGAGCTCCACAGTCCACAGCAGTGGCGACACCAAAGACAAGAGTGCCCCCTGGAGGCCGTGGTAGAGAGCTACAGAGTGGAGTTGAAGGACTTGTTCTGTATGAACATCAGTGTGTTTGACATTTCCTGAGGAAATGACAGAAACCATATCTTTGAGGAGGAGAGAGAAAACATCTGATCAAGGATGTTTCATCAGTCTGATCTGATTCACATCAGCACTGGTTGTTTTACTTCTCTCTACTTCATACATTGGTTCAATGAGATGTTGTGTTAACGTTTGTCATCTTCTGATCACATTGATCATTGTGATGACAAATATTTCAATGTTCTTTTATGGACATGAAACTGATCTGTTCTCAGATCAACTTTTTTTTTCTTCTGCTGAAAAATGTCTTCACAGTTATTTGTGAAGATCTGTTATTGATCATGTTGATCAGCTATTGATTGGTTTTCAATAGTTGTTATTATTGATCTATGAGATCAAATGTTCTTTCTGTCAAAGTTTTCTTCACATTTGTTTTGTGAAAACTGACAGAAACAATATCTTTCAGATTGAGAAAGACAACAACGTGTCATGCATGTTGCATGGACATAATCTGATGACATCAGATTTTAATTTCTTTCCCTGATACTGTGTTAAAATGTATCATTATTTGATCACATTGATCATTTTGTTGATTCATGTTTAATGTCCCTTTTATGGACATAAAACTGATCTGTTTTAAATTTAATTTTTCCATTTGTGAAAAATGTTTTCTTTTGACATTTGTTACCTCCTAAATATTGATCGTTTTGATCAGTCGTTGAAAAATTGTCCAGTGTGGACATGTTATTTTTGTTGGTTAGTGAAACTTGATCTGTTTGATGATCAAAATGTTTCTACGTAAGAAAAATGACATTCATTGACGTTGTTACCTTTTAGATAGTATTGATCACATTGATCAGCTGTTCTGTTTACATCAGCAATATTGTTGACACACCTTTCATCGCTGTTAAAAACAATATTAATATAACATTTATATATAGGATATCTATTTTAAGGTATTACATTTTGTCCTGTGATGTGTGTTTTATAAACACGTTTAAGCCATTGTAATTCATCATTTTGATATCATTTTGATTTTGACACAGATCACTGTGTGATTGTTATTGTTCAATCTCTTTTTATCGTAATGATTTCCCTGTAAAATATGATCTCACCTGTGGTTTATTTCACACAGTTTTTTATTTTGTCTTTTGTAAAGACGAATGTTCCTCCACTCACTGTGAGTGCGGCGTGTCTTGATGATGTCACCAAGCTGATGTTGTGATGCATCATCACATCTGTGTTCTTTCCAGCTTAAACATGTGGAATAAATAATAATAAAAAAACATAATACAATATTTCCTAGATTTGCCTTTATTTGTGATGATTTTTTTATTTTTTTATTTCATAAACCTCACCAGTCCTGACGTACTTCAATTCATACAAGTGTGAAAAAGTTCAAGGAACGTGAGCCACAGATCAGTGACAAGTAACAGACAGTGTAGATGTGATGTGTGGAGCCATAAAAACCTCCAGGTCACCACATGTCAGTGGACAGTGTGTGGGAAAGTAGTGGAGAAGTGAGCCACACATCAGTGATTCTTGTCTTCAACCACAGCAGCAGTGGTCTTTTGTCCAGGATCTGGCACACTTCAGGAAACAGCTGTCATTTAGAACTTCACACCTCCACACATCAAAGTCAACTGGTTCATTCCACACAGTCTTTAATGAGGGTTGATGGTCACATGACCAGGCCAAGATGTGAACTGCTTTATTTCCAGCATCCTGAGGATGAACTAAAGTTGGACCAACCTTCAGAGCTCAGTCCAGTTGTGTCCCTCCAGATGGTTGGTGACATCATCAGCCTGTGTCTCCATTACAGCTCACAGACACTGAAGCTCCAGTCATTGTCCTGTTGTTCTGCTCTGACCGCTTCATTCAAACAGTCAGTGTGAGAACGTGAGAGGAACGTTCTAGTCACATGTCACAGCTGCTGCATCTGGACACCAGCAACTCTTTGACTGCTACAACAATGACAGTCAACACAGGATACTGCCCTGAGTCTGGGCCAGATATGTTACAGTAGGTCAGGGTAGGTAGCAGGCTGGACCCAGCTGATGCACCAGGGAGACTCTCTTCAGGTGCAGCAGGTTTATTAACAGTGAACAAACACAAACACATGAATTAAGCATCGACTACATGCTCTCCTCCAAGAGCATGGACTTTGTTAAAACTCAAGGACTTCTCCATCTCTAGGACATGAACAACAAACTAACAGTAACATATGAACAGAAGCAGTTAGACTAATGACAGAGACACAGGTGAGTGTGATCACACTGATGAGCCCACACAGCTCAGACAGTCTAGGATGTATAATTATACTGTAGTACTACTGCAGGTGTTAGTAGACCAGAAATGTTCTACCATTATTACAATGATCGTCCTGTTGTTGTTGTTGTTTTATGATGGTATTTATTATTGTGTTTATTACAGACCTCAGATGTGGTCAGTTGAGACAAACCACATTTATGGATTTATGTCAGAAGAAAATAAGGTCACGATGAAAGACCAAGAAAACACATGGAAACACAGGAAACAGAAATTGTCTTCTATCATTGTTTATTCAATAAACAACAAGTGTCCAAACAGACGTGATGATACATCACAACAACAACAACTTGTAGATTTTCACAAGTCACACTGTACTCAGAGAGAGTGAGGGAACAAGAGTCTTTATGAAAGACAAACAGTTCCAGTGTCTGAGGAAACAGTTCTCACTGGACTGTCACTGTTTTCACAGTGATTATTTCAACGTTTGCTCTTCAAAAACCAAAGCAGACATTTTAGAATCATCTCCACAGAAGATCCCATTAATACAGAGTAGAAACTTCAGTTTATCCTTAACAACAAGGTTATAATGTCACAAGAAAACTGTGACACTGACTGAGAATTTGACTGTACTGAAGTAAAAACACACTGATCTTCAAACAGATCACATTTCTATGAGAAAATGTCCAAAGTGGACAATGAAGAGACAACTGATCAACATGATCAATGAGGTCAGAACAGAAAGAGTTTTCACTGAAACAAATGTGAAGAAAACTTTGACAGAAAGAACATTTGATCACAACAATAGATCAATAATAACAAATATTAAAAAACCAATCAATAGCTGATCAACATGATCAATAACAGATCTTCACAAATAACTGTGAAGACATTTTTCAGCAGAAGAAAAAAAAAGTTGATCTGAGAACAGATCAGTTTCATGTCCATAAAAGAACATTGAAATATTTGTCATCACAATGATCAATGTGATCAGAAGATGACAAACGTTAACACAACATCTCATTGAACCAATGTATGAAGTAGAGAGAAGTAAAACAACCAGTGCTGATGTGAATCAGATCAGACTGATGAAACATCCTTGATCAGATGTTTTCTCTCTCCTCCTCAAAGATATGGTTTCTGTCATTTCCTCAGGAAATGTCAAACACACTGATGTTCATACAGAACAAGTCCTTCAACTCCACTCTGTAGCTCTCTACCACGGCCTCCAGGGGGCGCTCTTGTCTTTGGTGCCACTGCTGTGGACTGTGGAGCTCAGAGGAGAGAAGTCAGCCTCTGTCAGGTTGTTGTCAGAGGAACAGTGCAGCTGGTTGAAGTTGTTGATCGTCAGTCTCTGCTGCTGATTCTGCTGCTGCTGCAGCTGTGTCAGGAAGAAAACTGTCATCTCCAGGATGTCTGCTTTCTCCAGCTTGGAGTCTGGCTGCTGTTTGAGGAACTCTGGACCCAGGAGAGACTTGAGCTGCTCAATGCTGCTGTTGATTCTCTCTCTGCGTAACTTCTCCACCAGAGGCTTTCTGAGCTGCAGGGAGAAGAGCAAAGTCATCAATCAGCTGATCCTGGAGTCAAGTGTGAGCATGGACAGAGACAATGTGTCCTGAAGGAAAATGACCAGAGAATGTTGGATTTACCTTGTGAGTCCCAGTCAGATGATGATGATGATACTGCTGCTGCTGCTGAGAGTTGGTCACTGCTGCAGTGATTGTAGGAGCCATGTCTGGATGTGTGTGCTGTAGAGGTCTCTGTAGAGAGAGTCTGATCTCTGCTGGCTTCATCCTCCTATTTATAGTCCCACATCTCCATATGAATGTGTGGGTCTGGGTCTGATTGCACTTTCTCACACTCTCAGCCAATCACAGAGCCTCACAGAGACAAAGGGACGTGTGGAGCCTCAACACAGTGAATTGCTCCAATAGCCCCCAGGGACAATAGTTAGATCTGAGGGGAACAGGTGGAGAACTGGGGGGTGATGGAGGGAGACTCTCAGAGCTCTGTGTGGATCTGGGAAAGTGGTGACCCTGATGGTGATCAATGACTTTGACCAGGGAACCACTGATCAATGACTTTACTAACATGGAACTGGGACAGTTGATCATTTTATACAGAGAATGGAACTGACTCCTACTGTTATTTACTCCTTATCTGTGTATATCATGTGTACTTTTCTAGTACTGACCACCTCTTGAAGTACTTCACACTACAGTTAGTAAACTATCAATGTCTGAATTTAAATTTAAATCATCTTTAAGGTGAATAATCTGCCTTCTATTCTACAGATTTATATTATTAATATGTCAGCTGCAGCCTGACAGACTGATCTGGGAACAGTTTTAGAGAAGAACTGGATTCTTTTAAACCTTAAGTCTAATCATTTACTCTAGAATCTTCCCATAACACAAACTCAACAACATAATTAATATTTATGAAAGGATTCATCTGTGCCCCGCCCCCCAGTTTGGACATACAGTGAAAATACCATCTCTAATGAATCTGATGTGGTGTGTTTTTACCAATTCCTCCTCTGTATTGTGTGTCTGCTCAGGTCTACATTGGACAGGTCTGTATTGATCCTGATTCCACCTCATACATAACAACAGTGACCATGCCTGTGTCCAGATGCGGCCCAGTCTTGTGTCCTGTGGTCAGTGTGAGTAGAAAGTTGTTCTCAGGTTCCCACACTGAGTCTCTGTGCTGGCTTCAATCCACAACAAAAGACTCTCTGAATGGAGCTTTTGTCACTGATCGTGGACGTGTGGTGGAGTGGAAACAACAGTCTGACATCACCGACCATCTGGAGGGAAACAACCTGATTGGTTGCCTGCAGAAAGAAATAATTATAATGAAAAAAAGAAAAACAAATTATAAGGTTTTTTATATAGCTGTCAGTTCAAAACAGTATCAGTTTATGTTTTAGTTTTTTTTTAATAATGACGTTGTGGTTTTTTAGGGATGATGACTTCTTGTTGGTGAAGCAGCTGTTTCCATAAGTGTGCCAAATCCCTGTGGAGACGAGGGGACTGCTGACGGAGTCAAAGGAGGGCCATCACTTTTATCTCTCTCTAGAGGTTTCCCACACTTTCACACACACCATTAAAATAAAACAAACAGCTTTTCTTCATCTAAGGATTAAAACTAGCTCTTCAGATGTTTTTTGTTTTTTAAAAATCACTTTATATTTATAATAAAAGTTTATATGACTATAACAATGTTCAAATGTTATGAACTCAAAGTCATACTTCACTAATTTCTGCAGTGTACCCATTTTAGTTACTGTTGTTTTGTCAAATAATGGATTTTAACGTGTAGAAAATCATTTGTATAGTTGATCGAGCGAGAAGGTTTTATCTGTGAAGTAATCCAGAGCCTGGTGTTGTCCCACAGGGTTGATGTGGTGGATAATAGGACACACTTCTATTGTTCAGAGTGTGGGAAACCAGAGGAAACTCACTCACAGAGACCTGTGGACCCATGGGTCCTGACCTTTGATCCAAGGAAACCCACAAAAGAGGAGCACACTTCCAAAATGGGAACTCTATCATTTGTTCCAATTTTAATTCACCCTTTGTTAAAGACAAGTTTAACTTTTTTCAATGTTATAAAATTCCAAGTACTGGTAGATTTAAAAAATATATATTTTAGACAATTTATTAAAAGGTTATTAGAAGATAAAATATTTTGTTAAATTAGACCATTAGACATTTTATTAAAATATTAAAGTTGATGTTATAAAAAGTTAATAAATCCATATATAATGTATTTAAATTGTAGTTTTGTAGTTGTAGAAGTATTCCTTCAGATTAGGATAAAAGAGAATAAATAATTATAATAAATATATTGTGAATAAAGTTGACCATACAGTAGTAGTGTGTTTGGCATACTTACACACTTACTGGCATGTGGGAAAGCTGTGGAGTTTAGAGTGACTGCCATACTTGACTCCACCAGCAGGGAACTCCTCTCCACAGGGAATTGGCACACTTATGGAAACAGCTGTTTCACCATCATCCTCCATGTGTGACATGAATTATAATATAATGCATGGGTGTCAGTACAAACAGACAGAGCTGCTGGTACTTTGTAGAGATCATACTGTAATCTGACATATAACTTAAAATGGCATTATGGGTAAAGTTATGTCATGTGCATTTTTTAAATTTAGAGGTCAGCCAATCAGGTTGTTTCCCTCCAGATGGTCGGTGATGTCAGACTGTTGTTTCCACTCCACCACACGTCCAGGATCAGTGACAAAAGCTCCATTCAGAGAGTCTTTTGTTGTGGATTGAAGCCAGCACAGAGACTCAGTGTGGGAACCTGAGAACAACTTTCTACTCACACTGACCACAGGACACAAGACTGGGCCGCATCTGGACACAGGCATGGTCACTGTTGTTATGTATGAGGTGGAATCAGGATCAATACAGACCTGTCCAATGTAGACCTGAGCAGACACACAATACAGAGGAGGAATTGGTAAAAACACACCACATCAGATTCATTAGAGATGGTATTTTCACTGTATGTCCAAACTGGGGGGCGGGGCACAGATGAATCCTTTCATAAATATTAATTATGTTGTTGAGTTTGTGTTATGGGAAGATTCTAGAGTAAATGATTAGACTTAAGGTTTAAAAGAATCCAGTTCTTCTCTAAAACTGTTCCCAGATCAGTCTGTCAGGCTGCAGCTGACATATTAATAATATAAATCTGTAGAATAGAAGGCAGATTATTCACCTTAAAGATGATTTAAATTTAAATTCAGACATTGATAGTTTACTAACTGTAGTGTGAAGTACTTCAAGAGGTGGTCAGTACTAGAAAAGTACACATGATATACACAGATAAGGAGTAAATAACAGTAGGAGTCAGTTCCATTCTCTGTATAAAATGATCAACTGTCCCAGTTCCATGTTAGTAAAGTCATTGATCAGTGGTTCCCTGGTCAAAGTCATTGATCACCATCAGGGTCACCACTTTCCCAGATCCACACAGAGCTCTGAGAGTCTCCCTCCATCACCCCCCAGTTCTCCACCTGTTCCCCTCAGATCTAACTATTGTCCCTGGGGGCTATTGGAGCAATTCACTGTGTTGAGGCTCCACACGTCCCTTTGTCTCTGTGAGGCTCTGTGATTGGCTGAGAGTGTGAGAAAGTGCAATCAGACCCAGACCCACACATTCATATGGAGATGTGGGACTATAAATAGGAGGATGAAGCCAGCAGAGATCAGACTCTCTCTACAGAGACCTCTACAGCACACACATCCAGACATGGCTCCTACAATCACTGCAGCAGTGACCAACTCTCAGCAGCAGCAGCAGTATCATCATCATCATCTGACTGGGACTCACAAGGTAAATCCAACATTCTCTGGTCATTTTCCTTCAGGACACATTGTCTCTGTCCATGCTCACACTTGACTCCAGGATCAGCTGATTGATGACTTTGCTCTTCTCCCTGCAGCTCAGAAAGCCTCTGGTGGAGAAGTTACGCAGAGAGAGAATCAACAGCAGCATTGAGCAGCTCAAGTCTCTCCTGGGTCCAGAGTTCCTCAAACAGCAGCCAGACTCCAAGCTGGAGAAAGCAGACATCCTGGAGATGACAGTTTTCTTCCTGACACAGCTGCAGCAGCAGCAGAATCAGCAGCAGAGACTGACGATCAACAACTTCAACCAGCTGCACTGTTCCTCTGACAACAACCTGACAGAGGCTGACTTCTCTCCTCTGAGCTCCACAGTCCACAGCAGTGGCACCAAAGACAAGAGGATGTTGTGTTAACGTTTGTCATCTTCTGATCACATTGATCATTGTGATGACAAATATTTCAATGTTCTTTTATGGACATGAAACTGATCTGTTCTCAGATCAACTTTTTTTTTCTTCTGCTGAAAAATGTCTTCACAGTTATTTGTGAAGATCTGTTATTGATCATGTTGATCAGCTATTGATTGGTTTTTTAATATTTGTTATTATTGATCTATTGTTGTGATCAAATGTTCTTTCTGTCAAAGTTTTCTTCACATTTGTTTCAGTGAAAACTCTTTCTGTTCTGACCTCATTGATCATGTTGATCAGTTGTCTCTTCATTGTCCACTTTGGACATTTTCTCATAGAAATGTGATCTGTTTGAAGATCAGTGTGTTTTTACTTCAGTACAGTCAAATTCTCAGTCAGTGTCACAGTTTTCTTGTGACATTATAACCTTGTTGTTAAGGATAAACTGAAGTTTCTACTCTGTATTAATGGGATCTTCTGTGGAGATGATTCTAAAATGTCTGCTTTGGTTTTTGAAGAGCAAACGTTGAAATAATCACTGTGAAAACAGTGACAGTCCAGTGAGAACTGTTTCCTCAGACACTGGAACTGTTTGTCTTTCATAAAGACTCTTGTTCCCTCACTCTCTCTGAGTACAGTGTGACTTGTGAAAATCTACAAGTTGTTGTTGTTGTGATGTATCATCACGTCTGATTGGACACTTGTTGTTTATTGAATAAACAAAAAAATTCTGTTGAAATTCCAACTTTTTTTGTTATTCATTGGTATCTGTCCTAAATATAATGATGATGAAAACACAGACAATATTTCCCTTTCATACCTTTATGAAACTGATCTCCAGTCAGTCTGAAGTCCTTAGGGAAACACCACAGACCAGTCCAGTCACTCTGTGTCATGAGGTCAGTAATGACATAAAGAAAAACTGCTTTAAGTTTTCTTGTTTCTTAATTCTTTCCTGATAAACAAAGGTCTTCTAACCTTTCATTCTGACCTGTATTTTGAGGTCAAACTCTGGGTCTATTGGCACATTTGATATGTAGTAAAAACAGTTCAAGGACAGACAGTGGAAAACGTCTCTTTAGAAACCTGTCCTAAGTATAGACTTCATGCACTTAGAGAAGAGGAAAAATCCATTTAAATTTGTATATGAGTATTAAGTCATTTAGACAAAGTGGGATTTGGGTCATGATTAAATAAAATGAATGAAATCAACGAAAACACCACAAATAATAATAATAATAAATTAAAAACTATATGTGTGATTATTATGAGGTGAATGTTATTAAATGAAGCAGCTGTGACATGTGACTAGAACGTTCCTCTCACGTTCTCACACTGACTGTTTGAATGAAGCGGTCAGAGCAGAACAACAGGACAATGACTGGAGCTTCAGTGTCTGTGAGCTGTAATGGAGACACAGGCTGATGATGTCACCAACCATCTGGAGGGACACAACTGGACTGAGCTCTGAAGGTTGGTCCAACTTTAGTTCATCCTCAGGATGCTGGAAATAAAGCAGTTCACATCTTGGCCTGGTCATGTGACCATCAACCCTCATTAAAGACTGTGTGGAATGAACCAGTTGACTTTGATGTGTGGAGGTGTGAAGTTCTAAATGACAGCTGTTTCCTGAAGTGTGCCAGATCCTGGACAAAAGACCACTGCTGCTGTGGTTGAAGACAAGAATCACTGATGTGTGGCTCACTTCTCCACTACTTTCCCACACACTGTCCACTGACATGTGGTGACCTGGAGGTTTTTATGGCTCCACACATCACATCTACACTGTCTGTTACTGGTTGTTTACAAATGTTTTACTGATGAAAATGCAAATGTTTAGTTTAAATGACTGTAGACACATTTACAGAAGACAATAGTAGACTCATTTTAATGTCTTCAAACTGATGTTTTCTGTATAAAAATCACCTTCAACTTAATATTCCCTCACAGAAATATTACATTCATTGATTTGAAGTCAACGTTTTATATTTGACATAACTTTATAAGTTTGTCATCTCAGATGTGGGTCGACAGAGAGAAGATGATGAAAACTGAGACTGAGAGCAGTGACTGTATCAACACCTGACTGTTTACTGTCACTCAAACAAAGTCTGGTGTTTAATTCAATTTCCACATTAGGTTCAGTTAAGCAGCAGCTAATTCCCCTGCAGTGACATAATCAACCAAACGTCCAAAATAAAAAATCCTCCTGAAAAAAGTCCCATGTTTGACTGTTACAGTTGTTAGTTTGCTGTTTAAAGAGGTCTCTCTCTGTGTCTGTGCGGATGGATAATAGGACACACTTCTATTGTCCACTCAGTCAGAGCAGTGAAAGGACAGAGTGTGGGAAACCAGAGGAAACCCACTCACAGAGTCCTGTGGGACAATAGAGCCTGACCTTTGACCTGTGCCAGAGAACTGCTTTAGAACCAGGGGTTTAGTAAAGGAACAGAGTGAAGTTTGTGCAGATGTTCCAGCAGAGGTTATTTCAGATGTTGTTCAAATGTTGGTTCTGATCAGTGAATTCTGTCTTAATAAAGTGTGTCCATGCTGCTGACCTGACGGTCGGTTCATCTGGAATCTTCATTTACAGCAGAGTTATTCAATGGCTTCATTAGAAAATGAACCAAAACACTGGAATAAATGAGAGTCAATGAGTTCATGTTATTGAAGAGACATTTCCTGACAGGACACCACTGTCCACACACTGTCTCTGCACACACTCCTCAAAAGTCCACTCTCAGAGACACCTGTCTGTGTCCTACTGATGGACAGAGGAGCAGGGAAGTATTATGGGATGGAGCCCAGACTGAGTGACATCATCTCCTTCAGCAGCACCACAGGGATTTGACACACTTCATGGAACAACTCCCCTTCTCCCAGAACCCCTGCCTCACACACACACACACACACACACACACACACACATACACACACATATGGAGGTGAACCTTCAGTCCAGTCTGTGGTCAGATCTGAGACCTGATGACAGACTGGACATTTATAAGACAGTGATGTCACAAACCAAGTCTCTCTGGTCAAACTCTTGGACTGACTCCACTGTTTTTCCCACTACTTTTTCAAACTGGACTCAGTGTCAGTTTCAGCCAATCAGAGCCTTTCCCTCCAGATGCTTCAGGCTGTGTTGGTGTGACCACACACTGCAGCATCTGTCACCCACGTCCCTTTGTTGTCCACTGACCACAGATCAGGAGTCAGTGTGGGAAAGTGAGCTCAGCTTCTTACTCACACACAGACGACAAGACACGTGTCCAGAGACTGTGGAACATCTGGACAGAGACAGGACCAGTGTCCTGACTTGTCCAGACTTGTTCACAGTATAATGGTTATTCTGAAAGATAAGAATAATCAGGGATAAAAAGAACCATTTAATGACTAGTTTAAATATTGAAACCAAACATATTAACATATTATTTATTTTATATTAATGTTAATAATTTGATTTAATTTTGTCTTTAATAAGTAAATAATAAATCAACAAAATAATAATTTCCTACATATCTGTGTTTTCCTTCTTCTCCTCTGTTTCTATTCTCATGTCTGATCAATTCCAACATCATTTATTTCCTTCCACACGTGTGATGTGATGATCAACGTGTGCTCAGTCAAAGTCATTGATCTCAGCATCAGGCAGCAGATCTTCTCTCTCTACAGGGTCACCACTTTCCCAGATCCACACAGAGCTCTGAGAGTCTCCCTCCATCACCCCCCAGTTCTCCACCTGTTCCCCTCAGATCTAACTATTGTCCCTGGGGGCTATTGGAGCAATTCACTGTGTTGAGGCTCCACACGTCCCTTTGTCTCTGTGAGGCTCTGTGATTGGCTGAGAGTGTGAGA
>NC_024317.1:11851686-11864160 GCF_000523025.1 Cynoglossus semilaevis
AAAACATGCCTTACTATAGCCTTACTAAAAGATCCAGAAATGGCCTTAAATGGGAGTATATGCCCCAAAACATGCTGCCAAGGGAATCATTTGTGCTAAAAACTCCAAAAACTGTTATAACTGAACATGATAAAATATCACCAAAAACATCCAGTGTCCCCTCTCTATATCGCGGTTCTCCCTATCGTTTTGTTTTTAATCTGATCTTGTGACATTTTCCCTATATCGCGGTATAAATAAAAGTTTTAAATTACCAATATTTACATTATTTTCGTGAAAAAAATACATTTTCTTTCTTTTCAGCATTCAAACAGCAATCCAAAATCCACAAGCAGGGGGTAGTCACCTTCTTTGTACAGGAAGCGACGTCTGCGTTCCACGGAAGCCGCTGCACGAGGAACATAGCCAGGCCCGAGGCGTCCATGTTGTTCTCGAGCGAGATCAACTCCCCGAAGATATGTCATCACGATGTTGTTGACGATCATCGATCATCGTGCATTACCGCACAGCAAAACCATCATCTTCATCCTTGAATATCAGCTCTCGGCGTCGTATCTTTTTTCTCATAATTTAAAATTACGTTTACTTTTGTGCATGAACATTGCATTTTCATTTATAATTGTAGAATGTATTCTACATTGTTTTTCATCATTTATTTATGCAGTATGCACGTCATATAATTGCACGAATAGCTTTAGCCACGTTGCGTGCATTGTCCCTCACAGCTACATGCACATTCTCCTTGGCGATTTTCCACATTCCATACATCTTTTCAGAAGCACGCGGTCGAGCTTAAAAGGGTAAAAGAGTTCAAAAAGGTTCTAAATTCTGTCATCTGCATAAAATTAAGAATGTACTTAAAAACAAAACAAATAAAATCCGTATTTATCAAACGTGCGGACCCACGAGTCAGTATCGAGTGGTGCTAATGCCCACCTGGTTGTGAGTAGCATGCTCGTCCATTGTTTGGGTCGTTCCATTTCTGAATAGAAACGCCTCCAATTGACCATATATGGTAGCAACATCCCTTTGCTAACGCGGCATTGGGTTGTTTTCCATTCACGTAATCGTGGCAAAGACGGCGAAAGAATCTCACCACAAGTAGTTTAAATTCCAACTGTCCCTCGAAAAATGTAATCTCCTGTGTTTAAAAACACTTTGTCCCGAATTGACGTGAAAATTCGAAAAAAACCTGTAAATTGTCACTTAAAAACAAACGAGGTAATAATGTAGGCGTAACCAACCAAATTAAATGTATTAATTCACTGATTTATTCATTAATTGTGTGGTGCTGCTTATAAGCAGATTATGTTTGGAAATCCCGACTGTACTTTGATGGTTTTCCTGCTTCAAATAAAACACAACGCATCACTTCCCAGTCTTTTCTTCAGTTTTTGCACTGCTGCCACCTACTGGCATATATATATAGTCATGTAACTGTCTGTAGAACAAGTAAAAAAAGAAACAGAGAGCAGTGTCTTCACAGGAAAAAAACAAAGTCATTATTATGAACGACTGAGTTATTCTTCTGTGATCCAAATGTTTATTTTTGAAAACCCCTGGAGTTCTGGTGCCTTAAGATGTTGGCCTCCCCATGATAATGAAGAATTAAACCTAGTTTTAGAATAGATAATGATTATAGGAATTAGGAATCTTTTGAATTAAATAAGTGTATTTACAAGTCAAACAAAAATAATCAGAGAAAGTCAAAGTGTCTGGTGTAGGACAATAAATAAGAACAGAACATGTCACACTGGTCCAGGACACACCATATTGGGTCATGCTGCTCTGGGAGATTTATTTAGTGATTTTTTAAAAATTATTATTATTACTATTATTATTATTATTGTTGTTGTTATTATTATTATGTTTGTCACTTGCGCTCCTGTCAGGAGTGGGGTAAATGGGACAGCCAAGCAGCAAGAGTCACAGTTCATTATCATCATCAGCAGCATAGTTCTCATCATCATCATCATCATCATCATCATCATGGACATCATTATTATCACCGTTGTCACATATCAATTGTCAACATCATTTAACTCTCGTCTGTGGCTAGAAAATCATTGACATGACATTGCACTTCACCGACTGTTGAAACCATAAACATTCCAGCAACAAACTCGGGATTAAAGTTGGGTAACAATCAGAGAAGCTCCACTTTTGCATAGTAGTAAATGAACAAAGACATTGAGTTCTTTATTTACAATTATTGTATAGGTTTTTTTAAAAAAAGAAAAAAAAATCATAAAAACAAGATCAACACTTAAATCACTTACCCATAAATGGTAATGCCAAAATGTAATCTGATGACATTTCTCTTTTCTTTGTTCCACAAACGGCATGCGGCTAAATACAGTACATCGAGACAGGTGAGAGTATATTGCAAAAAAAAAAAAAAAAAGTATCATCGATATTATCGGCGTCATCGTCTGTGTCGTCGTCAGACTTAATTATCACTTGGTTCAGTTCATGGTGTTATTTGGATGAGAACTGTGTGTGTGTGTGTATGGGTGTGTGTGTGACAGGAGCGTCGACCGAGAACATGCAGCCAAACAGCTGCTGCGTCTGCAACAGGGCTCGAGGTCTGAATACTGTATTTACAAAGTTGTTGTTTTTTTTTTTTTAATTATCAAACTCCTCATCTTTGCACCAATTTAAAGCTGAATGCAAAATGTCTATTGAAAAAGTGGGACATTTTTTCCTCACGCAGCTTCATGTTCTCCTAGGTTGCACCTTAACAGAATAAATGGACAGGTTTTATAAAAAAAAAAAAAAATTTTAAAAAAATTGGCTCCAAAACAGTGAAACAAACTCCAGATGGTTGTGTTTGTTTTTTTAACATAAATGAGATTTTTTTTTTATTATTTATTCTCCATGTGTCTGAGCTGGTGAGGCCTCTGCAGATGAACTGATCATATGGGACAAGGATGGAGACGGAAGGTTATAAAAAGTGGGACCGTTCTTATTATTGATTGTACACAGAGTGGTATTATATAGGGGAAAAAAAAGTTTTCCAAGTTGCATAATGAGCCTACCAGGTCATGCTTGTCAACAACTTGAGATAGTTAGTATTAGAGTAAGAAGAAGGAGTACAGGCCTTTCTGGAGTGCAATAGGACTGAACTGGGGTTGGCTGCGTGTGATTGCTGTTTGTTAAACCTCTCTCTGGTGATGTCTGTTTGGTCAAAGCACAATAAATAGTTCACGACTACGTGAGCACGGCTGAGCTGCGAGAGCGCGGTATATTCCGTGACGGCAGGAAGACAAGCTCGATTTAAAACACACAAAAGCACATCGAGAGTTACACCACAGAAGTTTTTCATTCATAACCAGATAGTGCAGAAAATGAACGTTCTGATATATAGAAAAAGAAGGAAAGCGACATTCCGTTTGACTCCGTGATGTTTGTTTTGTGGTTTGTTTGTTTTTTTCCTCTTTCAAGGTCTCTGTGTGGCGGCGGGAGTCCTGCTGTTTGAGGACATGAAAACAAAACAAAATCCTCCCAAAAAAATATACCTGAAATAAATAAAACCCGAATCCAAGAGCAAAAGCATGAGGTTTTATCAAAAAGAAAGATTTAGATTTACAAGCCATAAATCTCTAAAACGACTCATTTGGAGCCCTCTGGTGGTCACACCTCCCTTACACATACACAGGTGTTTTTGTTCTGTTTTTTTTATCTCAAAAGATTCTTCACTTGACAGTGTCCTGAAATCAGCCTTTATTGAGCCCTGAGCCAGGTCAACGCTGAACACAGAGGAAGGAATAAACACAACTGGAACAGAGCAAGAAGTTGTCGTTAAATAAAGAATTAAATATTACCCTTCCGTCACAAAAGGACACCTCTGATTAGGAAAACAAAAACAAGAACAAAAAAAAAAAATCCCAAAGGCAAGTCGCCCCAACTCCATCCCGACAATCATATAGAGTAATACTAAGATTCCACATTTATTATGTTTCCCGTTAAAGTTTGGTTTCTTTTTGGTTGTTAATCCTCTAAGAATATCTACATTTTTTGACAAGATAGCAGGCAAACTCCAGCACGTTTTTTTTTTCTTTCTGTAATAACACACCAACACAGCTCTAGTTATCCGAGCTAAAGCTTCACCTCCCTCCGTCTAGAAACCAGAAATTGTTATCTCTACGAGGTTGTAAACAAATTACATTCTCTTTAAGACATAAATAATTTAAAAGTATCTCGAGCCGTTGAAGCGGGAACAAGGCAACATGCTGACAAACAAAGATAAACTCTCTCTAAATATATGTATATATATATATATATATATTTATATATATATAGAATAAATCCCCGTAAATGCTTGTTCGTGTTCCTCCGTTTCCGACAGGTGCAAAACTACTGTGCAATGCGAGGCCCGACCGCCTTGCCACACGTCGTTGTTGTATGAATGAAATACATTTTTTTTCTTTTGTTTTTTTTTTTCTTTTTTTTTTTAACAGGTTTGTAACATGTTCATGCCACACAGATGACGGGACTTTATGGGCGAGTGACTCAGAAACGCTGTCTTTAAAATAGTTTGTGGTCACGAGGCCGAGTTCGTCCAGAACCAATGAGCCTCCCAGAAAAATACAACTCTTTTTAAATAAGACTCCGGAAATGTACATTCATGCAGGAGCAACGATAGTGGTAACAGTAATAATTAAAATCTCAACAATGCATTTTCAATTGAATTTAAACTATTATCAGTATTTGACAATGTTGTTATTGTGGAGTAAAAGGGAGCGACAAGGACAGTCCTCTGAGTCCGGGTGGTTGGTTTTTTTTTTTTTTTTTACTCGACTCCCTTTTCATCCTCCTTTCAGTGCCACCCACGACACAGTTTATTATACAGTATGTGCAGTCAGCAGCACACTTATACAGTACATGCTAATATACACGTAGTCATAGGTACCAGTACTGCTGCCGGTGTACACATACAACCATAAAAGCAGGATGGCTGTGTAGGATTTGTGGCTTTTTTGATTGTATGGTTTTTATTAACCTTGCAGTAGAACTGTAAATATTCTCAGTTTTGAGGAAAAAAAAAAAGAAAAGACAAAAACTAAATCAGAGAGCTGTAAGAGCTTGAGTTTAAAAAAAAAAAAAAAAAAATGGACATGGACATGGACATGGACATGTCGCCACAGGAGGTTTTCCTGCCTTAGTGGTAGCACTGGGTCTGGAGCAGAAGAATTCACCCAGACTGCAGGAGCAGGAGAGGAGGTCAGATGTAGACGCTAAGGTTAGACTGGAGGTTAGAGGCTGGTCTCCAAGCTGTGTAGGGGGCTGGCGGGGCTGGAGGAAGCGGTGGATTTACTGGTGTCAATGGTGAGATTGATGCCACTGTCGATGGCATTGTTGTTCTTGTTGGGGGACGTGGGCTGGCTGGAGTGCTTCTTCCTCCTCCGGGCAGAGTCATCGTCCATGTCGTCGATGAGGGGCAGGCTGGGGGTGGAGTCTTCTATCCTAAATTCGGGTTGCGTCATGAAGTTGTGGATGGATGTTCTGGAATCTGGTTTCTCCAGGCCTTCGTAGAGGGAGCTGCGGAATGCGTTCACAACACGGATCTGTCGCGGGGAGAAAGAGGGGGAAAGGGAAGAGGGAGACGTCAGAGACGCAGCCGCGGTTGAAGACGACGTTGGTGGGAGCCTCGGCATGAGGGAGGGGAACAAAAGAAGAAGAAAAAAAAAAGAAAAGGAGTCTCTCATTAGAGGGTGAGGTGTTAGAGGAAAAAAGGGGGAGAAGGTGAACAAAGGGTGGGGGAGAGAGAAGCCAACTGTAGTCTGTGTTCTGCTTTCACCAGAAAACTACAGTTCACAAGTCACTTAGCTTTAGCGTGCAAAAAAAAAGAAAAGAAAACCATAAATAAATCCAACCAAATCATACATTTCCAACACAAACGCTCGTTGTAAGTATACGCTTTTAGTCCAATGCGCTGTATACCTAGAAACAAGCCACGTTAATAAATGGAATGCTCACAGAAACAAAAATGGAAGGAGATTATCACATGCAGGTTTGAAGCGATCTGGTGGACAAGGTCAGTAAGAAGGAAGGAGGGTTAGATCTGTGCGATCCAATCTGAGGCTTTAGAAAACTTCAACAACCTTCCAGAGCTCGGTCTGGAACTGTATCCACACAGACTCTTGAGTGTCACACACACACACACAAAAACACACACGGGGGGGCTGCGGCACACGGTGGGGAAAGCATGGTCTGAAGCGAGTCGCTTTGAGGTTCAATAAATAAAAAAAAACAAACATAAAAAAAAAAGAATCATAAAACACATTCAAAACGATGGCGATGAAACACTAAACAAATGAAACAGGTTGCGCAAACAACATGCAACGAGACGACAGAGGGGTCAGGGAGTTGACCCCAGACACACGACACGCACGACAAACACACACACACACACACAACAGTGTATGGTGGAAAGAACTGTTTCAGTTTCAGTGTCTTTTGAATAACTTCATGCACATTTAGGTAAACACTCAAGTATAGGCCCCAGAACAATGATGTCATTGTTTTTGTTATCTACTTCCTAAGGGAGTGTTTGTAAAAATTTAAAAAAATAAAATAAAATAATTCATAATAAATAATAATAAATAACTCATATTATGTTTTGTGATTTTTACCAAGTAAAAAATAACTCATATTATTGTTTTGTGATTTTTACCAAGTAAAAAAAATCATATTTTTTGTTATAAGTATTGTTGATATTTGTCCATAGAATTGTATATCGTCACGTTTTCACTGCTCAAACAAAAAAAACCTGCACAAAATATTACAATATTATTAATAATATTATTGAAATTTTTATGTGGAACTGACTGCACTGCACATAATTACCAAATTATATCAAGGATTTTTTTATTTACATTTTTGAAAATGTTTTATTTTCTGACGTTAACTACTGTTGTCGAATTATATCAACATCTTTATATACAATATTATTTTTTTTTAATTTTCTGAAGTTAAACTGCGTTTCAGCAGATTAGTTCTATAGATTTGTAACTATTTTCTTCGGATGGCTATAATTAATAGTAACAATGTCAATTGTGAATACGGTGTGAATACATTGTCCAGTTACAGTAGCTGGGATTATTAAGAGAAATGGGAGTTAGTCTGGATGAGGTCATGTGACAGGAAGCTTGACACTGACGGGGTGTCAGGAAGGGGCCGGCGGGAGTTAAAGAGGTTCTGTTCAGTAACTACGGCAACACGAGTGTGAAGGACGGTGTTAGTTACTTTTACTGCGTAGCCTAAATTGAATCAGTAAACTTTGCAGAGAACTAAAACTAAAACAGAATGTAGAAGTAGAACCTATACTTGAACGTTTACCCACGTTCTCTTCCGGTTTACTGTAATTAGTGGGAGGTTAATTTTTGTAGCAGAGGTGGTAAGATGATGGAGGGGTGGAGGGGTGGAGGGTGGGAGTGAGCAGAGGGAGACAAACTCACAACCTGAAATGTCACGCCGTGGGTATCACCCTTAGTCCTGAGCTCCTAGCACTCTGGGGAAACAAACACACATCGACCAATGAGAGGACAGTAGAGCCCAAGCATGGCAGGAGATATCAAGATGAATTTGAAGTACAGTATGAAGAGCAAAACCAGAGAAGAAAGAGACCAAATAAAGACACAGCTGACGGCAAGAGAGAGGGAAAAAAAAAAAACACAAAAAAGAAATGCACATCTTCAGAGGTGACAGCATCCACTTGGTCAGAGTGAATAGAAATTCGTACGGATGTGAATTTGGTGTCAGGTGGCACGTTGTCACCCCCGGAGCAGAGAGAGCAGAGAAGCAGACAGACAGAGTAGTGACTCACGACCAGTAGTGGGAGGAGCGGTAGCAGCAGTAGTGCTTGTAGGAGAGGAAAGGGCATTGGACAAGGACACGTGACTAGGACTAGAAACATTGGTTACATCCTGGTTCTGGCTGGTGGTGGATGATTGGCGCCTCAGAGCTCCCGCCCCCTGAAAGGAGGTGCCGCTCTTGAAGGTGTTGACTACGTCAATCTGCAGGAGACCGGGGACAGGAGAGGACAAATGGCTGCTCAGAGTGACACACACACACACACACACACACACACTATATGACAACACAGGCAGACTGACAGGGTACGTTTGGACGTTTGAACACATAGGAAAAGTGTTTTTCTGTCATTTATATCTGAAGTAGAACCCCAAACTTGTCTGAAGTTGGTGCACTTCCCAAAAGTTAAAAATCTGTAGATTGGTAATTTGCATTAATATTTAATAAACAGTTGTTTTTTCTTTCACTGACAAACTTAATCCTATATCCTCTAATCCTGACGCCCATCACAGCAGACCCTGGGCTCAGAGTAGGACCCTAGAGACAATCCCATCTGTCAACAGTAGAGGGCGGTACACCCTGGTCGTAGTCCATCATATAGAGATGAACCATTAACATGCGCACCTATATGTAATAGAGAGTCAACCTTTAACCAACTCTGGAATATTCTTTGGACTACGAGGGGTCAGACTCGAACCCCCGCCGCCCCCAAAGGCAAAGACAAACCGTCAACGTCACCAGTAATACTCTGTGAATTCTGTTTCTTCTGACTGACCTTTGACCTTACCTTGTCTTTTTAGAAAGTGCGCCAACTTTTTTAGAACATGTTTTTGTCCATTGCATACACACAGGGGTGCGTCAAAAAGTTCTAGGACGGGACATTTCAAACGTGGGTTTTGGTTACTGAGACACACGAGGACACGTCTCCCCGGTGTCTCCGACAGCTCTGATCGTGTCAAAGAGCAGACCCCACATGTACTTTTGAAACTAGACTTGAATGGAAACATGTTGCCCTGATGTAGCTCCATAAAATGTATTATTTCTTTTCCCAAAACGTAAAGAGGAATTGAAGGGAATTTGATTCAGTCCCCAAAGACAACCCCAGGAATTCTACTCATATTTTGGTCTTTTTCATCCAGACCTCCTGTCGCTTTAACCTCACCCTGCGCTGATGATGAGACGATATCATCAAACATTAAGATCGGACGTACAGTCTGCGCGTGTCACAGTGACGGTGGTCGACGAACTTCATACAACAATTACAATGTTTCATTGGCTGTGACCCAAGGTGGCCAATTGGACCGTCTCTCTTCTCCAGGTCCACACAGGCTTTCACTTCAGGTCCAGTGACAGAAAACCACGGCGTCATGCACCTGAATAAGTCATCTTGAAATCAAAATTAACAGATGGTACCAACAGGGAAAGACTTAATAAGGCGGCTTCGAATTTCTTCAAATGTGTCAAAGATAAGGCAAAAATAAAACAGTTATTTGTGTAAGAAAAAAAAAAAAAAAGAAATGTGCGAGACAGAGTGTTCCTTCTGTGTTCCCACCTGAGTCTGGATGCGGTTGAGTCCTCTGAACCAGAGAATCTGTCCTCTCCTCAGCTCCCTCTCCGCGTGGTCTATTTCCTCATTATCTTCATTGACGTCCTCCTCTGGCATGTCGTCTTTCTTAGTCAACTGTCCGGCCCTCCGCAGGAAGCGTAACTTGTTATTGGGAATGGTGGCTATGACCTAACCCAGAGGTCAGAGCAGACTCTTTTAGGCTTACAGCAGGTAGGATGAAGATTAAAATTGATGGAATATGTGATATGTTACCTGTCCCCAGATAAGTTCACCCAACCCTAGGAAAACACACCACATCCACTTCTCCAGGTCCAGAGGTGTAGAACTAAATGGTCTCCCCCCAAACTGCACAATTATAATCTGCACAAAACAAACCACAAGTGGGACTCAAAAAAACACCGTAACAGGAAGAATAAATGTCAAATCAACTCAAGTGCACCGTCTGTTTACCTGCACTGCGAAGGTGCCGAGGACGATACTGCAGAAGATCGGGTTGTTTTGGATCCCGTTGAACACGTTTCTTTCCCCGTGGATTTTCCGAGCATTGATCTCATTGAAGAGCTGCATCATGACGAAGCTGTTGAAGATGATGGTGTAGTGCTCAGATGGAGGAGCGTGGAGAGGGGCGTTGCGGCCACTGTCAATGTCAAATATCTTTTCACCTGCAAAAGAAAGAAAATGCACACAACAACACGTTCAGCCTCCGGTGTAAAACGTCCGGAGAACGTCTGTGGAATATTAAGTCGTTCGACTGAGTTTCAGATGGAAGGAATCTGGATCTGAATCTGGATCTGCGTTAACAGCAGATGTACTGCAACAGGCGGCCGCTTGGAGGCGCCAAAATGTAGTTCCTCAGGGAATAAAACCCAGGACTCTTTGCTCTAGGTGTGAAATGCTAACTGCTACACTATGGAACCACAAAAGTTCCAAGTAGTTCATTCCTCATGGTTAATTTGAAGGCCCGGAATTCGAACCCAGGTCGCCTGCACCACAGTCAGAAATGAAAATGTAGTTGTTTTTTTTTTTGTCCATACCAACAAAAAGTAAAGTAAAGATGATGATCAGCTGGTAGATGACATGTCCACAGATGTTCTTCGTCATGGTGCTGGAGATGAGCGGCTTGTTGCGTCCGTATGGCTTCCTCGTCAGCAGGCTCTCAGTAGGGGGCTCTGTGGCCAGAGCCAGGGAGGCGAAGGTGTCCATGATCAGGTTGACCCACAACATCTGCACGGCCTTCAGGGGAGAGTCCTGCAAAAGAAACAAAACGGTGAGACGCAGAGCAGGAACTCCGAGGCGATCACATGACGCGCACATTCTCACTCTCGCTGTCTCACCTGCGTGACGGCGGCTCCGGTGAACGCAACGATAACAGCCACAACGTTGACCGTGAGTTGGAACTGAAGGAACTTGGAGATGCTGTCGTAGACGTTGCGGCCCCACATGACCGCCTTGACGATGCTGCTGAAGTTGTCGTCCGTCAGAATAATGTCCGACGCCTCCTTCGCCACATCAGTACCAGCGATACCCTGTGAGGGACACGATAGCGTCAAGAACGCACGGGACCATGAAACCTCTAATCCTTCACATCAGTGGTTTTCAATTACTTTCCGTCACGGCCCCACCCGAGGGGACGGAATTTTTTTCAATCCCCTCCCTGAATTAAAACATTATGGAGAACCTGATAATGTGTATTTTGATTCTGATCTGTACAAACACCTGTATGAGTTACTGCCACCTAGTGGCTGACTTGTTTATCGTTCAAGCATTACAGCAACAACACACTTCTGCCCAGTGTGCCATATTCCATTGGAAGCCTTTCATGTCTAACCCCTCCCCTGACCCCCCCCCACCCCTGTCGGCACCTCAGTGCACCCAACCAGGGGGTCCGCACCATTACTTGGGAACCACTGTTTTACACTGTCTTTCTGGTGCTGTACTTTAGAAGCCACACAGGAAAATGCTTTACTATATCTTACTTACTTTTCTTCATTAACTCCAATATAATTATTTGATTTAAATCGCACAGTGGAAAGTATAAAGACATTTATAATTAATAATATTAATAGCAGCACGAGTAAAAAATCTATTGACGTTATTTTTAACTTAACCTTTGGCTAATAAAAATCACCAATAAAAACAGAAAAAAATATCTTATTTTCTGTAGTAGACAAAGATTCCACCAGGGGGAGCTAATAATCTAGCTCAGCAGACTTACTGTTTCCTCAACATGCAGCAGAGGTGAGGGACACATGAGTCTTTTTCTTACCATAGCAAAGCCGACATCGGCCTTCTTCAGGGCCGGGCCGTCGTTGGTTCCATCACCCGTCACTGCCACCACCTGTCTCTGGTCCACCATGGTGCTGTCAATGATTCCTGCGAGAAGACGCGTTGGACGTTTAATCATTTTCACTTCAGTCTAAACTCGGTCACAATCAGTAAAAAGTCAAAATAATATTTCACCTTTGACGAGCGTGTGTTTGTCTGTTGGAGAAGATCTGGCCAGAACTCGGAGTTTTGGCCAAACTTTGTCAATTCGCTCCTGCTCCACCTGAGGCGCCACACACAACACAAATGATGAAGTTTAGTTTTTTGTTTTTTTTTTCCATCAGGACAAACTTAAACAAATTGACAGTGACTACTTCTCCTTTCTCGTTGCGGATCCGTCTGTTGAATTCTTTCCCATCGATGCACAGGAAGTCCTCTCCGGGGTGGATGATGCCACACTTGATGGCGATGGCCCGGGCTGTGTTGATGTTGTCCCCTGTCACCATGCGGACCGTGATGCCCGCACGCTGGCACTTCTGGATGGCATCAGGCACCTGAATGGTAACAGATGAAGGTCACATGATGAAGTGCGGAGTCTGATGTTAGCATCAATAGCATGCTAACATCATTAACATGCTAAGATCATTAACAGTGTTAAATACCAGTACTACTAGTACTCATCACCGTCACACCTGGTACAATATTAAAGACATTATGTTTCCCTCTATAAAAATAGAGTACAGGCAGGATGGAACAGCAGGAGAAAAGTGTCAGGAGTGATCTGTGACAGAAGAGTGTCAGCTAAGGTGAAGGGAAAAGTTTACAGG
>NC_024317.1:11864303-11869054 GCF_000523025.1 Cynoglossus semilaevis
CAAAGAGGAGATATATGGATGCAGTGAGGGAGGACATGCAGATAGTTGGAGTCAGAGTAGAAGATACAGAGAACAGGAAATGAAATGGAAATCAATGATTCGCTGTGGCAACCCCTGAAAAAAAAAAAAAAGGGACAAAGCCGAAAGAAAAAGAAGAAGATGTTTCCCTCTTTCAGGGGACTATCTGATGCATAAGGTCTTCATCACATGGAGACGGACGGGCGGAGGAGGCGGAGTGAGCGTGTGAGGAGAGGCTGATAATGAATTCAGGAACGTGTTTTCCTTCTGACAGAGGTCAGTGTGGGGGCAACCGCTGCTCTGAAAAACCCACACATGAACAAACGCGGGCACATACAGCATTCATGCATGTATTTGAACTCGCTAACACGGAGACCTGTGCTCTCTGACTCATGTACAATACTACTTTGTTAAAACGTGTGACTCCAGCGAGCCCACGTACTGTAATGAGGCTTTCTAATCAGAGAAACGAGGCAGAAATAATTCGAAAAGTGTGGACTCTTTTTATATAACCGCCACATCTAACGGTGCTTTCTCAGAATAGAAATGTTCTGGTCTTGAAGCGGTACGAAATCATGTTCACATCTACCGCAGAAGCACAGTGAGTGGAGACCGTCTCGTGTAACTGTTCAATCAAATCAGGACATTTAGGTCCTGATTTAGGTTTAATTTTTTTTCTCCTCCATTTCTGAGAGGGATCACTGTATTTGCATGCTTAAATCGGAGGAGTCGAAACTACTGTATTTAAAATAACATGAACCCAGACGGCATCAAGTGTTCTCGTCTTCTCTCTCTCTGAGCTCTTCTTCTTGGACTCGTTACCTCAGCTGACTTGTTATTAAAGACACCAGGTGAGGATCAGAGGACAGGAAGAGGAGGCAAGTAAGAGAGAGTGGACGGAGGAAAAAGGGGGTAAGAGGCCAGAAGGTGAGACTGAAAGACAAGCCCCACAGATCTGGTTCCACTCTCATTTTCCTCCCTTTCTCTCCTTACACCGGGTCTGCCTCACCCTGCTCTCTCCTCCTCCCTCCGTTTGAGGATCTAATATTAAATCTTTTTATGTTTTTTTTTTTTTTTTCTCTCCGTCTGTATCTCTCCACTCTTCCCTCCTCTCCCTTCTCGTCTGTGGAGGAAGCCCTGCAGAGCAGCGATGCAGTTTATTAAAAGAACATTGCGGCGTTGGAGGAAGAAATTAGAGACTAATAATCAAACCCAAAACATGTTTACAGATGATTTAGCACAGAGGGAACATCAATTAATTTACAGGATTCGCCATTTTACGAGGAACGCGTTCCCGTAGTTCAGCAGCGTTTGGAGTTTGACAAATGTCAGCTGTTGGTTTTTTTTCGCCTTCATTATCAAGCCTAACATTTCTGGAAACGTTTGGGCGTTCAACACAACCGTTGGATCGCATCGACGCACGACGCCGCGGATGCTCCTCTTCTGTACAATTACAAAGGATTATGAAAAAAGAGAAAAAAAGAATGGAGAAGGCGCGCAGACTGGGTTCATGGGAAGGTGAAAATAAAACCGTACAGTGAGAAGGGGAATGGCATGGGATGATTAGAGGAGTAGAAATCAGCGAATGGGGGATGGAGGGGGGGAGGGGGGGGCAACAGAAAGATGAAAGGAGGCAGTTAAATAATGCAACAGTCACTTAGTTTCCCTGTCTCTGCAGAGACGCCGTCAAAAGAGGTCAGTTTTTCCCACTGTATTCAGGGGAAAGGCATCATAAATTTTTTTAAAACATTTTTATTTGTCTTACTCCAAATAAATTTGTTAAGTTTGAAACGCATCATAAAAACATTTTTATTTGTCTCACTCCAAATAAATTTGTTAAGTTTGAAAAAGTTGAAAAGCAAGCAGACGGACTTTCAGGTTGAGCAGATTGAAGTGCCGCGTTTCATTAATCAATAATCATTTATTGCGGGGCGGCGATCAGTGGTGAAAACACTCCGACTGACACGTGATCTGATTCTGTCTGTTTATTTTACACAGCGCTCTCTGACACCAGAGTCTACTCCACTGTGTCGTCACCGTGACACAAGATCAGTCAAGATCCAGATCAAGAATTTAAATCAGCGTGATGAGCGTCACCTGCAAGTAAATGCACAAGTGACCAAGAGAGAGATGGTTTATTTTCACATTTCTGGGGTTCAATACTGAAACTATTTGTGTAAATCAATATGTATCTGCGTATATTTAGGTTTTAAAATAAAGTGATAATGAATAGGTGGGAACAACTCTGAGATCAGTAGTAAGTAGTAAAAGTGTGTACTTGGCGCCTCCATGGGGGACGACCCCATGGAGGCGCCAAGTGTTGCAATACATCTGCTAGTAACGCAAGAATTGAATTCAATTAAGTTATAAAATTTAAAAAAAGTAATTAAAATGTAAATTGAGTCAGTGGCGGCAACATGATTGTACACAATATTGGTCAATGACTCAAATAAACTGTACGTTTGGTCGCTCAAAAAGCCATATAATGTCATATATATTATGTTCCGATGTAATAGTTGGTCATTTTTATTTTTATTTTTTTATATTTTGCAAAATATGTAAAGTGTCAAAAGCAAAAATAAAAAAGTTCCTTTCTTGCCAACAGCCAACATCAGCATTGGAATGGCAGCTTATGTCATGATGACACAGAGTAGAACGAAGAAGAGAAAGAACCTAATAAAAATATGTATAACTCCTGGTTGAGTTACAGAAATGTAACAAATAATTACTATATATTTAAAAAATAAAACTTCATTTTCTCCAGAATTTTTTTTTCACACTTTTTTTTCCCCTACCTCCGGCCTGACAGGGTCCTCTATCCCCACGACACAAATGGCTGTGAGATCGCTGAGGATGATTCCTTCTTCCTCCCAGCATGGCTCAGGATTGCTGGGGAAGTCACGATAGCCCACGCAGATGGTTCTCAGGCCTTCACACGCCATGGGCTCAATCACCTTCTTCACCATCTCATCCTTGTCCCGCGGCCGGAACACTCGTGGCTCTCCAACCTCGTTCAGGACATGGCTGCACCTGTGGGAGAATAGCATAATGAGCTAAGCTACATTTGTTACAGCCATCACAGACTACTGTTAACCAACAACAACATTTCCATACATAATACAACACTGAAATATAACCTTCTTAAAAAAACTCCCCAAATATATTGATAATATAAAATAATAATAATTAAGAAAACATTTTATATTATTATTATAAAAATGGGAAAATGACCCAGCGAGAAAGAGTGACAAGGCCACTAAGGTAGTGAGGACTCGATTTATATCAGACATGGGCAAACTATGGCCTGGGGGCCAGATGCGGCCCGTTTGGCTTTTTAACCTGGCCCTCTAAATTTGTCCAAAATATGTAATTAATTTCTATTATCTTTACACTTCTGCTTTTTCCCTGCAATGCCCGCATTTCTCCATTAGATGGCGTAAAAAAGGCATTTTAGCATTTTAGACTTTTAGATGTCATTTATTTTAATTCATACGAACGCTCCATCTAGCTGTTCCTGACCTGGCCCACCGTCAAGGTTTAGAACCCATTGTGGCCCGCGAGTCAAAAAGGTTAGCCACGCCGGATTTAGATGAAAGAAAGAAAGAAAGAGAAAGAGAAAGAGAGAGAGAGAGAGAGAGAGAAATAAAGCAACAGGTAAAATAACCCAGCGAGGGACAGTGAACCCGACAGAGTGGAAAAATTAGCACTCGTAACTCAACGTTTCCGCGTATCACAAGGAAAACCTCGCAAAAGTTGCCAACTAATAACTCGGAAAACTCGTATTTTGCTCGTAAGCTCGTATCTTGAAGTCCCACTGTATAGTACATGGTAGTACAGATTCACCGCGCGACTCACTTTTTCAGCACGATCTCCGAGGCTCCCTTGCTGTACATGCGGAAACTCCCATCAGGCAGTTTGATGACGGTGCTCATGGACTTCCTGACGGAGTTGAAAGTGTAGACCTTGTAAAGCCTCTCTTCAGGCATCTGGTTCCTTATTGTTTGATAATCCCGCCTCAGGTCCCGGACCAGTCCCAGCAGGCTGCACTCGGTCTTGTTGCCCACCTGCTTGGGGAGACCGCCCTCCTTGTCTGGGGGCTGGAGAGGAAACAGGAAAAAGACAATAAACACTTTTTTCCCCCCCTCTTCATGTAGAATTCTACTGATCTAAACGTGTGTTTTTGTGCATTTTTCTTCAGAAATGTATTTTACTGATCACAGTTCTGCTTCTGTTCGTAGAAACCGTACATTCACTTCACAACACATTTCAACCCCTCTGCGAGTATTCCCACAGTGAAATTGGCTTCTTTACTGCGGTACATGTAAAGCAGGGACTAAAATATCTGCGTGTGATGAACCAGCAGGTGAAAGGCTAAGCTGCGCGTGGGCGTGTTTGCAGATGAAACGGAGAGAACGTGATGGATGTTCCTATTTCAGCCGAGCCGCCTCCCTCCATCTGTAATTGTTACACGGTTCGGCGAACATTTTGTCTATAGGTGTCAGGATTGTTGGATTGGACTTTCTCCAAACATGAGAGCAAATAGCAACACAAGCAGTTGAAAAAAATGTGCTTATCTTTTTACTAATTTACTTCATTCAAAAAAAGTCATATCCATTTAAAGATAAAGATAATCTGGCAAAAGATAATCTAATTTTAAATGAATAGGTCATTCAAACTCTGATACCATCAGATTAGAAGTATAAAAGATGTTTTATTTTGAAAATTTAATACTC
>NC_024317.1:11869434-11871992 GCF_000523025.1 Cynoglossus semilaevis
TTCATGTCAACACTAACCGGAGTTTATGTTCCGCTTTTGACGGCTCCCATAATATAAATAATCAAATGTTCAAACACTGTGAAACAGTAGTTAATATACAAAGATTGTACTTTTAATTGTATTTTTTTACTGCCCCCTGTGGCCAACGACAGCACCTGGCTCTGATCTGATTTTTACTCAAACCAATCAAAATCCTTCTGTGCTGCATTTCTTCCTTTCTCATTACGTATGTATTCCAATTACCCCCACTGATAGAAGCAACAGATTGTCATTAGATGTTTCCTAGTGTGGTTCATGTGATTCTTTTGCAAAAAAAAACAAACAATACAGTTACTGAGTAATTGGGCCGGAAACACACTGGAAACATTTTCTATTTATTATTTATGAGCAACTGTTCAGGATTTTAGATCAAAGCTCATGAACAGGAACAGTACTATATAAGATTTTAGATGACTGAAAGCTCATGAACAGGAACAGTACTATACATCCTCTCTCTCGGCCTGTATTGTTGACCAGATATCAGGATGTTCAGTAAAATATTGACTTTTTATACAACTTAAATCTCCAAGGTTTTAATATTTAGTATTATTATGTAGATCAAACTCAGGCCCGGGGGCCAAATCTGGCCCGCAGTGTGATTATATTTGGCCTGCGAGATACTAGAGTTGGCCTGCAAGTATATAGCCCCTATATACTGGTAGGACTTGTTGTATTAGCAGTGTATGCGCTACGTTATAGCATTATACATTTTGCTTTTTTTTTGTTGTTGTTGGCCTGTAAAAAAAAAAGATTTCTACTAAAAAGTAACTGGAAACGCTACAAATCAAGAGATATAATAAGAAACAAATACACATTTTTCAATAACTATTAAGTTTGGCCCGAGACTTCGTCCCAGTTTTTAGTGAATTTCAGTTTGAGTCGAGGTGACAGAGCTCGTCTTCCTGAGGACACCAGTCTGGGAATGAGAACAGCTTGTCAGGAGCACTCTCCCTCTCCTTCTCCCTCTCCATCCAGCACATCATGCTCCTACAGTAAGTTCTGACGTGCCACTAAATAAACACCTTGTCAATGCCGTCTGCCCCCAAAATAGAGTGACTGCAGGTTTTGGTGGCGCTGCTGCCAAACCGTGCCTCGAAATTGAACGAGATGAAATTCGGTTTTGACACATACATATACATACACCTTTCAGGTGTAATTTTACTGGTCATCGCGACGAGGAAGACAGAAATCAAAAGGTGAACGGGAGCAGACAGTGTGTATTTGACACCTTGACTGTCCGACAGATTGGTGTCGTCCTTGGCAACGTAAAAGTGACATTGACTTGACTGCCTTGACGTCAGTGCCTCTCAGCACCTGACTGCTATTGGACAATCCTGCTGTCAATCACACCTGGAATCCATTCCATTCACGTTCACCCTACAAACTTTACTTCTCCCTCTGCACACATACAAAACAGACCATATATTCTGTAATAAAAGACCTCCAATAAGCACTGAAGATCATAGGATTATCACAAGCGATAACAGATGTCATAAATCCTAATATTCCATATACGGACATAAACATCAAGATACTTTTTCAAGCCTTTCCTATATTTTTTGAGCCAGCCATTCCCAGGTTTTATTTATCACCCAGGACTGAGTACTGCAGTATTTTAAAAAGCGCCATTAACCAAAACTTCCGCCCCGCTGACCAGTTATTCATTCAGACCAAGTCCATTTTTTTATATTTGTGCCACTGCCTGCAGCTTTTATGATCCAGCGCCGAGGGTCAGGGAGAGCGAGCCATCTAAAATCTCATTAATCATTAAAACCTAATCAGAGTGCCTGCCTCTGTCCACCTGGTAATTGAACTTGTCTGGTTAATGTTCAGCTGCATGTTTCCCACGACACACAGACGACTATAAATACTTTATACCGAGTCTGTGGTAAATAACAGAATTAACACGTCTTCCTAATGACCAGTGATTACATCAGGAAGACACTGTCTGTCAGCGACTAATGAGGAGAGGGAGGGTCGGGGGTTGCGGGGGTATGGGGAAGGGGGAGGGAGGGGTGCGACTGATGAGCTAATGAGCTAATTTGTAATGTCTCTGTAACCAGAGCAGCGCGCAAAAAACGATAAATGTAAACAACCAGCAGTAAAAACATACAGGAAGTTTTCTCCAAATTCAGTTAACAGCACTGTCTACGATGACAAAGTCACACTCTTACATAGTACGTCCTAAAGCAGTGGTTCTTAAACTGGGGTACACGCCTACTACTGGTGGTACTTCGGCTCCCTCTAGCTGTGTGTTGGGAAATCGCATTTAGTTTTTAAACTGCGTTGGGCGAAATATTGGAATTAGATAAATATGTGGCTATGTGTACATATGAGTGGCGCTTTGGTCCAGAGGCAATGTCTCTGTCATTGGTGTTGTTAGATTTCAGTGGTTTTCACATTTGGTTGGTTGGTCTGCAGCAGGAAGATGATATTTTTGATCTACATGACCACCTGTGGTTGACTGGACTTCATGGCTCCGTCCACTTCCCTTGTGATAACCCCCCCCCCCCCCCCCC
>NC_024317.1:11872272-11878433 GCF_000523025.1 Cynoglossus semilaevis
TGTTGGACCTGTTTTGTTTGACGTTTTGCTATTAGAACTCATCGACCATCTACCGGCTGCTTCCACTCCTTGCCTGAAGACACCTCGCACAGCAAGAATCTTTCAGTGTGGAACCCCAGGGTTCACCTCCCGGGAAAGATCGAATCCCAGTTAGGGCGGTTGGTACCTTCCAGTGGACTCACCACCTAGAGGAAGGTTCAGGGGGGGGTTGGTACGGTGCAGTGGGATTTGGGTGACGGTCATGGAGACTGCAAAATTGATTTGGTGAGTCCCGGTTAGTGAAAGAGCTACGTATTATTTTCTTTCTATTTTGAAGTCTAACATTTTCCTTATCGTGCAAGTCGTCTCTGTAAAAGCCAATCTTTAAAGTCGAATTGTCATTTTAACTTAACGATTCTACGCGAAAGCTTCGGCGTCCGGTCCTCGGAAGTGTGCGCCTGCCGCCGCTGCCTGTGGCTGATCAACATTCACCAGAGGTTTAGCCTCATGTTGCGCTCCAACGCACAAACACAGTCGCTGGCGTAGGATGTTGCAGCGAGTTGGCAGGGTGAGGCCGCAGTTGGCATGTCCCCGCATGGACACGGTAAAGGACCAGATGCCCTCTCACTAGTCCTTTGGTGCTCCCACAGGCAGGGACATATGCCAGAGGGAGAGCTGGCACCTTCACTTCCTCTTCTGCCCCAGGGCTCTTCTTAATCCATGCCTCCCCTTCCTTCTCTGACTCCTTGCATCTTTTATGTTTCTTCCGTCATCTCTTCACACCTTTCGCCACGCTGCTTTTTCCTGCTCCGTTCCCGGCCCAGATGTATTCTCTGTCACCTCAAAATCCAACCAGCTTCACTGTACCTTCTGCCTCCTCTGTGCATGTGACAGTGAATTATACTCCGCATACAGTGAGACCATAGCAGCCAAATAGGGTAAGGAACGGAGGCATGCCCGAGGACAGTAGCACAGTTGTACAGTCCATGATGAGGACACTTGAGTCACACGAGGGTTACCACTTCTTCCTCTCCTCGTTTCCGCCTCTAGTTTTCACCCATCATTTCACCGGTACCACTTCTTCCTCTCCTCGTTTCTGCCTCTAGTTTTCACCCATCATTTCACCCATTTTCTTGCCTCTTATCATTCCTGTCTTTTATTTCCTCCTCTGTTCAACTTCTTTGTTTGCATACTCTTTTTTGACTGCACTGGTGGTCAGGACAGATATTCTCATTCTGTGGAATGAGATCAGAATTAGACGCCTATCCCAAGAACATTCCGCAGGCCTGTCATGGTTATTGACGTAATGAGGAAAATCTGACGGTGATGTGATTCTGATAAGAATGGAAATCAGTCGTTGTGTTAATCGACTTTTCTTGCAGGCTAAAGCTAAAGTTAGCCTGGAAATATATATATAAAGTTTAAAGTTAATTTCTGATGGATGATGTTGATTAGAAAAAAGTTCAGACCATCTTACTGGGACTTAGATCTAGAATCAGCCTGAATCGGATTGTAGACTTTAGTTATTTTATTCGGATTTTTCCCATTTTTTAACTCGCCTTTTCTGGCAGAATCACCAGGCTTGATGATTATATCTGGTCCCGAAGAGATCTCTTTTCTTTGTTTTCGATGTTTTCTTAATTGAATTATTATTATATTTCTGAGTTAATTGAATTTTACTTTACAATCATTGGATTTAATTTGTTTCTTTTTTGATACTTGATTTGATTGATTCACCCTTTTAGTCATTTTAGTTTATTTTGAATTTGATGCATTGATATTACTGCTGTGAGCTTAGCCCTTGCCAATTCTGCAATAAAGCATTAATTCCTAAAATTCCAATTCCTAAAGCTGCAGACACTGGCCTTCTTGCCTCTTAAGGATGGTAATATCAATTCAATGGTTCTTAAAAGGTTTCTTTGTCCGTTTGGTTTACAGCAGGTCCACATTTGGCCTGCGGGCCTTATGTTTGACACATACAGTATGGTTTAGTGGAAGCAGGGCTGACCTGAGTGGAGGAAGACGGTGAATGTCTGAACGTGGGGCCGGGGCTCGGACCCTTTTAACGGAGTCCATGTACAATTTGCATACAGATGTAACTGTATATGTGTGTTTCTCCATTTCAGAGTGTCTGTATGCTGACAGAAGAGGCAGAGCGAGGCCAGGGTCTGTGTGATGAGAGTCACAGAGACAGAAGAAAGACCGATACATGTATCAAAGCCTGCTCTCTCCTTTTTCCTCTCCTTTGTGTTGTGGCCATCAAAGACTTTTATAGCCCTCCCAGCATCCCACAGGATTGGCCTCTTATGTAAGAGCACAACAGCTGAGGAAGAGGAGGTGGCAGGGGAGGAGAGGAGGGAGGAGATAGACTAAATATTTCTAAGAAATTCTCCCTTTTCATCTTGCTTTTTTTGGTCCTAATTTATGCCATAATTAAACCTGACCTCCTTTAACTCACTTTCATTTGGTTTGTTAATACACCACAGAGAATCCACAGTAAAAAAAAATAGAACAATTCCAACCTGTACTTTGCATGTGCTATCGTTCACTCATATATTTTTTTTCATACGTCTTTTGTCGCTGCTTTTGCATACGGTACGATTACCTAAAATTCGCAGTGACTTCAAACGTGGTTAACTTCAGTGCAGCTTCCTTCTGTTTTTTTAATGAAGGGATTAAAATGCTTGGAAAGTGCCATTTAATCCAGCTCTAAACTGCTCTCTGGCTGGGCTGAATTCTGATGAGCTAAGCAGCTGCTGAGGCACAACAGTCTAATGTACAGCTGCACAGCATTCCTCCAGGTATTTTAGGAGGATAACATCTCGTTAATGTAGCATGCCTTGGTTAAAAAATATATGCTGGGGCAGGACAGAACTGAAGGTAAATCAAATGTACCGCCAATTGGACAAATGTAGCGCGCAGCTTGTTGAAAGAAAACGATTCCGTAAATTGCAATTTGGCCTTGAGGGTTAATTATTTAAATAATTACATTACATTTCCACTAAAAAGATATCACTTAGGGGTGTCAAACATATGGCCCTTGGACGCATTACATTTCCACTAAAAAGATACCACTTAGGGGTGTCAAACATATGGCCCGTGGACCAAAACTGGCCCGCTTTGGGTTTTAATCCGGCCTGAAAATAAAAATATACTCAAAAACTTCATGTTTTCTAATACTGTAATAAGTAATAAGATTTATCTAACTTATTTTTTTGCATGACATGATTGTACTGGTGCTTGACATCTAATTATGTTTCATGCGTCCCCTGAACCAAGTGAGTTTGACACCCCCGGTATACGTCCTTCATGTATCACTTAACACAAATACTTCTAAGGGGGGGAAAAATATTGCTCCAGTTTAGGTTTACACACCTTCAAGTCTTTGCAGAATGAGACGGAGTTGTGAACTGAAATGATAACTAATGAAGCTGTGCACACTTCAAAACACAAAGACAGACGGTAAATCTCCGCTGTACGGAGTTGCACACGTTTTACATCATCCGTCAATCAAATCCAACTGTTTCCTGTCGTTCCCTGCTTGGCTTTTACCTCTGAAGCCAGCACAGAGGTAAAAAAAAAAACAAAAAAAAAAAAACAAAAAAAACTTTTTCTCCCTGAACTGTTCACACCGAGTCACTGAATTCCCACATAGATCAGGCAGTTTAAAAAACAGCTTCTGTTCGCTGCTTGCTTCTCCCTGCAAGTTAAATCATGGCATTTAGGCAGCCTTCAATGAGCAACAGGGTGAATGTGTGTGTGTCTCAGAGTTCATGAGGTCACAGCAAAAGAAGAGAGGACTTCAACGTGTTTCTCCCATGGCCATGATCATTTTTCTTAACAGGTTTTTGATTTTCAGAATATTTCCCCCCGCTACAGCCTCCAGTGGGAAGCACACAGAGCATGTTGGACAGATTGGATTTGATCAGTCTGCACCGCACCACTCTGAATGCGAAAACGGGACAAAATTACACAATCGTTCTCAAGGTGACAAGATGAGTAAGTGTCTGCTGAATATATAGGAGCAGCCAAGTACACGGGCTGCCTGCTCGGCCAAGAACAATACTGCGGAACTGTCTCGCCATTTCAGTGCTGTAGACACACACACACATACACGGAAGGAACAGAATTTGTGTGAACTAAACAGGCTTTCGTTGCAGAGACGGAGCTGACGGTACTTCAATAAAAGAAACATTCCGTTTACATTAAACTTCATCATAAAAGGTGTCTCATTTCAGTAACTGAAACACGGTAGGACTCGTCCCCCAGTCCTTTCCAGTTTCCACGTGCTGAGTTCTGCTATGTTTTATCAGCTTTTGTGTCAATTAAAAATACTTTTTTTTTGATGAGCAAAATGGAATATTTAACACAACTGGGATGATTTAGTTCATATTGTTGAAGTTTTTCAGCAGAGCACCACCAAAAAACCCTGAAATTATACTTAGCTTGATTTTCCAAAGGGAATTCTCTAGACCTGGCATGGGCAAACTAAGGCCCGGGGGCCGGATGCGGCCCGTTGAGCTTTTTAATCCGGCCCACCAAACATTTCTAAATTATATATATTTATTTATATTATCATTATACTCCTGCCTTTCTCCTGCAATACCCACGTTTCCCCAATAGATGGCATAGAAAGTGATAGAAAATGACTTCACACAAAGGCTACATCTATCTGCTCCTGACCCAGAAAACTGAATTTTGCAGTAAGTAAAATGAGAGAAGCAGAATAGACTGTACACCGTCATAACACCATATTAGTTAATATAACATTTTTAAAAAATTACTAGAAATGTTGAAAACATGTAGCCTCCATATTAACATGTTGGCTACTGCAGAGAGGCGGAATATGGAATGAAAGTTATTTCAGTCTAAGCTGACACTGAAATAGTGAGTATTTAGATCAGGGGTGTCAAACATACGACCCGTGGGCCAAATCCAGCCCACTTGATGAATTTTGAAAATAAAAAAACACAACTCATGATCTCGAAAATTCGAATTCAATAAATACGACATTTCTTCTGATTTATTTGTACTTCAAATGGAAAAAAACATTGTTATTTGTGGGTCATTTTGTTACGATTGTACTAATCCAGCGCACTTGACATCTTATTAGGTTGTAGTGACACCCTTGATTTAACTATACACTGTACGTCACCCTCAGAGAAAAGACCATTTCCAGGTAACTTACCAGTATTTTGGTGGTGTAGGCGCTGTTGATGGCGATGGAATTAATCATTAGCTCCAATGTCCTGGGAGGCAGGGCTCCGGGATCTGGGATTTCTTTGTAGTGCATGTCTCCCACGTAAAGCTGCACCGCTGTCATGCGGTTGGTCGTCAGCGTGCCTGTCTTGTCAGAGCAGATAGCGGTGGCGTTGCCCATCGTTTCGCACGCATCCAGGTGACGCACCAGGTTGTTGTCTTTCATCATTTTCTGTTGGATACAGCATGAAGATTGGAGGAGAAATGGCTTCCCTTTGTATTACATCCACTACGTTCCTGCATGTAACACTGTATTTCTCAGACTTTAAGTCGAGCTTTTTTCTAGTAGTTTTGGTCTAATAATCAGGATAGACTTTCGGCAACAACTTAACTGCTTGGAATTCATATATGCACCCGCTGAGTACAAACTGTTCGACCGTGTGTGAAGTGTGCCATTGCTCACCTTGACAGAATACGCCAGTGAAATGGTGACAGCCAGTGGCAGCCCCTCTGGCACGGCAACCACCAAGACAGTCACACCGATGATGAAGAACTTGACAAAGAACTGGACGTAAACGGGGGTGCACTCAGGCAGCCAGGCTCGCTTCTGCATCACAAAGGTGTCGATGGCAAAATACAGGACCAGGACGATGACAGTAATGGCTGACATGAGCAGACCTGAAAGAAGGACGGAGGAGCCTCTGAGAAAGGACGAAGGGCCGTTTGATTGATTTGTCCATGTGGAAAAAAGAAATCTGACAGCCGCAAATCTAACACTCGGGCCGCTGAAACTCCAGGTGTAACCGGACAATTTGCTGCTACTCACAGACTCGCCATTAGGTGTCCAAACATCTAACACGCTGACATTTAAACTGATTTCCATTGCCTTGGTGCATACGTGTCAAACTCAAGGCCCGGGGGCCAAATGTGGCCCGCCAAGCCATTTTGTGTGGCCCGCGGGAGCTTAAAAAGCATTTAATAAA
>NC_024317.1:11878511-11901926 GCF_000523025.1 Cynoglossus semilaevis
AATAAATAATAATCAATTGCAAAAACATGTATTTGTCTGTTGTGGAGGAGCTACATCTATACCAGACTCTAGTCTATTTGTATCAAAGTCTGAATGACTTTTATTTTAAAATATTGCCAGATTATCGTCAAATAAAGAAAGTAAATGGATATGACTGGATTTTCTTTGAATGAAGTAAATTAGAAAAAATGTTTTCACTGTGTCCCACTGCCGGCCGGTACCAAATGACCTATGGACTGATACTGGTCCACGAACCAGGGGTTGGGGACCCCATGATCTATACAGTCTTCCATTTAAAACCGGCCCTTCAACAGGAACTGTATTGCTGATGTGGCCCCCTAGTGAAAATTAGTTTGACACCGCTGCCTTAGTGGATTCTGTAAAATCAGTAAATCCTCCTCTGTTGCTGCTGAGTGAACATTTAAGCTGTGGCCTTCTGGGCATCTGTTACTAAAAGTGTTTGCTGTCATGGCTTTGTTGTGGAACGTACTCTGGGATGTGTAGAATTCATGACAAACAAAGGAAAAGATTAAATGCATTTTAAAGTTGTGGTCAGGAACACGCTGCACAATGGAATCTCACTACTGCCTTTACAATAGATCAGCAGTTCCCTGGACGACAGGCCGTTCATCACAAATTAATTGCACCGACTGCTCCTGCCTTTCCTATAGCTCTGACACTCCGCTTCGACTGCAGCAAGCAACAAAGACCGGAGTCTTTTTTTCAAGGTGCAACCGGTTGTTTTCGATGGACAGGACCGTGATGGACGCGGTTGTGAAAACGGTTCCGTACCTGCTTTGCCGATCTGGACGGCCAGTTTGGTGAGCTTCCCCTGCAGGACGGACTTTTCCTTCTTGGACACCGACACCTTCTTCTTCTCTTTCTCATCCCCGTCCCCGCCTTCGGCGCTCTTCAGAGGTTGCATCTCCATAGCAGCTGCTCCGTCCTGCTTCTTTACTGTAAATGGAGAAAAAAAAACAAACATACACGCCGCAGTGTCAGTAACAGAGATTAAACCACGTGATTAAGACGACAGGGTGCCGGACTTTATACCCCAGGTGTTGCACTAAGGTAAGGTTATAAAGTGTGTAAATAGAAGATGTGATTATCCCAGGTTTCGTGACGAGGCGGGGCTAATTAGTTTGAATAATCACCACACGACAGAAAGAAGAGTTTGTTCTTGTTCCTGCACTGTTTTATTAGGAGACCGTACGGTAGGTCTGCGGATAATCAAGAACCTGGTTTGTACTCCAGTGGAGGAGTAGAGCAGAGTCTGGCTTTTCTTAAAGACATAAAAAGGCATAAAATTGTTTTTTTGTTTTATAAAGTCCTACTGTCAAAATAGACCAATGTTTGGTACGGTTGTTTAGCAAGAAGATCATCAAGTCATCTGCATAGAGTTTGAGTGTTCTCCACGTGTCTATGCAGATTTTTGCCAAAGTAGTACCACACAAGGGATCGTATAAACTTCACACTTAATCTTCATTAGAGATCGGTTCTCAAACTGTTAACATGGCGCAAAACCTAGGAAATATTGGTCTGTCCAAGTAACACCAGTACTAGTAAAATACAGGCCTTAACTGCACAAGTACTTCCATGTACAGTGAAGTAGCATGAAACCGGTGCCTAAAATCAATGCTGGAACCATACACGAAAAAATCTGTGGAGGGTGCTCCTCCTGGTTCACTTTTGCCCACTCTCTTTGGATTAGCATAGCCAGACTACCCTCATATACTACTACAAAGAGCCCAAGTATCACCAGTAGTATGCAAACCATATTTTGAGAACCACTGAAGTGGATGTTAGAAGTTGATCTGTGCCTAGTGGATGATGCAGGGTGCACTCCAACATTTTTTTTTTCTTTTTGTGATAACTACTGGGGGTTAGCTTCAAACTGCTCAAACTGACGCATTCCCTACAACACGTGGATACGGGTCAAACAAAATTCATATTTACGAAATCGATCTCAATCTCATGCCCCGATATTTGATTTCAGCTTCGATCTGCTGAGGCAACGTCTTCTGTGGAAGAAACACTAATGGTGTTCATGCCGCAAACCAAACCTCAATCACCTCACTGTCTCTTTGTCTGTCAGCACACACGCACAAAACCGCAGAACTCTCATGTTAACGCAATCCATTTTCTAGATTCATTCTAAGCACGACGAGCAATGAGCTCCGTGCTTGTGGGAAACCTCTCAATGATGATTTTTTTTTTTCCATTTTCATACTCTGGAGTTAAGTACTTTGTTGTTTTCCCTTCTTCTTCTCTGTAACGGACAGGCCATTATCTGTGCGCAGCCGAAACACAGAATACGATGTTCTAATAAAAAGACGACCGGGCAATGACTGATCTTTGGGAAGCTGCACATTTGTTCCAGAAGAAGAAGAAGAAAAAGAAGAAGAAGAAGAAGAAGAAGAAGAAGAAGGAGGAGGAGTTGTATTTGAATACTGACTCTTCCTACATTTGTTTTGAAACACTGGTTTTGAATACTGAGTTTTCCTACATTTGTTTTGAAACACTGGTTGAAAGATTAATGGTTTGGATCATTTTTTCATGGGGTGGATTTTGTGGACCAGTTGCCAACAGTGGTAACTGTACATAGCATTGATGCAAGTGATTAGTATGTTAATCTGAAGTGTATGAATTTCAACAAATATTAATAAAATACCAGGTCTCAGGGGCGGATGCTGGTCTGTGAACAGGGTCATTTTAGGCTGAGTAATTTTAAAAGTCGAGATACAACATTTTCAAGTCAAAAGTAGCTAAATTTACCAAGTACAACTCAACGTCACCCAAAAACTGTATCAGTCTGACAGAAAAAAAAAATCGCTTAGCTATTAGCTATTTGGCTAATTGTCAAAATGTACCCCAACATCTAATTAAAAAAAATACATAATTTGTAGCATGACAAGGCCATGACAAGAGGTTTAGCGACTTAGGAGACTACCAAGTAAGAGTTGGTTAAAGAGAAAAAAAAAATAAAAGAAAGATAAACAAAACCCAAACGGAGCATAACCATTATTTAAAGAACCGTTTGTTCCTTTTTTTTCTCTTTCTACTAGACAAGAACACAAGTCAACAACGGAACAGAAACAACAGCAGAACAACAGACCAGGGACGAGAGATGGGCGACAGACAGAAATGGGAGGAGGAATTTTTTTTTTCTACTAGACAAGGACACAAGTCAATAACGGAACAGAAACAACAGCAGAACAACAGACCAGGGACGAGAGATGGGCGACAGACAGAAATGGGAGGAGGAATTTTCTAAACTAACACAAAACTGAGGTCAAATGAAAGGTGGAAGCCAGGGGTGGCAAACATACGGCCCGGCCCGCGGGCCAAAACGGGCCTGCTTGCGGTTTGAATGCGGTCGGCTTGATGAACATTGGAAATAATAACTAATACAGAAACACTACATGTTCGAGAAAAGTTTTTTAATTTCACTAAATATGAAGTACTTTTTTGCATGAAAAAAAAAAAAAAAGACTTGTTATTTTACAGGTAATAAGGTTTATGATTGCACTGTTTCAGGCCTGCTTGACATCTAATTGGGTTGCATGAACCAAAATGAGTTTGACACCCCTGGTGTAAACGTTCAATCCACTGTGGATTTCCTGAATTTGGACCACACTCTACTTATAGATCCAGTGTGGGGGTGAGATCTGGAACACTCACCAAATGATGTTGCGTTCACACCTGCATTTGACCAAGAGAAATACACCACACAGCACAGGCGGAAAATGGGAGGAGGAGAAGGAGGACGAGGAGAGAGGAGAGGATGAAGGATGTGGTTTGGTTACCTTTAATCTGGTTGTTCTCCATATTGCCATCCTGCATTTTACCTACGATGGAGACATACAAGACAATAACGACAAAAATAACCGAAGCAGACGTGTCAACAGATTGTCACCACAAAGACCGTACACACAGGGACAAACAACGTTCACAAATAGCCAGACAGGAGTGTGATTTTTAAGGTACATAGAGAGACTGGTGACACTGGTGTGTAGCCACGTACACATCATGGATTTTGCACAGTTAACAGCAAGTAATACTTGAAGGAAGTGCATGTATTTTTTTAACATTTCTTTTCCTCCTTTAAGGTGATATTTTGAATTTAAAAAATAAGCAACTCAAATAGATGTTCTTACATGACAAAATTTGTAATTACATTTACATTTAACCACGCACACACACACATACACACACACAGCATGCATTAGAGGAGGTGTCAGACTGAACGTGCAATCACAGAATAACACAGCAGGACAAGACAGGGAGAAAATCTTCAGCTCGAACGACAAACCACACATCGAGTTGATACCTGTTCAAAATTGGGATTTAAAACTGAAATCTGTCATTTGTGGGAATACGTTAGTTTACCGCTAGATCACTTGTCCTTTTCTTTTGTAAACTGTATTTTTTTATTTTTTTTTTATTAATTTATTCCTGACTCACAGCTTCTTTTAAAAATGATTCCAAGCAAATGACGCAGTTTTGGTTTTCATTCGGAGAACATCACAAGAGCGGAGTCCACCATGAATCTGGTCACGAGACAAATTTTTGTTTTGCAGTTTTGCCATTTAACTGCAACTATTGAAGACCTGAAAACATCTGGACTGCAGGCAGGCCGGTCGAAGAGACGATAATTAATAGTTCTACTACATTTTCAATCTGGTCTTTTCTTTTTTTCATTAATTAAGTTCAAAACAAGACACTGTAATGAATGTATTTATTATGGTTTTTACTCCTAGTACTATGCTAGTAAATACTGGCCTCAGCGGTGATCGGGGTGGAAGTCGTCTACAATATTTAACAGTGCTGGTTCTAAATGCTAAATGCTAATTGCTAAATAAAAAAAAAACATGTAATATAATTGATCATTACGAGCAGATTTTAACGTATTATCTTCTGTATGATGACCATTTACTCACGCCCACAGAGTATAATCCAGCTCCCTGGGGTAACAATAAAGCTAAAGATGACAAATTACTCTGCGCAATCCCAGGACAGCACAAGGTCACGTTGTAATTTCAATCCTGTCACACTTTCCTCAAGGATAATTACATGAATGCTTCCAGTCCAACTATGAAGACAAAAGAGTGATAATCTATTTTCCTTTTTTTTTTTTTTTGCTCACTACACATTCTTAGTCCTTCTATACTGTGTCTCGTTTCCTGTTTCAAACAAGTCTAGATAATGAAGAAGGAGACTTTGACTTTGGACTAGGGATGTCCGATAATATCGGCCAACCGATATTATCAGCCGATATTAGCATAATTATGTAACGTCGGTAAGAATCGTTATCGTTTTTTTTCCTCTGAAGATTCTCAGTCATCCTGGGCATCGTCAAGGTTGAAGAGTTCTGTTTGGGAACGTTTCGCCTCTCATCCAAGAGGCTTCTTGGGGGAGGAAGAAGCCTCTTGGATGAGAGGTGAAAATCCGATAACGCAATGTCTGGGTTTCGTCCAGACGATGGGACCTAACAATAGTGTTGAAGTGAAAGTGAATTATCGTCATTGTGACTCAGGACACCAACGCAGTGTTGAGCAAAAAGTTAATATCGGACGTCCCTAATGATAATTTGTCGGAATTAGAAATGAGTTGTTTGGATGATATTGGCAAATATCGGACATCCCTGATTGTTACTTATTATACTGTAGTCCAACAGGTTTTAGTTTGACACCTATGTTTGTCTGGTCTTTCAATTCACTGAGTCAAATCGGGTGGGTACTGTGTTACAACAACCTAGCAACAGGACAAAAATACGAATATTCCCTTTTTGTTTAGTATGATAAGCAAGTAACAGCAACTGCTTAACGACAGCCAAAACACAGGACAGGAAATGAGTTCCGACACAAGTAGACATGCACTGACAGCACAGGAGTGACGGGGGTCCAACACGGCTGACAGAGGGGTGGGGGGGGTGGGGGGTTGGAGTGGAAAAGACAGGAGTCAACAGCCACATCAGAGAGACATCAAAGATCACATGGTTCATCAACCTACCATTAATTAGGCTGGCACTGCCAGGGGCATTAATGCCTGCCGCCCCATCCGTGGCTATAGTTGCGATAGGATGCATGGGTGGATGGGAGCAGTCTAGCCACGAGGGCCGCACACACACAGGCATGTGCACACACAAGACAATGAACAGAGATAACATGGTTATAGCACATTTGATAGATCCAGCACATGTTGACTGTGTCTGAGGGTAAACGTTAGGGATCAGTGGGAATAGAACTTTCATATTTATTAGTATACTGTTTACACTTGGTATTTTTTATTTATTTTTGTTTGTTTCCCAAGTAGGTTGAAAGTAGTGTGTAAATAAACAAATATTGGATGGTGAGGGTTTGAACATGATGTGCAATCGTCTTGTTTGATGACATGTAAGGATGGTTATTTAATGCTGGCATTTTTTTTTTTCTTCCACTCATCGAGTTTGTACTTTTTAAGACGCTGTTTGTGACCGTTACAAAACAGGGGAAGATGAATGGTTTTCAAAAATATTTCATAAGTTCAACACTTTCTCTTTGCATTATTATTATTATTATTATTATTATTATTATTATAATACTTTGTGACACTTAATAAACATATAAAGCTTTGGGATTTATTTCAGCTGCTACTAACAAATGCAATCCTAGAACTAATACTAAAACATTCTAATACATTAGTCTTTTTTTTACTTATTGGAATCGATTACTTATAATTATTATAATTATTAATTAATTATTAATTATGTCGTAAAGTACACTGAAGTCTCTGTCCATCTCGACTCGAAACGAAAATATCGTCACAAATCATTCCTGCAGTCTCGTTGTACTTCTTATATTTAATAATACTCTGAGTCTCTCTGATTATCCTTTTTGCAAATTAGTTCTTCAGTGCGCCGAAACCACGACGTTGCACACTGGATAATGAGCAAAAACAAAGGAAACACTGTGATTTATTTATGACTATGTCAGCTCTTATCTTAATAACAGACAAACAAGGAATACTTTTAAAAAATACTGCATCTTCTTGGAGCTGCTGACAGACCAACTCAGTGGAAGCGTATCGTTGTTCAAAGACGCACATGTACCGTTGTCAAACTGACATGATCAGAACTGAAAGGAACTGTTTTGAGTTCCCTTTTCACCGCCGTACATCGGAGGAGCTGCCGCGCTAACGTCGACGTTAGCAGTAAAACTAGTCCTGACAGCCTTTCACCATTAACGCTGTTCAACACATTGAACGCAAATAGGTTTGATGAAAGTGAAGCCGGTTACAGCAGGAGGGGATTATACGTTATCTGTCAACGAGAAAAAAAAAAAAAAAAATTCATGATGGTTACACGCCACTGTCTCTAAAGTAACACTTCAAAACTCAGAGGGGAAAGTACTCGGCGGCAGAAGTAGAAGAGAAGAGAGGAAACATCGGGGTTAAGGATCTTTAAAAGTATCAAGTATCGCACTCAGAGGTCAGAGCAAGGTGATACTCTTACCTGCGTTCCGGTGTCCGTCTTCCACTGGTCGTCCATTCAGGTAAATTTAGGAGAAAAAAGAGGGAGAAAAAAAAAGACATTAATTGCACTGTATTCAAATGATGTCAGTCAAAAAATTAATTTGTTAATTAATTAATTTGTTTAAATTAAATTAAATTAATTTGTTGTTTTACATAATCAGGTTGTCCAACCTATAAAAAAATGACACTTTTGAAATCAGAGCCAACATGGAATTTTTAATCAAACTTGAATGTAAACCTGTTAAAATTAATTATTTTATAAATGAATTAATTGTTTCTTTCCCCAAAAGTAAAGTGTCATTTAAGAGGCACTAAAATTCCGTTATTTAGGAAGACGACAAGGCCGTCTGGGACCTGCTGTGAAAGACAATTTTCACAGAACTCTGCTTTTTGCGTTTTAAAAAGCTCTATCCTGGTAATACCGCCCCGCAAATGTTTTGGCTTTAATGGTATTATTTTATTTTATTAAAAAAAAATGTAATAAAAAATGCCGTTCCGAGGAAACACGATTATAACAACCAACACAAAAGCTCAGCTTCAGACTGGTGACTATCACCTTTCTTCTCTTTCTTCTCCTCTTCCTCTGAGCTCGCACCCAGCAGGGTGAAGATGATTCCAGTCTGAGAGTTGACACCGACAGCCGTCACCAGCATTCGCCCTGACCCTTCCATTACATGAGTACCTGCACAACAGGAAGCAGAGTGTGTACAGCGTTCAAGCACAAGCGCAGGGGTCAAAATGATTCGGTTCCGACTGTTGTTTTCGCTAACGTTGATTATGTTCTAATATCGTTCTGTCTGTCTGTCTACCCATCCATTTGTCTACAGTATGTTTGGAGAAATGTTATTATTTTCTCTTCTTCGGTCCCCGTGCAAAAAAAAAAACAGGCTGAAAGAATCTGGAAGAAAACATAGATAAAATGATTAACCTTTACTGGAGGGAGTTAATGTGCACGAAGGCGGGAATAAATTAGATACCGCAGAAACAGAGCAACCTAATTTATTCTGGTAGAATGAAAATATACCAGAACTGGAGAGATAATTAAGGCATCATTCAGTTTACTATGAAAGTCAGGATTTCTAAGATCATACGACCGCACGGCCCGGTGTCTCTCTTCTCTTCTGCACAAACTAAAATTTAAAAAAAATCAACCACGTTCGGTCTCCTGCCTAAAGACATCGTCGTCACTGTGATCTGATTTGGTTTTCTAGTAGAGGAAAACATCTCGCGTTTCCCGTTTTATGAAACAGTATGTTGTGGTTTTTTTAAAGTGTGAAATTTGCATCACCTAGGAGGCGCCAGAGCCACTTACCCTAAACCAGTAGTTTTCAATTATTTTCTGTCATGCGCCCCCTTGGGGACAGAAATGTGTTCACGCCCCAACCTCCCCACCCCCCTCGACTCACACCCCCGCGAATTGAAATACTATCAAGAACCTGTTAACATGTATATTTCTTATCTGTACAAACCGCTGTATGAGTTACTGCCACCTAGTGGCTGGAGGCTTGTGCCATATTCCATTGAAAGCCCCCCGGCGCCTCACCGCGTCCCCCGAGGGGGGCCCGCCCCACTATTTGAGAAGTACTGCTTTAAATTAAACTTGCTTACAGTTACTCAGAATAATACTGATATTTAGGTAATATCGGTCAACTGGTATTATCAGACATCCCTTATCGTGGCTGACATTAGCATAGCTATGTAATATCGGTAAGAATCGTTGTCGGTTTTTCTTCGGATAATGCAAACCTGATAGCAATGCCTGGGACTCGCCCGGAGGATGTGACCTAAGACAATCCAGAAGATGAACGTAATCAAGGATTTGACTTTTTACCCTTTTTTGTGTAAATGACATCTGTAGTGTGTAGAATTGACCTGACTGGTGTGTGTGTGTGTGTGTGTGTGTGTGTGTGTGTCCTAAGTGAGAAATACAAGCTGTATTTGTCACTTCAACGCACACTCCATCACAGAAGATAGGATTGCGACTGTTTCAGAACAACAATTTATCTGCAGAGACTGTATCAACGGGCTTCATACCAGACAACAGCATGGGGTCCTTGTCTGCAGACTTCTTGACATGGTCGGATTCTCCGGTCAGTGAAGACTCGTCTATTTTCAGGTCGTTGCCTTGGATCAATACTCCATCAGCTGGAAGCAGATCACCTGCGGCAACAGACACGGCAACGAGTTTGAAGCACTTATGAGGAGGAAGATTTTCGATGGAACACGAGAATTATGGAATGAAGGTGTGCGTTTTCAACTCAGCATGTAAGTCGGCTAGTCGTATTTTTTTTGGTAAGTCAAAAAGTTCTAGTTATTATCATTTTAAAAGGTGTCTTGTTTTAATAATTCCCGACATTTAAGACATGTCTCTCAGACGTCTCAAGCAGTTTGGACAGGTTTTTATCATGATATCTTGGTCAATTATTAAAGCTGTTTTACTGTTACAATGTATTGTTATAATATTATAAATAATATATTAGTATTATCATCACTATTATGAATATATTATTATCATTATTATTATTGTTGTTATACATTTGCACCAGGTTTTGTTCCAGCTACATCTTAATATTTGATTTTCCAAAAACTGAAAGAATGTTTGAAAAGGAAAAGGATTTTAGTCCAGAAACGAGACAAAAACGTCAGTTGTAAACTGGTGTAAAAGACATTCTCTCTAAAGGAAATACTGCTTGCAGAAGTGTTTTGACTTATTATTTTCATAAATCATGATTTTTTTTTTTAATTGGAATTCTTAACTCGTCGACGTACCCTTGAATGACCTGTCATCAAGAACACACGTCGCTCTTACGGTTTTATCATTGCTTTGTCTACAGTGCAGCAAGTAAAAACTCACAGAACTCAAACCCTCACCATATTTAATCTGTGCAATGTCTCCGACCACGATGTCGGTCACCGGCAGCTGTATGACCTGCGCGCCCCGCACCACCTGGAATTTCTGCTCCTGCTCGATGCGGCTCTGTAAGCCACGGAACTGCTTCTCTTTCGACCAGTCGTTGAAGGCCGTCACCAGCACCACACACACCACGGACAGCAGGATGGCTGCGCCTTCGATCCAGCCAGCCTCTCCCTCGCCCTCGTCTCCGCCTGCTGCTTCTCCACAGGCTGCAGATTGGAGAGAGAGAGTCCATGGAAATCAGTGTTATTCTAAAGGTTATTCTAAAGGCAAAAACACACACACACACACACAGGGATATTAATGCAAACACAAGTATGATTTGAGGAACAACAGTTTATATAGCAACCAGATTTTGATGCTAGTATGAAGTGGCTCCGAGCCATTAGCGCCCCCCCAAGGGTTGAGAAAATGCTAGTCGTCCAACAGGGAAGGTGTGTTATCTTTCTAACCAAAAGTCAATGACTGCTTAGAGAACAATGTATACACTGGGGCTTCAAGATACGAGTTTAGTTTAGTTTAGTTTTCTCGACTGCATTTTTCCCCATTACAAATAACTAAAAAATGAATTTGTTCCCTCCCCACAGAAATATAGTATTAATTAATTAAATTGATCTAAAAATCAAAAACATAGATATAAACAAATATGTTGATAATATAAAAAAAATGATTAATTAATAAAACATTTTATATTATTGTAAAAAAATGAATAATTAATAAAACTTTTTATATTATTGTTATAAAAATGGGTAAAATAACCCAGCGAGGGACAGTGAGCGAGACAGAGTGACGGGAGTGAGGACTCTATTTAGATGATAGAAAGAGAGAGAGAGAGAGAGAGAGAGAGAGAGAGAGAGAGAAAGGGAAAGTATAGAAAGGAAGAAAGGGAAAAATAAGTGGCAAAATGTACCTCATATCACAAGAAAAAAACTTGAAAAACTCATATTTTGGGGAGCTCATATCTGTATGTAGTTACTAGGTAGGACAGTGGGCAGACAGTATTGGACAATGATGAGTAAGTGATGACTTGACATGACCAGGTCATCAATGAGGAGTGAGGAGGACCATTACTGTGTATAGTACAGTGTGTCACTCTAAGACTTAATAATTACAAATGTTTTTTTTTTCCATGGTGCATTCTTCCAGGACTCACTCTAATTTATGTACCATGTCCCACTGTGGTTACACCTGGTCGGACCATATGTCGCTGTACAAACATGTTTTTGTGTATTTGAAGCTTTTGCGATACTTTTGCCACCGTTTTATTTCATCAAAACCCCATTTGGTTTTGTGAACACCAATGTGCATATTATAAAAGAAAGAAAGAAAAAAAAAACAACCTCAAAAACTGATGAAATTAGCATTTTTATTAATTTGCTCTAATTCAAACGAGGACGCAGCTGTCGCCTGACTGTGACAGACCGGCTGTATTTTTGAGAATGAAACAAGACCAATTCCCAGTTGTCCTTCAAACGCTTGCTCTAATGCCCAGGAAGCACGTTGCAATCCTGGCTCGTTGAGTTAAAAAGCTCCCAGTGGGGCAATTTGTTTAGGACTGAGGGAAAACATGCAGCCCACAGAGTGAAATAGTGCAGAGCCCACATTACTGATATGTGCAGGGTCTAATTCAGAGAGCAACACAATTTGGACTCACTGCTGCCTTACGGAAGGACTCAAGGGGGGGATGGCGCTTTGTGCGATGTAACGATGACGTGCTCCCTACTGACTAACAATTTCTCGGTGAAAATTATTGTTGATCTTACGCATTGATGCATTTATACAGATTGTAAGAAGCAGTAAATGTCAACATTAACACAGCTCACGAAGTCATTTCAGGCCATTTTAATGCGTTTGTTTCTGTTGTTCTTTATTCCTCTACAATAGGAAAAAAAACTCATAAAAAAAATCATTTCTAATTTGGAAGGTTTTGAATTATTCGGAGCCGTGACCAGACTGACATTTGTGCATTAAGTAAAATCAATAACAGACAGACATTGACTGAAAAAAAAAAAAAAACACAAAACAGTAGCTTTCTATTTCTCAGAGTGACCGTTTAACTACTACACGCATGTAAATGTAATGATGGCATGAGAGTGGTTCTCAAAGTGTGGACTCCCCGCACCCAAACTTCGCCTGACCCTCCCAACCCGACCCGACCCCGAGAAGTCATCCATTTGCACACAAACGCATGTTTGTTCAATTCTGTGCCCAATTCTGCCCTCCACCAATAGACCATGACTCTGTTTCCTCCGTTTGAAAAACAATATAAAGGTAGATGTCAGCCCCTCTTCAGTTACATTCGCCGGAGAGACGACTGCACGAAGATGAACACAGGTAACACTCAGCTTTGTGCTGCTTACTTTGTAGAAAATCAAATTATTGGTATTCACTGTGTCTTTTAGTTATCGCACAAGTTCACTGCGTATCCCGGTAAGCGTTGTTTACTAAACTAAAGTGATCAATGAAAATGAACACCATGTATATGTGTATATATATATATATATATATATATATATATATATAAAATTGTATCTCACAGAAATAGAATATAAAATATGTGACTTTCTTGGCTTTTTGGAAAAGGTTCGTGACCCCTGCTATAGAAAATGCTCTTCTTTTTTGAGACCTTGTATATCCTCTCTCTCTTTCTCTCTCTCCTACATTATCTACATATGAGTAAAGTTGATTTTATTTCAAGTTAAAAAGAGCTGAAATTTAATGATTCGCTTTTCATCAAAACACATTTTGAACACATGGCATTAAAGTCGCCTGTGTTGTCCCTCTCCAGTATTTTTTTTTTTACACTGGATAGAAATACCACTCGTTTCCTTTACTATTCAAATTTCATGAACATACAAGGTCAATATCGTCTTTCAACTTTCATAACGCTCATACGGCCATCATTTGCATCTGTTTATATCTGTAAGGGTCTGGATGCTGATTCAAATTCATATGTATTCATGTCATTTAAATATGAAAAGAGAACGTGCATATTGGAACCTGTTTAAAGGTTTATTTGTCCTTAGTCTGATGCAGCTATTAGCATAATGATTAATACGGTTCTCTCTGATTTATGACGCAGAGAGTTTAGTGATTATTAACAGCACGGGTTTGGTGAAATGGTGAAATTAGGAGTAACGCTGTTCTTGATTTGTAGATCGCGCCGAAAAGTAAGTGGAAATGAGTTCAAATTTCTAACCCTGTATTTGAAGATGGACTAAAATTATATCCGATTTTTTTTTTTTTCTTTCTCTGGGAAACTGAAATCTATTACTGTGATAATGTTGGCAGCAGTGACTGATGTGGCTGACTCAGCACCTCATTATGGTCTCAGTCTTCATTTCCTGTTTCACAGCTCACGGGTCTGATGTATGGGCTCTGGGAGCTCAGGGGTTTTTTTTTTTTTTGCTCAACACTTCATTAACCTTCCTGCTGCTTTTTCATATGCACATTTCACACGTTCACATCATGTACACACACTCACACTAGCCCTTTTTTGAAGACTCACTTGACCTTTTAAGGCAGGTCAGAATGTGTGCCGTGTTCCGGCCAATTAAAAATGTGTGTCCTTACGTGTACCTGTGCGACTAACGAAGCTAAGGCACCAGTGTCAGATTTGGTAACTCCACATTTTGGATGTGTGTGCATGCATCCATTATGTAGCGCTTATTCCCTTTTCAGGATCACGGGGGGCAGGGGAGGGAAGAGGGCATGGACTAATCCAAGCCTTTAAGCCAAACTCAAAGAGAAGCCATGTAAACATCCAGGCAGAAAGATCAACTGGGGAATTCACTCACCTTCTGAAGTGTTGTCTCCAGGAGGACTGTAGAAGGAAAGGCCCAGGGAGATCAGTGCAGCAACCTCCAGGATGATGAGGGTGACATCCTGCAGCGCCTCCCATACCAGCTGCAGGAAGGTTTTTGGCTTCTTTGGAGGTATCATGTTTTTCCCAAATATTTCTTTTCTCTTGTCCAGGTCGGGCTGAGCACCTGTAAGACCTGGGGGATGGAAATACCACAAAATGATGATTATGCACAGTCACTATGTAGAGTAGAGTGTATATTGTAGTAAATCGGAATAGTTATAAATATCTACACAACATTCGCGGCAATGTAGTAATATAAATAGGCACAGAGTTGCTGCAATACTTCAGTATTGTACAGTATATATTGATTCAAATAAATACATTGGGAAATATATTTTTTCTTGCATTTCATTTTCCATGTTTTTTTTTTTTTTTCATTTTCCTTTTCCTCGCAGCACACATACGGTGTTTGTAATTACCACATTGACTCATGGTGGGCCCAGTATACATGCCTTATATAATACTGCTGCAGAGATGAGGGCCTTCAGTTTTGACCTCACACACCTACTCATACACCATGATCGGTGGTTCGTACATATCTTTCTCTCTTTTATCTTGAACCCTCAGGTTGGCTTCAGGCAGATTCAGTTATATATATACTGCACTTGTACGGTTACTCAATTATTGTAATTGAAAACGCACTTTGGTGCAGAGAGCATTTTCCTTTTTTTTTTTTTTTTTTTGAATAGCATATTCGCTAACACACACTTCTGTAGGCCGTAGCAGTCACGTTACAACTTTAATATATGGTTTCCGCAGCAGGATTAAATATCAAAGTCCAGCAAAATACAGAAAGGAATAATAATATATAATCACAATATCTAGTTCTTACTATGTTAAAATAATAATAATTATGAATGAATGAAGGAGAATGTATAAGAGTTCTAGGACATAAATGTCACTCTATTATTTGTATTTATATGGTCTGTAGATTTTTACAAAACTGACCAATGCAGTTTTAAAGATTATTCTACTATGCATAATAATAATAATAATAATAATTTTTGTTATTATTATTATTGTTTCACTACTGAGCTATTCAAGTGATAATCAAACTATCTAACAATTAATTCATTTTTTGGAATTAAATTAGAGAAAGAAAAAAAAAAACAACAACCATGCAGTACCTGCACAGACCCTATAGGGGTGCAGTAGAGCATTGACCTTTGAACTATGTTATATTTTAAAGTACTATATTAAGTTTATGCCTGTATTTCTGTTGCTTTTCAGAATAGATTGGCAGTGGTGGCTTGAGGGAAGAACAATTTACATCTCCAACACTGGAAAATGCCCCGGTTATAAATAGCTCTATCAATAAATAACCTCCTTATCTGGTCTATTTTACACCTTTCAGTGTGAGGATCATGTGCACGGGGTGCTTTTGTGTGCAGTCACTTTAGGTCTTGCCCGACACACGTGCTACACGTTAACGATCTGTACTCCATCGTAGCGGAGAGCATGATCATCAGGCCATTCTTGCTTGTGTCATGTACAGTATTGCCGACGTTAACAGGAACTTTAAAAAAAATGAATGATTTAAACAGGACGCTCTCGGTGATAAACCATCATCATCTAATCATCATTTAATTCATGCTAGCGCCGCATTATCCTTCTCTCCCTGACTAATTGCAATTTTGCTTACAGCTAAAGATCCACTGTCGTATCCGCCTAATATTCTTGGATAATGGCTCCCGTCTCATCTCATTACTCGTACAGTGGGTTAAAGCAGACATTAAAAAAAAAAAAAATAGTCAACAACAGTGGAGTCACAGATATCTGGACACTGTGGGGAAACGGCTGTAAATCAGTGTAATATTTATTATTATATTTTAGATTTGGTTCTGGGCAATGGTTCGTTTTATTAGTATTGGCAGTTGGGAAAAAAGGGCAAAGGAATTGTTCTTGTTTGTAGTAGCAACAGCAGCAGCTTTCGTGTTAGTAACAACGGTAGTACTAACAACAACAAAAAAACATTAAAAACAGATTTATAACTTACTCTTCCTGTTTGCTAATCCCACCCCTTACCACGACCCCCTTCGAAACTCTGACCTGTTAGGTCAAATGGACACCCCTGGCTAGAATGCTTTTATCATTTTCTATGCCATCTATTGGGGAAACGTGGGTATTGCACCCCACTACTTCAGTGGCAGTTTACTTGTGCATCAAGAAAATGGAGAAACGGAAAGAGAAAAGGCAGACAGAGGGCAGCTGCAATGATTTTACATGAACCATTACTATTTATCATTATTGTTAACATTATTATTATTATTGTTGATGTTGTTGATGTGTTATAACATGTTCACCGATGCATCAAGAACTTCTTAAGAAAGAAAATCCCTGCCCCAGTCTCAGGGAACACGAGGGCATGTTTTAACAGTTGGTCCTTTTTGTCAGTGGCTAAATAAAGATCTCCATGGAAACATTATGCATCCCACTCATTCTGTGGAGAACCCACAACTTAGAACCTGGCAGACATTTATGTATGAGGTGGTGCATATGGCCGTACCTGTGCGCGCACTGGTATAGATACACTTGTAAGGACATGTCGCACTTGTCGGGAGAGACAGCTACCCTGAGGTTTGAGATTCATTTTTAAATTTGGATTAAAATTAGGGTCAGATAAGAGTTAGTGTAAGGATTAGGATTAGGAATGCATTTGTAACAGCGAAGGTTAGAGTAAAGGGGCTAGGGATAACCGGAGCTGTGTGTGTGTCTGTGTGTGTTGGCATGTTCAAAAGCGTGCACAGATTGATCCAACCAGGCAATGGAAAAGAAATACATTTTAAAAAAACGGTGATGACCTCTAAATGTCCTTGGCCACCGAAGACCTCATGGCGGAGCAATTTCAACAACTTGATGGATTTGACTCCGTGAGGTCTAAACACGCTGGCAGGTCTAACGGGATCTACCTGTGACCTTGGTTTTTACATTTTCTTGCTTGGTCTTCATCAACTCTTCTCCATCACATTACTGTGAGCGCGAGTTTCCAATTCAAGTAACCATAGCAACAGGGTAGTATGATGATGGTGATCATCATAAAGGTGTAAGGATATTGATGCCTTTTTTTTTTTTTTTTTTTTTCACCTGCTAGGAATCAATAGCTGCAACACGATGGGAGAAACCAACCAAAGGACAGACATAAAGGACCAAAGAGTGACTCACGCATCACACAGCAGCGTAAAGAAAAAGAAAGAGAGCACTTGGAGACAAAAGGCTGCATGTGGGTTAACTCGAAAAAAAAAACACGCCGCTAGCATTAAAAGAAGGAAAAATTATCATTCCCCCTTTGCAGAAAATGGATTTAAACAGAAATGTGTCAAAACGCCCTTGAGAATGACCTCTACCACAATGACACCATTTTCTGCCATAAAGGATGTAAGAACCGAGTGGAAAGAGCCACAAAGGCCAGATGAGATGCTTTAACGTAACACGAAAATGTAGTGAGTGGTGTGTCAGCGGATGACATTTACACATGTCACACAGAGGCTAAGTGAGGAGCGTAGATCCATTATTTATAGGCATATTGTTCAGGGAGAGAACGTTGTTATTGTTGTTACTACGGTGATGTAGTGATGAAATCACTGGATACTTTCCTATTCATTACCCTCTCATTCTACCTAATGAACCCGTTATCTGTAGTTTGAACTGCAGCTGACTACGCTGTTTGGCTGTGGCCGACTGTCGCCGTTGGCGCTAGCTCTGGTGTAAACTGCTAACGATTCCAGATCTTTTTTTACGATCAGAAATTTATGGATCAGGAGGTTTTGACAAAGTACTTTTCACCCAACAAGTAATGAGTTGTCGTCAACCATCAATGTATCGTCTGCATTTCTGAGAAGGTGAAGATGAAAATCTGTTTTTGTCCCAGCCCTGATAGAAACTGAACTTATTTCTGACTTATTTACAGTAGTAATGGTTAGCGGTTAGCGCGTCTGCCTTGGAATGAGAGAGCAGATAGTCCTGGGTTTGACTCCCAGAGGAAGCACATACTTGGCACCGCCACCTTCTCCTGTCGCACAAGAAGTAACACAAGAATGTGTGGGATCAATAAAGTTTAAATTATTATTAAATATTATTATTAAACTTGCCTGTTTACTGTGAGAAAATGTTTCGCGAAGTTCACAAATGACGTTCTCGCAGAAAAGTCAGGCATGGGCAAACTGAGGCCCGGGTGCTGGATGCGGCCCGTGCAGCTTCTTAATCCAGCTTGCCAAACTTTTCCAAATTATATAATTTTTTTACATTATCAATATAATTCCTTTTCCCTGTAATACCCATGTTCTCCAATAGATGGCGTAGGAAATGATAAGCCTAATGATTTTAGCCTTTATGCATGACTTTTACATGTCATTTATCTTAGCTCACATCTATCTGCTCCCGACCCGGACACAATTTCAGGACAATCGTGGACCAAAACAAAAAACCAAACAAAAAGTTTGCCCACGCTTGACATAAGTCAAAGGCAAAAGAAGGAACAAAATGCTGAATGGTGAAGAATACTTAGCTATGAAGTGGCAACGCTTCAGAAACCGCTGCTAAAGCCGTACCAGTTGTAGCCGCCATTACGTAACAAACGCAAGCTAGCAGACGGCTAAAAATAGTATATTAAAAATTGTTACAATTCTACACCCTAAAAAAAATATAAAGCACAGCTGCCGCCTCTAAAATGTCCAACTCTCATCTTGTGAAGATTCAAGTGAAGATTCCTAAAGGAAATCTCCAACGTGGTGGTGAACATTTCTCTCCGCACACCCACATCCACACCCACACCCTGTAGCTAAATGGAGACACAATTAAAAAAAAAAAAAAAAACACTTCCTCTACTGTTAACATGCTACGGTGCTGTGTTTTGGTTGGCCATGTGAGTGTGTCAGAAGGGGGGGGGGACAGGGACGGGGGGGTAATAAAGACTTTCTCTGGTTTATGTGTCTTAGTTTTGTCTTCACTTTGCTGTTCTACATCCCGCTGTGATTGAGGGTTCGCACACATTTAAAACATGCTAACAGACGATTAGGTTAAACGAAGCGGGATTTTTTTTTAAGACCGTCTCTGTCCTGCTGTGAGGCGTAATGAAAATCTGTGAAAAATGTCACGTGACAATACAGTACAACGACTCTCATGACTCTGCTTGTTGTGTTGTTCGTGTGTACGAGACGCAGAGACATCAGCGGGAGGGTTGCCACGTCTCCTTTTTCTAAGCAGATTTGGTCTTATGTTCGGTTTAACTTTCTTTCAAAATATCCTAATCTGTGGGTTGTATTTCCTTTTTCTTGTTTGGCAAGTGTTTTTTCAGGCTGATCATATTTACAGACTATACGTTATACCACCAAGACGCATCTTTGAAAATACATGTAATGTAGATAAAAAACATGTGGCTCAGGTCGGTGAGTCACGTTTATTTTTAAAACATTCGCTTCAAAAAAAAATCCAAGAATGTTTGATCTATTTACACAATGGCCTAAGACTAAATATATCAAAGTGACAGGCTTCCGGTTCGAACGAGATTCTTTTCTCGGTGCTGCTTCTAAACAATAACGCTAATTTCAGAGGAACATGAAGAGCCATCTCCTCTTCTTATGGACTGTCCTCATGCTTGCCATCAATTCTTTTCTTTTTTTTTTAGACTCCATAACCACTCCATAACCATTTACTTCTAGACTCTGCAGTATGGCTAACCCAGGCCCGGGCAAACTAAGGCCCGGGGGCCAGATGTGGGCCGTTCAGCATTTATTTATTTATATTATCATTATACCTCTGCCTTTTCCCTGCAATACCCACGTTTCCCCAATAGATGGCGTAGAAAATGATAAAAGCATTTTTGCCAGGGGTGTCTATTTTGACCTAACAGGAAGATACCGCGAGTTTCGAAACTGTACTACAAATGTTTGATTTGTTGCTGAGAGTCACACACCAGGAATAGGTTCCGTCTACACATGGTAATAAGGTAAAGCAGGTTAGCCAATAGCTGTTGGGTTAAAGATGGAAAAACAAATCTATTAACATAAAAACACATTACATCTTTATTCAACAGTAGGAAAATGTGCAGCTAAGCTAAAATGCCAGAAGGAAATTGAATATTTTTACAGCGCCCCGCAGGCAGGAACTGTTGAATTCAGCTAGTTCCCGTTTAATTTTTATTTTAAATGTTAAGTTGGGGATTTTTTTTTTACATTTTTTTTATGGATGTATGACAGCATCAGAATGTATAGTGTCACGTTAAAGGACATGCTCTGTGTTAGAAAGAACAGAAAAGTTTAGTAGAGGATTTCCAAACAACCACATGAAATGCAAATCAGAAGAAAGAAAACGGCATTGCGTGCGTGTGTGTGTGTGTGTGTGTGTGTGTGAGAGAGAGAGAGAGAGAGAGAGAGTCTGCGGGGGCAGCTGTACAAGTGGGTGAGTTTTGCTGTCAGGCACTGTGCTCTGCGTCTGACTCATGCAAGAGATGGTGAAGTGGAGTGAGAGAACACAGCTCACAGTTCTTCCTCCTCACACTCCTCTCTCTCTCTCTCTCTCTCTCACACACACACACATACACACCTGCATCACACTTTTTCCAGTAACTCTGTGTTTCGTACATCTATGCAACGCGTCGATTATTTAAGATGGAACTAAACGTATCTCGTCCGTCTGAAGTTTTAACGCTCTTAACAAGAGGAACATGTGTTGCCATGGTGACAGCACTTGAGTTTTCTTTATTATCAAAAGTAAGAATAAGCCGATGATGTGAGATTATGCAAGAACAGCAGGTTTTGAGACGTACAAATGACAACAACAACAACAAAAAAAAAGCAAGAGACACCTAGTAGCGTGATGAATGCTGCTTACTTCTTAGCATCTGAATAAATAAATGTTACATTAATACTTCTTAAAAGGCGGCTGGCTGAGGAGCAGCGGAAGGGGAGGGGTGAGGTACAGAGTGCCTCCTGATACAGGATGTAAGTTTGTAATTTTTTTTAAAAGTAATTGTTTTAAAGTTTGAGATAAGGAAGAAAAAAAACAAGTCAAGTTAACATGATTTCCAAGCTAACTGATGGTCTTCCTCTACGTCGTTTGCATGTTGTTTGTTGTCTTTTTGTTTTCCCCTCTGGAATTGGACCAAATCCTAAATATCTTAAATCGACATGAACCACATTTGTTTTTCTAGGTAAAACCCTCAAAAACTCTAACACTAGCTGGACCAACTGTCCTAGCTGTGGACATGTCTTTAACGAGACATCTGTTAACAGCCTCTCTCTCTGGGTGTGTATGTAGATATGTAGACAGTGACAGCATGTGAGCAAGTTAAGACTCAACTAAGTGAGGAGGTCATAGGGCAAAATCCCACAAAACACTATGACTTCTGCCACTGTGGCGCCCCCTATACGCCATAAAGGGACAAGCTAAAAGTGATTATTCTATTCATTCTTTCACAAATGCTTGTTCGGTTTGCCGTCTGAGCTAACCGTCCGAGGTAGCCACATGCTAACAAATGACCTTTAACGTTTTCAAACATGGAATTACCATATGCCCAGGATGTGTAATGTTGTCCTATCAGCACTGAGGCAGAAAGGTTAACGTTCCAGGTCAGTAAATATGACTTTTGTTTACCTATGTTATGCAACAATAAGAAAGAAGAAAAAAAATCAGTAAAGAAGTCGTTTGACTTGATATTTGCCAGTGCCTGAGGAACTTTAATGACCAAATTCCTCACAGAGACACAGGGACTGACTAAAAGGAAAGAAGAAAGAAAATCAGTAAAGAAGTCGTTTGACTTGTAACGAAGGTTCCTAGAAGATAGACAGATTGTGAAGATGTGCACATTATTGATAATGTTTTATGTCAGAAAAAGCTAAGTTAAAGAAAGGCTTCCCAACACACACACACACACATACAGGTGAAAGGAGGCAAGAGGCTGAAAGAGAGAGTGACAGTGGTCTATCTCCTGTCTCCCATCTGGGTGTCAGTATCTGGTTTCAGTGGCTCAGATAAGTTGCAGACACAATAGGGAAAGCTATTAATATTCAAACTACCAGAGAGTCATGAAAAAGTCATGAGCGGTGAGGGAAAACCGACACACTTTTTGTTCAGCTCCGTATTTTAAGTAAGAAAAAAAAAAAAAAAAACCCAACAGGTTTGAAGCTGACAGACACTTTCAAATGCTGCTGCATAGGTGTTCTGTGATGTCATTATGGTTGGTTATTTATATATATGGTTAAACACTCTGGTTCGGCCGGCCAATCGATCGGCCTGCGCTGTCCTAATTTTCCGTGATCGGCGATCTGCCGATTTGTTTACATGGAAACAACTCACTCTGAATTTACATCATTTTTTTTGTAATCCCAGTTTCTCTATTGGCTTTCTCATCTCTTTATCACTACACTCTGCTCTCTCTCTCACCATGTCTTCTCACTGCCCCTCCCATACCCACAAACAGTTAACCCCTTTATTACAGCATTGACAGAACATCCTGACTATTGCAATACTTTTTAAGAATATATTTGTCATGATAACTGCTGCTATCTTTTGGATTATATTAACATATAATATTATATTTTGATTATTTTCATTGCCAGGATATAGGTCACAACATCTATGGCAGACTGAAAGTGACATCATTAAAGAAATTAATACATCATTGAATAAAATCATGGACGGGCCTTCAATTTGACTGGCTGCCATCAAAGTGGATATACTGTACAGTACATCACTGTTTCCCAAAGACTGGGTCGCGACCCTCAGGTGGGTCGCAAGAAATTATTTTTGGGTCGTCTTGCATCACGTCTCCCAGGAGTTCACGGTCTACGGTCTACATACAACCTCAAAACAGCCGCCAGTTTAAAAGATCCACCTGTGGTTATGTCTCTGATTTTTTTTTAAATAGTGTATAATTAATTATAGCCTATGAATTTAATGTCAGCAATCGGGCCCGTCTTTCTGCAAGCGGAAAAAGCCGCCACCGACATCTACTGCGTTCCAGAACCGATTAAACACAATAGGCTAATTACAGATACTTTTGTTGCTAAAACCTTTATTTTTTAATTTGATTTACGAATAACGTCTATTGACTTGGGTCGCGAAGGTTTGTGACTTTTAAAATATGGGTCTTCGGGAAAAAAAAGTTTAGGAAACACTGCTGTACGTG
>NC_024317.1:11902005-11911906 GCF_000523025.1 Cynoglossus semilaevis
TAAAAATTAAAAATTAAAAATTAAAAATTAAAAATTAAAAATTAAAAATTAAAAATAATAAGCCATATGTATAAAATAAAACATTTTATTTTTAAAATGTATTTCCTTACATTTTTTAAATTTATTTTCCTCAATAAATATTACATTTGTTAAGCATATGAAAATCACTAACAAACATCTAGCTAGCTACATGCTACCTTGAGGAGTGGAGCAGAGCAGCTTGATAACTTTCACTGCTAATACTGCAGTACCGCCCTGATTTGCAGCGCTGCCTTTTCGCACCTGCGTAAAGTGGCCATACTGCAAACTACGGCAGTGTGCTCAACGCTCACGCGCAAATCAAGCAGGTACTGCAGATGGGGCAGTGGCGGACACAAACTGCCATGTCTAGGTCCAGAGTACTAAGGTTGATCTGGAAACAATAGTATTTGGGAACGGATTGCACTTCCTTAATAGTAAAATAATATTATTTCTCTCAACTCACCCTTTCCATTATCATAACAATACCATAAGGCACACAGATACTGTAGTGTTTGTCTTTTAAATGGTGTGAGGTAATACATGTTTCCATAGGCATTCTTAGACTGCTGTCAAACCTTTGAGGAAAAAAGGTTAGAATAAGCCCTGTAAAGCCTTCAACCTTTGCTTGGGATGAAAACCATGGATCCCAACCTCCTGCCGTCTGCTCTCCGATCAATAAAGTTACATCAATAAAAGACAAAATAAAACCCACCGGCAAACATAAAAAAAAACAAGCGGAGCATAGAGAGAGAGAGAGACCAAAACAAATCTGAAACATCTGTAGGAAAGACGTAAGATTAATACGGCCTGCAGGCGGGCCGGTCTGTGAGTGACAGGTACAAGGGATAAACAATCTGTTCCGTCTGCAGAACATTAGTGCTCATGCTAATTGCAGTTTAAGAGATGCAGACGCTGGACTTCCTCTCTCAAAAAAAACAAAAACAAAACTAAAACGTTCTTAACCCTCCCGTTGTCCACAACTAGCATTTTGTACACAACCAGCGTCCTAGCAACGGCTTTGAATCAGAGGAAACGTTTAATGTTTCCAATCGTACTTACTTAGACTACTTACTTAGTTACTTATGTACTTGCTTTAAAAATATTCTAACTTTACCATTAAGCGTTACGTAATGAGCAGCGGTGAACTGACAGCTACAGGGTACTATACTGTTAAATCTGTAATGTGATTTGGGAGGAATGTGAGGATTCGGTATTTTTGGAATTATAAAACAAACTCCCGTATCAGGGGGTGAAAGTCTGTACGACATATTTTTCCATGGTAGACAGGTGGTTGGTGGTTCCTGCTGCAAGGTTTTTTTGTAATTTATCCCTCAATTATGTTTTCTAAAAATTTTTTTTTTTTTTTTTTTTTTTTTCAAATGGGACCCATTTTGTTAAATTTAATCAGGCTCTGACTTGGTTACGATACTATAATAATCCATTCTTGGGGTGACAAGGTGTGACGTTATATGCAGGACTATGCAATGTTTACATTGAAAAATCTGCACTTTATGTAATAGCACTCATAACCAACGGCATGAGTGCCGTGTTTTCATCACAAGTTCATGTGACATAATATGAACACGGGCTAATTTCCCCACGGTGGACTAAAGAGGAAACGCAGCTTTAGTCATCATTGGGAAATGCTCAATGGCTGGTCGGTTGATCACAGGGAGACTGTGATATAAAACAGCACCGTGTGCCTTATTGAGAAATATCATAATAGAAAATAGCATAGAATAGCATTCAAAGTTAATTAAGATGAAGAATCAATTAGAATCTGAGGCAACTTTGTGACCTCATAATGTGTCCCATTGTGCCACTTACTGTCCAATATATGTGATTGTAATCTCATTACCTTGGGTGTAGTTTGCTGGAGCTTATATGATACTAAACACTGGATGTGATACCAACGAATATTTTGAAGGTTTTTTTTTTTTGTTTTTTTTTTAATGTACCCACAACTGCCAAAAGAGAAAAAAAAAAGTGTGAGGATCTGTACATGGACGCTCCTAGATTGTAGTTTTGCTACTGTACGGCTCAAAATGGCTGTGAATCATTTATAATCTGTCCTCTGAGAGCCATCTCTCCTTCTCCCTTTTCCCTGCCTCCTATTTCGTCTCCTCTCTCTTTTTTTTCTCCCCCTACTCTATCTATTTTTACAAAGTCACCAGGGGAGCGGAGGGGACACGGCGGCAGGGCAGAAAGGAACGGAGGAGGGACAAAGAGAAGAAGGCGCAGGAGAAGCTGTCCTTATTCAAGACACGATGGCTCCATGTGAGAGATCCCAGGTGGGACGGAGATTAAATAGACTGCGTCAAAGGGGAACGGGCCGGGGGTGCGGCGACTGGAGGACACGATTAGTGTGATCATCGGGGAGGGAGCGAGCGAGGGAGGGAGGGAGGGAGGGAGGAAGGGGTAGGTGAAAAAGTAAGACAGTGAGGATGGAGGAATGAAGAGAAGGGTTTGAAATAGACGAGGAGAATGTGAAGTGATGGAGATGCACACAGACTGGACAGCCGACTTCGTTTGACGGATGGCGGTTGAAAAAAAGGAATGAACAGCCTACAGAAGAAGAGAGGGAGTGATTCTGGAGAACAGTTCACTTCAGTTGTATTTACAGAAGGCCATAAAGGCCTCATCATGGCCACTGGACATCAACAGTAAACCGTAAAGCTACGATACACACTGCACGTCGTCAGACTACTGCACTTGTAGGAAGCGGAGTGTCAGGTAACAGACGAGGAGTAATGAAGATGAAGTGGAAATGAACAAACCAGGATCCTTTTTTTTTTTTTCTTTCTTTCAAGTTGTGACCTAAATCAAGGAGAAGTTGTAACTTCTCAGATTTAGTGAATGGAGAGGCGGTTCAATGCGAACCTGAGATGAGATATCACTTCTGGGTTGTCCTCAGGCCCTGAAGCCGTCTCTGGAAGTACTCTACTCTGTCCACTGGACTCCGTCATCGCTTATCCCTGCCCGAAAAATCAGTATACCTCTGGAAAAAGTTAATTTTTTTCATGAATAACTTATAAATTTTATCAGTGAATACAGCATATTATATATATATATTAATATATGCCTATATATACATATATACATATATACATATATATACATACATATATACATATATACATACATATATACATATATAGATACATATATACATATATACACATACATATATACATATATATATATATACATACATATATATATACATACATATATACTGTATATACATACAAACTTCTAGAATGCAGTTCATGTTTGACATCGCATTGTACAGATCAGGGTGATCTCCGGGAGGAGTCAAAAGCGGGAAAAATAAGTGGACCAGGAAAAACAACAAAAAGTATTTTCAGGTACATCAGCGCTTACCGACATCGGACCGTTTCGCGCCGCCGTCAAGTTAGACAACCACGCCGCGGAAGTGATTATAACAACGCGTTGCACAAATCAGACGGGGCTTACAAATCCGACAGAACCCAGGTTCATCTTTGAGGGAGTGGCCTGGACCCTTTCAAATTCCAACACCTCGCTGACGAATCACACTGAGGCTCTGATCCTCATTTGTCGGAGGCCGTTTTTTTTTAATTCTCAATCTCATTTTGGCAGTCGCCTATTCGATAATCGGAGCAGCGATAGCAGCTGCGGACAGTTTATCCCCCGCCCCTCCCCGCATACAAATTTTCACCAATTGACCAAAGTTAGCAGTGCTTGCATAAAATGGACAAGGTGCATGAAACAAGTTACATTTAAAATTTGTGCAGTAAACAAGACTAAAAACAAAATACATATGTTTGTTTTTTTGGGGAGGTAGGCGGCACGAGAATTGGAGTCAAGGATTGTGACTCGACGATTGATTCTCTTCTTATCCCAGGCACCAGGTGCCAACCTGATTTAGATGAATTTCCAAATGTTCTGATGACTGCAGATTGATACATCCGTGTCCCCTGAACAGGAAGTGTCACGTTAACAGACATCAAAATAAAACCTAGGCACCATGTGTGATGGATCATTTGACCAGTAGCCACATTAATGCCCAGACTGGCATCAATCAGCACAATCAACTGAGGGTCACTAGTGTTAATGCATGACTGTAAAACATATCCCTCAAGCATATTACCTCAAAACCATTCAGGCAACCAGATTCAGATATCATTCAAATATGGTTGACTGTTTTGAAGGAATGCTCTGCTTTTTCAGAACCATTCACTGACTTAATAAAAGAGGTGAGAGCGGCAGAGAGACGAGATGGTTAAGGTTAAAGATGTAGAGCAAGTCTAATTAGGCTACTCTGTACACCGTTCTACTGGGATATGAGTGACCGACCATCAAACTGAAATAGAAACTGGAGCGGAAAAGAGTGAAAGAGGTGCAGGGAGGAGGGAGGGAGGGAGAGAGAGAGAGAGAGAGAAACAGGAAGGTGGATGAAAAGGTGGTTAATGAAGACGTCTGGTGTCTGAGGGGAGGGTTAGAAATAGAAATGTCTATTTTATGCCTTTAATGGCAGGGATTTTAACAAAGCCTTCAGAGAAGAAGAAGAACGCAGCGGTATAAATACAGATCTCAAACATCATAACGGTGGCTTGAGAATGTGAAAGACTTTCACTTGTGCACAAAAGACTCTGTCCAGACATATGTCTGCACCGTCTGGTACTCAGGTGCATGACAGCGGAAAGGAAGAGATGCAAAAGGAGACCTAGTCAATCGCAGGCCCCCTGCTGAGGACGACACCTGGAGGAAGTCCGCTCGAGCAGTCCCACGAGAAGAACCACAGACATTAGAATCATCGCCCTCGCATGCATGACGATTTTTGTTCTCCATCCTTCCCTCGGGCAGGCTCAGATACCAGGATCAAACACACATGTACGTGGAATCATTTTTTTCACTATCACGGTACATTCTATCCATTCTAAGTTATGCACCAAATTCAGTGGTTGCGAAATTCTTGCAGCTCCAAACGTGGCAGCACTGCCTCGCACAAACCGGGGCCATTAAATGCACTCATTAGCATAGTTTGGAGGTAATTTAATCAATACCTTCTACATAGAAATGACCGAAATCCAAATGTGCTGTCCTAGGGTTTCTGTGGGTTTTGGTGCTGCATTACTTTTTTTGGAAAGGGGCAGTTACCAGGCAACCAGAGGAGACTCCACAAAGTCACTGCACTGAGCCAAGAAAGCTTTTCAACACGCTCAGTGGGCAATCTTTGAAACAGTGATCAGTAAGATATATATATATATATATATATATATATATATATATATATATATATATATATATATATATATATATATATATATATATATATATATATATATATATATATATATATATATATATATATATATATATATATATATATATATATATATATATATATATATATATATATATATATATATATATATATATATATATATATATGAGGATGAGAACTTGAGTCATGGAGACTCCATTTTCTTTCATTATTACTAAACAAATCACTTTAGTGAGTCATTTTCTCAGTCACTTGAAGACATCCATTAAAGCTTACATTGTTCTTTTTTGGATATACTTTTTTTTAGACATTCAGACAAATCAGGATGCATTGCGGTAATGAGAAAGTTGCCATCAAATGTAAATAAAATTAATTTCTACATTGAAATACATATAGCACACAGACACATATATATATATAAATATATATATTTCTGCTTCTGCTCCATTAAACAAACAAACAGACATACAGTAATGGAAGATGATGGGAAAGAAAAGCTCATTTACGGAACCTGTCTTTCCCATCATCTCCTGTTCCTGTGTTTACACGGTAGTCCTAACTTCACCATCACTACCTCTGTTTTTTGAATCTGCAGTGACCTAAAAACAATTAAGAACATATACTACACTTGTCACTATGAAAGGTATATCTTATAAATAATTATTTTGTGGCACAGATTCAACAAGATGCTGGAGAATTCGTCCACATCCATGATACGAACATCCCGCCCCAACACAGAAGAACTGCTGGCCATGAAGAGTAACATTTGACACTCAAACTGATGCTTTTTCTTCCTTTTACAGCAACTGCGTGGCAACCTCCCATACATATTTCTTTGCAGGCATCTGCCCCACCAAAAAGGTGGTGCCCCATGTGGCAGCTGGTGCTGTCTGTGATATAGCCCTGGCCCTGCTGCAGACAACCTTGAATTAGACAATTCCCAGGTCAAATGGTGCACTGATTTATTTCTGGGTAACAAAGGAGGAAGTTAACACTTTTCATGAGGTTTCTTTGCAGAAAAGACACTGTCCTGAAAAAGACACTCAACTACAGTCATATAAAGGCAGCATGCCCTAAATCGCAACGTATGTACTGTATTTAAAATAAAGTATTACACCTCACATGATCAGTATCCCAACACAGTATGATCACTATAGCTAATCAATTCAAGTCTTTTTTTTACTTTTCACACTCTCCATCCACCTAACACAGTATGATCACTCTAGCTAATCAATTCAAGTCTTTTTTACTTTTCACACTCTCCATCCACTGCAGCAGGATCACTGCAGTATAATAGTGCCTGGTACTTTTTAATGCATGGACTAAAATGTATAATCACTTCACTGCTAGCACTCTCATCTTCACAGAGCCATTATGCACTCAGGCGGCGTGATGTAGTGAATGCATTCATGAACTGTTAGTATCATGTTAAAGGGGCCGGTATGGGCTACAATATCCTAGGCAAATAGGTCAAGCGTGCTCCAGGTCCCTGACCATCAGACGTGGGCCCCTGGGAAGCATGCATGCACACACACACACCACAAATGGTGACAGCCAGCAATATATGATACCTTTAAAGATAATTGCCATGATCATATTTCTGGGGTGACATATGTTGTGTGGACCACACAGCCGCACAACACACAAGGGGGCACTCACAGCACGAATGTAGGCAGATATGGGATCGGGAACGCAAACAGATCCATTAGACATCATCTGTTTTCTGCCTAATGATTTTTTTTTTCCAGTGACAGATCATAGTAACTCATTATGAAGAGGCCTAATTATGCCCCATGGTGCTCCAGATAGGGATCAACTTTGCTTATTAGTAGATCGCGTTGAGCCCGAAGTGATGAATCAGTAATAATGCTGACTACATAAACATAGTGGGAATGCGCTCATGTACGTATATGGCTTCACAGTGTATTTTTGTCCACCAGGCGTGGGCAAACTTTTTGACTCGCGGGCCAGATGGAGAGTTCGTGTGAACTTAGACAAATTATATCATGCATAAAGGCTAAAATGCTAAAATGCGTTTATCATTTTCTCTGCCATCTATAGGGGAAACCTGGGTATTGCAAAGAAAAGGCAGAAGTATAATGATAATATAGATAAATTATATAATTTGATAAAGTTTGGCGGGCCGGATTAAAAAGCTGAACGGGCCGCATCCGGCCCCCGGGCCTTAGGTTGCCCATGTCTTATCTAGAAGCTACTGGATGACAAGCGCACAGTGTGCGTTGTTAAATAATCCACGTGACCCTTTTGTGCAGCACAGAAGTGTTAACAGACACTAGCGTAAATGAATAAATGAAAAATAAAAATTGAATAATGAAAAGTGCAGAGACAAACACTACATATGCAGTACATGATAATAATATAGTTAGGAGGATTAAGATCTTGAGTTTTGGGTACACAAATACTGCAGTGAGAGTTTTTATTTTAACCGCAGTGATCCTACTGTAAATAATGATTTAAATGAAAGACTAGACTGAACTAATCACATTAGCACAGACAGAAGGCGTGGGACTGGTTGTAATATTCCCATTTCTATCTGAGAATTGTAATTATGTTGATTTCAGCTTCACTGCAGGTCTCAGAGTGGATATGGCGCTTCGTGTTTACTGCAATCATGGGAATGCCAAAACGGAACGTCTGTTATCGTGATTGTACTTTTTATTTAAAATTCGTATTTATTTACGGTATCACTGCATTTATCTTATTACTTTTGAAAGAACCAATCAGCCGACGTCATTCAGCAGCTGAGATGGAAGAGACGTGCCCGAATGAAAAGGAGTACGAGGTTACGGCTAATAACTGACACGACACATTACAAGTGACACGATGTGAACAATGGTTAAAGAGTATGATGTCAGAGGGGTGAGTGATTTCAACATTGTTAAAAATGTATGATGCGCTGATGAAGTCACAGCTGCAGCCGCTTTGGTTTGCATTAAGTAACAGCTCGATGATGTATTTGTTTATTTTAATCCTTATAAACACATTTTTTTATTTTTAAAGGCTACAAATAAAAACTAACTGGTTACAACAGTTCAGCTGATATTAGTAGTTTGTGCGACTGCAACATTAAAGCCACATTTGGAACGACAGGTCCATGTTTATATAGGAACCGGTTCTGAGGTTTTCAGGATTCATTTTTTTACCCTGACAATTAGACTTCCTTCACATGGAAGATTCTCCAGCACGCAGCGCTCGGCCAAAACCCACAACTGTGAAGCATGGACTGGAGAATGACAGGAAAGGTTTTGGGAGGGGGGCAGTGTGGGAACAGGGGGGCGGGGGGAGTGACAGGAGCTAAACAGTGCAGAGAGATTTCTATGCATACTAAACAGATCTTCCACAAACTGGAGGGGAGGGATATTTTATCCGTCCCCTCGTACAGGACTCCCTCCCCTCCCTGATGCTGTGCTTACAGATTTCTCCAGGTGCTTCAACTGCTGCTGTCTGTTTCTTAAATAAAGCAGGTGTATTGTGTGAAAATAGATAGTTTAGATAGTTTCTCCGCTCGGTGTAAAGTGCAGAACACTCGTGAAAAATGGGATCTTTCATGTGATACACACCGGCGCATATTCATTTACACAACTCCCCAACCTCTCTCTCTCTCTCTCTCACACACACACACACAAAAGGACAGCACATGAACTCACCTTCCGTAGGTGAGGTCGACAGCCGCGTGCACATTCCATCCATGCCCCCATAGTCCTCCTGGATCCTCACCACTGCCTCTGTGCCGCGCAGCTCCATCAAGGAGCGCAGCTCCATGACCGAGCAGCCGAAGCCCGCCAGCCGGATGCTATCATTTCTTTGGTTCTTGGCATAAAAATCGCTGTTGGCCAGGTCCCCCATGGTGTCAGCTGGTCAAGTTGGTTCGATTATTATTTCTTATTGCTTAAAGATAAATGGTGCACAACAGGGGGATGAGCTCTGGCTCATCCAAAAAAAGTATGGAGCAAAAAAAGAAAAAATCCAAGGTAATATGTCAAAAAGAAAGCCTGATGCCTGTTCAGACAGAAAGTGGCAGGTGTCAGCAGACCAAAAACTGAAGAGGAGAAACGGAGAAGGAGCAGCAGAGATCAAAGATGGAGGGAGGCGAGGAAACGCGAGCGGGGAGCATCCAGGTGAGTGTCGGACAGCCCCAGTGGTCAGGTCCTGAGCAGGGCAATAATGGCGGTTTCAGGTCCTGTAGGTCTCAGGCTCACCACGGCTGCAGTCCAGACCCGGTCCATGTGTTGCTTCCCATCGCTGCTGTTCTGCTGTTTCCGCTGCTGCCTGTCTGTCTTTACATGGTGGTCGTCCCCACCACTGCTACAGAGACAGAGAGAGATTGAAAAAGACGGGAGGTGAAGGATGAAGGGAGAAGGGAGAAGAGAGAGAGAAAGAAGAGAGGTGAGCGATGCGTTCTCAGGACAGTGGTGTCATTCAGCTGTAAAACACTCCTCTCTCCTGGCTGCTGCGGTAACTGTGTCTCCTCTACAGTCTTTCTATGCTGCTGGTGCTAGTGGTGCTGCTAACCTCATTTTGAGGACAGGAGGGGGGGGTTAAAATAAAAAAAAAAAAAAGAGAGAGAAAGGGGGGGGGGGGGATGGGGGA
>NC_024317.1:11912496-11929972 GCF_000523025.1 Cynoglossus semilaevis
GGGGGACTACCTGCATTTGGAGGAAGGGAGGGGGGGGTTAAAAAAAAAAAAAAAAAAAGAGAGAGAAAGGAGAGGGAGGGCATAGAGAAGAGGATGCTCCTTTCTGGTGCAGAGTAGAGAGGAGTTGTGCGCGTGTGGGAGGCTGGGGCTGCACTGACGACAGAGCAGAGAGGCAGCGCGTAAGGATGCACTGTCACAGGGAGGATGGGCTACAGGGAGCTGCCATCTCACCACTAGTTCGCTCTCATTTTATGCTAAGGCGCCTCCTGGATTCAAAAACTGCTTGTTGACACAGTCCTTCTGCCTGTTGTCTCGCCTTCTTCCTTATTAAAAAAAAAAAACAACTAAAACACATGCACAGCTACCAGTGTCTCGTCTGGGCGAGCTAGACTCAGCCAAGAGCGGAGAGAGACGTAACACAAACAGGTAATATGTGATTAATGTGACTTAGTGTCTGCAGCCAGTTCATATGAGTTGTTCTGAGTTACAGCACGTAGATGATGTGGTCGAATTGCTTTTTTTAACTTCAAGGTCATAAAGGTCAAAGGTCTTTTTTTTCCTTGCTCGCTTAGAAAAAGAGTAAAAATCTCTGTAAATGTGTATTCTATAGTACCTTGGTCCGTATCTAGGATCTGACTCGTTTATAGGAACCAAACAGGGACCACTAATTGATATGGTCTGGTCTATAAAGGATTTCCCTAACACGTCACAGCCTTGTCCCACCCTCACTGCTGTTGTTGCCTAGCAACAGAGCTGCAGCAAGAAAGGATACAGATCACTATTGGGCTGTAATGTGAAATAAAGAAGAAGAAAAAAAACACGTAAACTTCCACTTCTGAAAAATATCAGGTCAGATAGCACAGATCAAAACTTCAACTCTATTTTTTGCCCCAAATAAGAGACCAAAAAAAAAGACAATTTCTTATTGCACCCAAAGCCAAAAAAAAAAAAAGATTCAAGGTTCCTAATGAAATATATCCCTTTGCTGTTTTCCTAGAACAGAGCGCCCTCTAGGGGCTGTCAGTGGGAAAATAAGCATTTTTATATATAAATCGCACCGGACTACAAGTCGCAAACCCAGCCAAAGGATGAAAAATAGTGCGGCTTATAGTTTGGAAAATACGGTAAGTGTTTTGGATTTGAAAACAATAGCTGTTCCTTTTGTAACAAAAACACAGCGGTGGCTTAGTGGTTAAGGAAGCAGACTTGGGTCCGCAAGGCTTTAGGTTTGAGTCTTAAAGCTGCCCACTGTTCACTTTGGTGATTGGTTCAAAACAGAGGTCACATCACTTTCAGTATATTCTGTATGTACTCCAATGCATTGTGGGACGATTTACATCACTGGTTATCTAAAAATTTACCAACTAATATTTTTATATGGCTCTATAATTGAGAGTTCCTTGTATGATGTCAATTAATACATTAGCAATTTCAGGGAATTTTTTTTTTTATGCACGAAAAAAAAATCTAAAATGTAAACCAATTTTTTCTCTCATCACTGAAACACTGAAATATGAAGAAATGAACTGCTTTGATATATGTATTTATATATATATTAATGTATTTACTTTCATAGCTACCTTGTACAACTGTTGCCCTTTTACGACAATTTCACCTAATTCTACAAAATCTGACCTGTTGATAAACGTGCCTGTGGTATGTGGCTTAAACTTATTTCTAAGAATTTGTTTGTTTTTAAAGGGTTTGAAAAAAAAGAATCTAATATGATGTCATAGAAAAAAATATCGGTATACATGTCGAGTATTGCCATTCCGCAAAAAAAATATTGAGGTATTACTTTTAGTCCGTATCGCCCTCCCCTAGAGTATGGGCTGCTCAAAATAGCCAGCAAGTGTCCAGACACAAATGTCAAAAGAGGACAATACAGATGGGACCAGTACAGGAAACAAAAGGTCATCCGTTTTAGATTCTGCTAAAATTGTGAGCAACATCTGTAACTTTTCAAAAGAGAGAAACAGCCGGTGTCTCAGATTCTTCAACAACAGAAGTAAAAAAAAAAAAAAACGGACCATGACAAAATCTTGGTCTGTGTTGTATTCTAACTTAAGGCCCCCCCTCCTTCGCCTGCTGATCAGGTCCAATCAAAGTTGGCGGTATGCTCCGAACGCCAAGGCAGACATCTGTGCCCGCCAGGCCCTCGAAATGCGTCAAATGAAAGCAAACAAATGTTCTCCCAGGAAATGTGTGTTTGTGTGTTTACTTGTGTGTTTGCATGGTTAATCAAGTGGCAGGCGGAGGAGAGGAACTACAGCACACAGGTAATTCTCTTCTGTACCAGATGGACCATCTGCAAGTGAGAGTCTGCCACCACAGCCACTAATCCCTGAGAACGTGCACTGAGCCTGGACAGGAATTTTTCCGAAAGGGGATCAAGAAAACGGGAATATAAATTTCAATCTATGTCTTGGAACAAAAATGATCCAAAAAAGAATAATTTATTTTAGAATGTTACTATCTGAACTGAAACAATCCCAGAGATTATACTCAGGACAGCAGCGAGTAACTGATGGGACCTTTGTATATTATATATTACAGCTGGGCAACTTTCTTAGGCGTTATTATCGTATTATATCATTAATTAATTAACGATGACAATTTCTTTAACATGAATCAGATTTTTTTTTCTTATTGTAAATGTCGGTTGCTCGCCGGTGCTTTTATTTTGTAAAAGTCTGTTACTCACTGCTGCAGCTCTCACAGGTCCCGGAACCTTTCGCAATAATATGGTCCAATAATACATAATTTGAGCAACCTTATTACTAAGTAAAGGTCCGTCAAACTGGCCCTCCGATGTGCCTGCCTGCTGACCTGATTTAAGCCAGAAGTAGCATTAGCTGTCTGTTTTGGAAATAGGAGAGGATAGGACTTTATTCATCACCGAAAGTCGACACTGCCATTAGCTGTTAGCACTGCCGGTGTAAACAGCGGCATAAGTTATTAGCACAGCGGAGCGCCAACTAACCACTAGTGTGAACCTAAAGCCGTCCCGTCTGCACAACTGATGGAGAGTTTACCACTGCCTGACAGTGAATAATGAGTACCATATGATCAAATACTGCACAAAAAAAGTTCAGCTTTTCAAATAATCAACAGCTTTGGAGCAGGCCCAACATTACAGAGGGACACGGTGTGATATCATGAATGTTTGACAAACAGATGGGTTTACTTTAGAGAAATAAGTGAGTAAATAAATAGAGTCCGTGAACAGTGAATGTTCCATGCTGCAGTCATTAGATTCTAATCCCATCTAGCCATTCTATTTATATTGGTGTGTCTCTTACATCCCGGGTTTGGCAGCACAATTTAGTTTTTGCACAATCACTAACAACAAGATTTATCCCGGTGGTGAGAAAACAAGTTTGGACATAAAAAAGTTAAGTAGAGAATCAGAGTTCCCTGTTCATATGTCAACGCTGGGCCGTTCCCGCTCGTATTACGAGTTCTAATTTGCCAATTTTCCTTCTCCTGCTCAGTGTTTTTCTGAAGTCATTCTTTAATTGGCGGTTTCCTCCGACCTAAAGTCATTTGCATTTTCGGTGAGTCTGTCTGCCCAAAGTGTCCTTGAGCACAGTGAGGCAGAGCTGAGGAACGAGCTGAAGCGATATAATCACATCCACGGGCAGGGCACACAACTCCCCCTGTCTGCGACAAATATAGTGCACAGGAAAATGGGATTCTGAATTTGTTAGAACTTGATCATGGTGTTACCCAAAAACATACTGATAGGTGTTGATTTCAACTCAAAGGTTCCTGCAGTTGACCGTGTGTTTATTCCAGGGGGATGCAGGGAATTCCCTTCACCTGTGGGTCGTTCTTGGAAACGCAGTGCAATACTGCGTTACTCAATAAATACAAAATCAGAGCAGGCAAAGACACACTGCCTCAAAAGTGACTTGTTATGTAACAGTACCACAGTGCTCTCCTTTCAGGCGCCATCAGTGCTTTCTAATTGGATTGAGAGCAGCTGCTAACTAAGCGCAGCAGAGAGTGTCTAATGAAGAAAAAGGGTTATTTTGGAAACAAATGCACTCACGGGGACCGAAGCAGCAGCTAATGCAAATGAGGAGGGAGGAGGGAGAGACCACACACGTACTAAAAAGACGCATCTGTCCGTGTGTTAGGGCTGGGCCATATAGATTAAAACTCATGTCGTCATATCGATTTTCCTGAGTTTCCTTAAAAGAATTGTTGCATATTGGTTTCAATTCTGCAATATAATAAAATAAAATAATATGCTCCTTGAATAAAAAACACATTTTTTCCTCTTTCTCTTTCCTGCATGACAAAAGTACACATACGTTAATTGTCAGAGTCACAGAAAATTCAAAATTCTTCTTTAAAACTTGATTTTTTTTGAGGATTAGTACGCAGTCATAGATAGTGTTTTCAGTGTTTCTGTTTTTCGGCCTTGGTTTCGGGCAAGAATTTTAATTTAAGTTTATTTAAGACTCTCATATTCAATTCCATTTTCGATTGGATACTGATCTAAATGCCTTGATATTTCTTATTTAAATTCAGCATCAAGCAAAAATACACAAATAATGAATTACCAAGTACCGAATAATTTTAAAAATAATCCTGAATCATGAATCTAGTTTCTCGTGCCTGTATGAACAGTCACGGTATACCTAATTTTTAGACTTTTTTTTTTTAAACTTAACAATGCTAGTAATTAATATGGTCTTCAAAAAAACAAAACAAGACATGACAATGACAAAATGTTGTGGAATGGACTGTGAAATTTGCTTGTATTTATAGCTTGTGGCCACTGGGGGGCACTGGTCAAGCCTAACCTCATAGAAATGTGCGTAAAAGTGGGGCAGGCGGAGCCGAGAGAGGGACACGGGGAGAGGATAAATAATGAAGAGTGTTGTCATTTTAACATCAAATGAACTATATCAATAGCAGCTATATTGTCCCGTGTTATACAGTGTTTGGAAATGCATCGTTACATTATTAAATATGGAGATAGCGTCCAACCTTAGTGTGTGTGTGTGATGAGGATAAGCCATAACGCACCAGAGGCTTTGGATGAAAAGCAGTTGGCGCTGTGCGACTTACTGCGTGTCCACAGCAGAGTGAGACGGATAAGTGAGAAAGTGAGAAGTGGTGATGAAGGGCCTCAGCTGTGAGATGACTTACTTAAAATCAAACGAAGGAACACGGTCAAATTATTCAGCCTTAGTTCCATCTGAGATTCTCTACTGTACAGCACTAATTATGCTCTCCTGAAAAGAAGGTGATGTCGCTAAATGTGTGTGTGTGTGTGTGTGTGTGTGTGCGCGCCACTGCAGCACTCTTTTTTCTCGCTGCAGCACACACACACACACACACACACACCATTTTTGGCTGGAACACAGATGTCAACGCTTCTCCTGCCTGGGCTGGATTTTTTTTAACACCTGCCCGCTGCCTCCTGCTGCTGCTGTTCTCCCAGTGAATAATAGTTTCTTTAACACTTGTACCGATCAATAAAGAGTCCCTTCCTGTTAATTAAAAACAAGTGACTCCAGTTTTTGTTTCATCTCTTCTAAAACCCACTAAACACTATCACGAGCATATTTAGTGAGCAAATTGTTTCTTATTTCTTTGACCTTGCTAAAAATATAGGAAACAACAAACTAAAAGACATTATAAGATATTTATACATAGTAATGTTTGTAGCTTTAAAAACGTGGATTCTCATTTTGAAATTGAGATAAGCGCATTTGCGAACGATTGCTGGTAGCTTTGTTTACCTAGCCGAGATCGTACACGGCATACTATTGGCTAATACAATGTGTACTCGGTGGACTACTGGCTAATTGAGCATGCTCTTCTGTTCCTCATGCTGATTGGCTCATACATCATAGCTCTGCGTTGCCAGTAACACAGTCTAGGGAGGGTTGATAACAGTGTGAAGGTAGAAATAGAAGGAGAGATGATTAATGTTGTTAGTGGTTATGCCCCACAGGTGGGCTGTGAGTTGGAAGAAAAGGAGAAGTTCTGGAAGGAGCTGGATTGGATGATAGAGAGTCTTGGGACGCAACTACCGCGATCGGAGAGGGAACTCTGTATGATAATAAGAATACAATTAGAAAAAACGTTACAAGCCCACATTATGATATAACACACACACATATATACATATATACATATATACACATATATACATATATAGACATATATACATATATATACACATATATATACATATAAACATATATAAACATATAATATACTTATATATAAACATACACGTTATATATATATATATATATATATATGGTAAAGTAAGGTGTGCTAAATATTATCCCCTAATGAAGACTATTAGAGCAAAATAAACATATAAATTCAATATTGCAAGTGTTATTAAACAGTGAGTCACGATAAGGTTATTTGCCCCAAAGACTTCCTTTTTCCCTCTAATCCTGCTTGTACAGTACCAACATAAGAGTCAGTGCAGCAGGTTGCTCCTGACAGTTCAGAGATTTCTTCTTTTTTTTTTTTCTTCAGGTTAGCGTTCCTCTACCATTAACACGCCTCTTTCCATCCAGTACATTATTATGTGATACTGCCTTCATCCTGTCTTCATTCAGGAGGACATTCATGGAGCATGATAGGACCAGTATACTCAGTGGGTACTCTACTGAAAGTACCTGGTCGCTGAACACAATCTGTCTGATGGTGCTACCAAGTGTTGAGGATCGGGAGCTACAACTATGACGATGTGAATGTGTCATTACTTCAGGAAATGACTTCAGAGTCAGGTGTAGTTAGGAAAGGCTAAATGTTTTTCCACCGAGAACGAGAAGTAACAAGGACTAGAAATACAGACACAGAGATCATATTTTACTGTATTGTAACGTATGTGCATATATAAAACTGGACTAAACACTCACGTCATGACATAACAGTGAAGAAGAGAAGAGAGAAGAATGAGATGAGAGGAGAGGAGACGAGGGGAGACTAGGGAAAGAAAGGAGATGAGGGAAAGGAAAGGGGAAAAGAAGAGGGGAGGGGAGACAGAAGTTAAGAGGAGGACATGAGAGGGGAGGGGAGAAAAGAACAGGACAGGGAAGTTAAGGGAAGGAAGAGATGGAAAATGAAAAGAAATGAGAAAAGATATTAAAGTTTGAAGTAGTATAAGCTTAAATTTGGAATAAAAAAAATAATTAGTTAAAAAAATTAAAAAAAAAAATTGTATTATGAATGCATCTTTAATTTCACTAGTTGAAAGCATGGCATTAAAAGCCCCCAAACCCCTCAACTAGTATGATATAGAAAACAGCAGGGGGCTGTATTGCTCCTAAAATGTCCCTTACAATACAACACTACAATCTTGTGTTGTTGAATGTCTGTTGGCTGTGTATACTTTTAATTCTTACAATACACTACAATGTTGTGTTGTTAAATGTCTGTTGGCTGTGTATACTTTTAATTGTCCATCTGAGCAGTAAAAAAAATGGACAGATCAATAAACAATTAGCTCACGGTAGCTCAGCCAACTGCAATCAATCCCACCACAGTGTCACAATACATGGATCCTTTGTACTGGACCAAGGTCTCTGACGCCTCATGCTACACAGCGGCATGGATGACGAAGCAAACACCAGGGCGGAAAAGCATGGTGGTACACGTGTCTGTACACTGAAGATGATGTTGCTGCGGTAGGGTGCACGCATACTTAGGCTCAACAAGAGAGATGGGACTATTTCACCAGACATTTGCTTTGTAACTACCTACAGGCAAGAGAAAACAGGCTGAGCAGCAAAAAAAAGCAAACTGTTAGTAGTGTTAGTTATACATTTGTCCATATATACTCTATTTACTTGACGGATCATCCATGTTAATCACTGATGTACATAGCAAACAGCGGTTTTGTTTGGTAAAGATCAGTCCTATTTTCCATCTACTTGTGACACATGCACAAAAACAAAACCAGAAGACGAAAAAAAAACCGGGCGACGAGGTCACACCGTCTCCCCCCGACTGGACCGTGATGAATTAGCCACGACAGACTGTGAAACGGTGTTGCCGTATGACTGAGTGAATCAACGCACAAATGACTGATCAAACCACGTAGTGACTAAACACTCGAATTACTCGGCTTTCGGGGGGCTGAAATGATTCGTTGAGAGCAAATTGGTGCAAGTCAGTGATGCTGTCAGTGCCGAACAGATGAGATCACGGAGCCAGCAGTGCAGCCGGTGAGAAAAAAAAAAAACTGCCAACGGATTAAGGGGCTAGAGGTGATAATGTCCGTTATTAATTCAGCCATCATGCCTAATCATTGAGTGAGCTAATGCAGTGAAGACGGCGATCCGGCAAACACACAGACACCACGCGATGGGGTTACAGCAGCACAGCCGGCTGCTGTGACTGTTAGGTAACAGGATGGATAGAAAACAAATATTATGCCAAAGCCCACATTTGTCTTTTTTGTTTTTTTTTTTGCCTCCAGACTTTTCCCAAACACATGTCTGTGAGTAACATACAATATATCATATTTACAAATGACATTTGACATGCAAATGACTTCATAATGATCAGGATCAATGAGAGAGAGCCAGAAAATGCCGATCATCTGACGGCATCGCAAACAAGGACAAGTTATACTTACATGGCCGCAAGGTTATCAACACCACTGCCACCACCATCATCATCATCACCATGATGTGGAAATCCTCACACCTGACAGTGATACTGCGGAGGTGCAGGCAGCACAGCACCGACCACAACAGTGGCTTTTGGATGCATAAATGTGTGTATGTGTGTGTGACTGAGTAAGTGTAGGTGTTCGTGCGTGTGTATGTGCGTGCGTGTGTGTGTGTGTGTGTGGAGACTGCTCTCTCACCGTGTCTGCCTCAGTTGGGGCTGTCTTAATGCACAGCCTGTACCATGTCGGCAGTCAGCAGGGGTGTGGGTGTGGGTGGGTGTGTGTGTGAGAGAGTGTGTGTGTGTGTGTGGGCACTGCTGCATGGCACAAAGGCTGTTCTTGATTGAACAAGACTTTTCTTTTTCCCCTGACTAATTTGAGGCTGCGAAGAAAGAATAGTGATAGAAATGAAAGCGGAAAGTTGGTCTAATTTTCTGGAAGCTTCCGATGGACTCTTTTACGTCTTTTAAGGTCAGAGACAAGGGTGACCTCATTTCAGGAATGGAACGGAAAAAAAAAAGGAGAAAGTGACGGGGTAAAATATGAAAGGAGCGGAAGGCGAAGAAATATGGTACATTCATATAAAATGAATTTCTTGAGATAGAGCAAATTGATGGTCAGAACGCGACGGAGATGTGTATAGAACACATACACAAAGTTGTGGTGTAGCACACCTGCAGTACTACCACATACATACAGCTGTTCTGCCCCGCAGAGACATCTGGATATCTAGTAAGTCAGCCTTCACAGGAGAGGGGATAACAGCTTTGTCATGCTGCCGTCACATCACTAGACCACATCTCATCTTGTCACAGCCTGCTGGGAGAGCAGGGGAGGAGAGGGAGGAGGGGGAGGAGGAGGACAAGGAGAGGTGAGGATCATGTCATGTGTAACACTTACCTCCCTCCCTCCCTCCCTCCCTCTCTCCCTCTCTCTCTCTCTCTCTCTTTCTCTACATATACGATACTCTACAAGTTGAGTTGCTTCTATACGTTTATTATGTCAGCCCCTTCACGCACCTTTGTTTTTTTTTAATTATTTCAAACAAATGTGACAAGCCCGAGGCTGATTCTCCATATGGACATTCTTTTGAAAGAAAACACATGGTTAGATTTACTATACCGTATTTTTCGGACTATACGGGCGCACTTAAAAGCCTTTAATTTTCTCAAAAATCGACAGGGCGCCTTATAACCCGGTGTGCCTTATGTATTACTTTTGGTTGCGATTACTACTAATACTAGAACCGATTTTATAAAGCCAAAGCACACAGCGCAGCACACATGATGGCACACAACTGCACAGAACAGCGTCAGACCGTCCAGAACAAACATTCGCCGGGCGAGTTACGCCGCTATGTGCTAACGGATCGTGGATGCCTGGGCTAAGGTATCAGTCTCAAATGTTTCACGACGGCCGGAATCATCACCGAACAGTTAATTAACAGCAACGAGACCGACTCGGATATTGACGAGAGGGATGCGGGCATGCTTGGTTGTTCCGCTGACTGTTGTTGTTTCGCTTAATGCGCCTTATAACCCGGTGCGCCTTATGTATTAAGATAGGCCTGTTCATTGATATGGAGCCTTATAATGCCTTATGGTCAGAAAAATATGGTACTTTATTTAATATTATACTTTATCCATTTGCTATAACTAATAGTGGCGGGGGGGAATATTCTTAATTCCTTCAACAAAATGCCCTCAGACAGTTAGGCTATATCGTTAAAACGATCTTCTGGTTTTTATCCATTTGTACAGTTTAGTATATATTTCTGTCCTACTGTATCATTTGTGGTATCATGTGAAGGCAGCTTTCTCAGACTCTATTCCCATCTGGACGTGTACAGACCCGAGCTCAGCAAATCCGGTCTGGACAGATGATACCGTGCAAGGCATGTAGTGACATATCGTACTCAGGTTTTACTGCATACTATCGAGGACAAATGTCACCTCTTTGTGCTGGCTGACAAGCTTTTGAATCACTGGGTGTATAAAGAAGATGTATAAAGAATAAAATGGATATTCTGTCCCGACCACAAGCAAAGAGGTTCCAACAGTGTCCGTGTCCAGCTGCGGTAACAGCTGGACACACTTTGCTCAGCAGAAAGTCTGTAAAATACAACTGACACGTCCTGCACGGACACGGACGCTGGAGTTACATCGAAGTTGCCTTTCAATCAGCCAAGAATGGTAACTAACGACTACTAGAAACTGTTGGTGCTACTGATTGACCTGTTAAACACAAAGGGCCATAATTAAGGCCATGAGGTGATCTGGGTTGGTGTTTGGTTTTTTTTTTTTTTTTTTACTTCACTCTTTATAAGAGTAAATAATGCCCTCAACTGTATTTTATGCAAGGGAAGGGGGGGAGAGAGACATGGAGAGAGAGCAAGTGAGTGAGGGAGAGAGGGTATATGAGGGAGAGCAGTGATGAGGTTCAGAAACAGGCCCTGAATATTAATGCACTTTTGAAAGGATTCAGGGCTGCAGTGCACCAAAACCTGGGAGAAAGAGCACAAGAGGACAATAGCATCAGAGGCAGACAGGGCTGTGAGGACCACTGGTAAAAGCCAAGCCTCTTCTAAAGGACCCCCAGTGGCACATACAGTAACTGGAGTTTCCCCTTTGACCTTACTAATAAAATGGTCTCATACTGGTGTCAACAGTTGGGAAACAATGCATTAAACTATTCAACATTCAATGACAGGAAGTCAAGGATAACAACTTCGGCGACAGCATTTATAAGGGAAGAGGGAGAAATCATCTAGACCATACGTGTCAAACTCAAGGCCCGGGGGCCAAATGCGGCCCGCCAAGCCATTTTGTGTGGCCCGCGGGAGCTTCAAAAGCATTTAATAAAGTCCATGCAGCAGAGTTTATCAACCTATGAAATTAAAAGGTTTTTTTTATGACACAACAATGAACAATATTTGTAGCTTGAATAAATAATAATCAATTGCAGATACATGTATTGGTCTGTTATGGAGGAGCTACATCTATACCAGACTCTATTCTGTTATTTTCAAATATAGTAAGTAAATGGAATTTTTTTTTTTTTGAATGAAGCAAATTTTTTCCCACTGCGGCCTGGTACCAAAGGACCAAAAAATTTTTGAATTAAGCAAATAAGATTTTTTTTTATTTTTTCACTGTGTCCCACTGCGGGCTGGTACCAAAGAACCTATGAACTGGTACTGGTCAGCAAACTGGGAGTTGTGGACCCCTGATTTATAGGAGTGTGACACCCCTGATCTAGACCAAGGGTGTCAAAGTCATTTTAACCAGCCGGCCACATCGGCAATACAGTTCCTGTTGAAGGAACTGGTACTGGTCAGCAAACTGGGAGTTGTGGACCCCTGATTTATACAGTGTTCCATTTAAAACCGGCCCGTTAGAGTACGACTGTATAGCTGTGACTACTCCATAACGTATTAATACGTTTCCGCAATTGATTATTATTTATTCAAGTCACAAATTTTGTACGTTGCTCTGTGTGATGAAATTAATTTAATTCATCAAGTTAAAAAAACTCAGCGGCATAGATTTTATTATAAGGTAATTAATTAAACACTTCATGCTCCCGTGGGCCACACAAAACGACTCAGCGGGCTGCATTTGGCCCATGGGACACCTATGTGATCTAGGGGGACGATTCTTCCACGATGCTACTCATTAGGAAAAGAGAAAAAAATCTAATTACAAGTACTAATCCTTTCACTTTACGGGGAGCAAACAGTGCTTCATAAATATTATTTAATAACGGCAACCACTAGTTATTGAGCCAACAACCTCAGATTTACTGCTGAAAAGAAGTCTTTTGACCTGGTTATGGCTTGGTTTCTATTGAATTAGAACGGTGGTGACACTATGGCCCAAAGGCAATGTCTCTGTCATTGGTGTGGAACCCCAGGGTTCACCTCCTGGGCAACATCGAATCCCAGTTAGGGGAGAGACCTTTCCCCTCGAAGTGGACTTTCGGAACCAAGAGGACTCTCTGCACACAGTGGAACCCGACTACCTTTAAATAGATAGGCTATAGCATGCACTATCTCCTCTTCGAACCTCCTGACTCGGTGTCATAAACACTTATACACCGCCAATATTTCAGTGTTAACTTGTAACGTTATCAGTATTGGGATCAGGAAAACTCCGACAAAGTCCTTTGTCTGGAGTAGACCACACGGTACGCCTCCCTTCCCCCATATACTTTGATAACATCACAAGCACTGTTTCATTGTAGCTGAGCGCATCTTGGTGTGCGTACACAACACCCTTTCACACCTCCGTGAGCGCATACACGCCTCACGTGTTTCCTGTTGCCGTTCGTTTCTACCTCGCAGTTCTTCTTCCACTGCGCAGTCGCGTACGTGAACACGCCTCAAGGGCTCAGTCGCTTGGTGGTAGCTAAGAGGCAACATCTCTCCTAAGTGCTCCTAAGCAGCACTCGACCCATTGCACCGAGAAAATATATTTCTATAGTGTGTAGTAGTGACCACATACAGTAAGAATGGAATCATGAGTGTAGCCTACAGCTAGATATATTCAATCATTACCCCAACATATTATGTATATAGAGTATATATAATATATTCTGTTTGTAGGTGTAAAATATATATTTAACATTTTCCATGTAGGTTTGCATTATGACATTTGTGTATTTGGAGCAATTTTCAATACATTTTTTTTCATCATTTGGACCAGCTTTAACCTGACACCACTGTAACCTCTTCTATATAACATTGCTCCTAAAGCCACTGAACAATGCCAATATATTGGACCTAAAAATTAAATAACTGTAGACAACATTCTCGCTGCACTCTCCTCTATGTTTAATGAAAGTGTAGTCCAATTCCCATTTGTCGGGAGATAAATTTAACTGAAGGTAAGATCTGCAGCTATGCCAATTTTTCGAAGAGTCCTGATTAAAAAAAAAAAAGGTAGTAAATACTCCTGCTTTATCCAAGAATACAATTACCAAGTACAGAGGACATAAATAGACCAGATCTGGAGCCGGCAGATACACAAATTAATCTACAAAATGGGAATTTTACTGCAAATTGCTCTGCTGTACATATCTAGTAAAGCCTTACAGACAACAACTATATCACTAGTGTTGCCATGGCAATCTCATCAAAAACAATTCCTACATAAAACATGAACAAAAAACTCTTAAGAGAAGAATTCTTGCCATCCTTCTTAATTAAATGACAGTCAGAGTAACGAGGCCTTTTAGCCACATTAGCATAACTCTCCTCTGTATAAAAAGCCTCCCTCCAGCCCACAAAAGCTCCACTTCCACCCTGAAGGAATCCGTTATCTCATAAAGAGCCATGTTCACCTCGGGTCAATCACACAGCTCATATCCTGGTTACTAGCCACCAGCCAATAACCATTAGCCTTATTAATTGCGTGAGCCTTGCGTGATCTCTTGAGTGCTGTATAAAAAGTTGCTGTGTTTGTGTTTGTGCACACACATGGACACAGAGGTTTCTGTGTCTATGTGTGGCCACTTCAATTATATGTAATGTCCCCTTAGTCCCTTAACACTGAGGGGCCCAGCAAAGTGTTCCCACGAGAACAAAATGTCAACCAATACCAATACCAATACGGCGGCGCTTCAAGCACTCGTGTGTCGATCCACTCGTATNACCACAGCACTCGTGTGTCGATCCACTCGTATCTCGATTGCATTTATCCCCATAAAAACAAACAAACAAATTCATTTGAACTTAAAAATATACTATTAATTAATTGAATTAAAAATACCAATATAAACAAATATGGTGATAATATAAAATAATATTAATCAACAAAAACATTTTTTATTATTGTTATAAAATTGGTAAAACAACCCAGAAATATAATATTAATTAATTAAATTAAAATAGCAAAATAACAGAATAAGCTATAATAAGCTGCTTTTTTTACTTTAACAAAAACTGACCTAGTAAAAAAAAAAAATCAAAAGCAGTACTTCGGTCTCACGTGTACAGTAAGCGGATAATTGTGTTCGTGAAAAATTGAAAAATAAAATTGTCATTATTTTGCTTGTTTGACTGAGTTGTAGTCAAGAGCCACAGTAATGACTGAAATCCACCAAGAGTAAAATGTAGAATTTTGAACTTTTTGAAATTTTTTGCATATTTTTTCCTTGAAGATTTTTCATTTTCATAATTCCATTTTTTGGATTAGACCCTGGGACACTGAGCATCTATCTATTTGTTTTTCTGTTCCAGAATGAAATACAGAAAAAAATCTGTCAAACTGTATTCAGGAATGTGGATTTTCATCTACACAGTGATTTTCATCTACACAGTGATAACCTTATTGAAAACAATCATGTTTTGACATTCCTGGTATAACGTTTTGTCTATAATAAAGGTTACTGCAGTCTCCTTTTGTATTAACACCACTCAGTAAGCATAAAATTCACACAACATGCCCATCATACTGCTTACACGTTTACGCCATCATGTGCAAGAAAGTTCGGAAACATCCATACCTGCCGTAGCTGACAGAGGAACAGCTTCATCTACCAGGCTGACAACATTGTCAGCTGTCTTACTCTTGGTAACTTCCAACATGTATGTGGACTTTCTGGTTATGATCTCTCCTGTCCAGTGGTTGGGAGCAATACATATATTTACCTCGAACACTGCTTGCACTGCATAAGCAGTTTGACTTAAGGCTAATCGCAATGTTTGTTCAGTTTGTTCATTTCCCATTTACCACCGCTGTCACAATTATGTTATTCGATTAGGATCAGGACTCAAAAAGTCGATTTCTAAAGTCTTTTTCTGTTTGTTGAGCTAAACCTTTGATAGACGTCAGCAGTTGACGCTGTAGCAGTCGTGGCAAAAATGTTGATTGTTTAAAAAGGTTTAAACACTGGTTACAATAGCAAAATTAAAACCTAGATCAGAGGTTCCCAAAGAGGGGGGTGCGAATGAAGCATATTGTTCAATGCTCTATATGTTCAACAAGAGAATGGTAAAACAACGGACTGGTTGAAGGGGGTGGAAAATGATTATCTGAAAAGGCGAGGGCGTTATTTTTAATTCCCGTTCTCGTTTTTGTTCTCGTCACGTTTGATCTGCTTGGAGAAGCGGTGCGCCCCTGGCCCCCATTCCTCCAAACACACAAAATCTCACTCCTTCCAATTGACCCAAGTTGAAACAGCTACATATAAAATGTGTGAAATGAATGATTCTGAAAACAAAAGTTTTTTTGGATGGGGGGGCGTGAAAACTTTCTTAGAAACCAACAGGGGGCCCAGCAGAGGAGGTTTAGGAACCACTGCCCTATGTGGTTAACCTCTGACCTAAGAGAACCAGCATTTCCATAGGTATTAACAAGCAGATTCATCAGTGTGGAAATGATAATGTGACTCAGTTTAAACGTCTCCACTGGCCATGAATAAACATCCGAGCTCTTTCAAACTTCAGATTCTTCCTAAAATTAGCTTCTTTAACATAGTGAGAACATTTCAAGGACTGTGTTTTCAGCCAATTAATCAGAGTGCACAATTTGCTGAAAGACTGCCAGAAGAGGGAAAGGACAAGTGAAGGAGGAGGAGGAGTAGAAGGAGAAGAAGAAGAGAACCAATGAAGGAGGAGAAGGCAGAGAAAATGCTGAGTGCTGACAGCAGGACAGATCTTCTTTGACCTTGAATAAGATGAAGGCTGACAACATGGGGACATCACACACAGAGATGGTCCACCAAAGTAAAGTTGGAACACCAGAGGGTCAGTTAAAATGTTAGTGTATGTTAATGGTAATCCATGGTGACCCTCACAGGTCACGGCAAATGTCAACAACATCAACATCTAACACAAAATATAGAACATGTCATCTCTCAACAAAAGGTCAAACACGTCATGACAAAAGTCTACTTGCCAATAAGTCCCTGGACAAGACACTTAACCCTTGATTGCTACTGAAGGCACTGTGTGAAAATGTAGGACAGAGCAGCCCGTGAATATCTGTTATACATGTATGAGTGTGAGAACAGGTGAAAATGGGTTCACGTTCATTTACAGAAAGAACGTTCACTCAGGACGGTAATGAAAATTGAGGGCCATGTTCAGAACATGTTCTTCCTGCTCCATTTTCACTGTTCCTGTGTTTGACACATTCCACTGGTGAAATGTTTCCTGACCTCAAAAAGTTCCTGTTGCTATGCAACAAATCTGCCTGGCACGAGAATAACAAGGGCTGCACAGAGTGCGCGCCCAAGCACAAACACACACAAATCTGCCTACATCGTGTACTTGTTAAAACACATTGGGTTATTGAGCTTCCACAAACAAAACATCTTTAATCTGTATCGTATTTGCCCGAATGAGCTTTTTGTATTACTTCCATGTTCAATCCCACCTGCTAAGTGCTCTGAGATTTAGTCGCAGCGCACAGAACACTAATGAACTAAAAAGCCCAAATGGCCCGGCAGACTATCCTTTTTCATTTACATCTTTATTTAAACAGGAACAAGTGGAAAACAACGTCCTGCTAGGTAAACACATTGGACAGCTAACGTGTTCCTTTAGCAGGCCTCCATTAGCTGAACAAATGAAAAGAGGAACATCGTGACCATCTTTATATTTCTCTAATGACCATCAAGTCGAAGGTTTTTATCAAATATCTTTATCAAATACATGTTGCCCAATATCTGGCATACAGGTAACACTGGTGTACACATCAGTGCCTGGTTGGAGGCCGTGAAGCGGCGAAAGTTTGTTTAGCCAAGAGAAGTTGCACAGGACGTGCCATCTTTTTTTTAACAGTATGGATTCATACATATATATATATATATATA
>NC_024317.1:11930018-11946149 GCF_000523025.1 Cynoglossus semilaevis
TATATATATATATATGTTTGCACTAACCTGAATGAATAATCGTAGTAGATGGATAAAATATGCACAAATAAATTTAAATAAAAAAATTAACTTTTTTTTTAAGCTTTTTAAGGTTGACTATTCAGTCAACCGAAATATATTTGAATTTTTCATAGTTTTCCTTGTGTCAAATATTGGTATTGGTAAATGTGATCAATAACAATTCCATTAGTTATAAAGCTCCTGATAAAGGCTGTAATGCTCCATTTTTATGCTTGATATGACAAACATTTAAGGCAAAGCAGTATATTTGAAGGCATGAGGTAAATATATACATATATAGAAGTATATGCCTAGAACATGAACTTAATTTTTCCTACACATTTAAGTAATATCAACATGTAACATGTACTTTACGGAGTTGTTTAAAAAAAGGTCAATGAGCCAGAGTGTGTAGTGCAGCAGCAACAGTAGTGTCATAGCTGAGAGCGAGTGTTTGAGAACCACAGCAGCTCAGCCATGAAATGGCAGACTGTGGTGAAGGTGGAAGTTATGAAGCGGGGGGAGGGAGGGCGACCAGTGCCGAAGAGCAGTGCGACAAAGTCCCCTCTCAGTCTGCTGAGTCAACCCAGAGAATTTCAACTCCCCTGGCAATGACATCAGTGCAAATGCTAAGACTGGAACTTTATGCTGGAGTTTTCAATGATTTACCAGCTGAAAAAAAAAAATGTTATAGCTCTGGGATGTGCAAAGTGTCAGAGAGAGTAATGCACCCTGAAGTTTCACTGAACTTTTAAGGAGTGGAAAGATGGTGTATGGAGTGAGAAATCAAGCTTTTGTATTTATCAGTCTGATGGACGGGCGGAGGCAGTAGACAGCCTGGCATGGTGGTGGAGTCGTAGAAATGAAGAACTTACATCCGTCTGTACTGTATATCTAATGTGTAATCTGCTGGTGGCAGAGAATCTCTATAAAGAATTAGCATGTGACGGTAAGTTTTGGTACATTCTGTTAACGTATAGCCTTATGCTCATTGTAGCTCACAGCCCTCTAGGGGCAGTGTTGGCCTGGTGGTTCAGGAAGTGGACTTCCATATTTCCGCAGAGTTCCGGGTTCGATTCCCAGGGGAACCACTTGCTTGGCGCTTGCTAGGGGCAGACTGTTGATAGCATATCTGCTGCTAACACAACAATTTCCCAAATATGAGATCAATATAGTACAAATGTATTTTATTTTATGTTTTGAGCTAACCCACTGCTCCCTAAGGTGACGGGTTAAAGGCAGAGGACACATTTCATTGTGTGATGTGTCACATTGACAAAATTTCACCTTCACTTTGACTTTTTTCTCTTCAAGAAAGCAAGATTTGAACTTTCTCAAAAGGTCACGAGGAAGCAAATATAAAACGTATATAAAGTAGGGATGCACCGATCCACATTTTTTCACTTCCGATCCAATCCCGATATTTTGGATTTGGATACTGACCGACACCGATACTACTACTCCCCCGAGTGGAGGGGGCTACATTAGTAGCAGTAGTAGGATTACCATCTACCATTCAGGAGTTCCCAGGTTTGATTTCACTTAGTCTCCAGTTCTAGGTAAGGATGCCTCTGCCATCCAGTGTAAAAAAAAAAAAACAGCGACAAATTACTCTGCACGCTACCGCTGTTGCAACCGCTGATGACGATACAATCCCAAATTGATTCTTTCCTAACTGTCATTCATGTTGCACATGCCTGTAATAATAAAAACAAGCAACGACCAGCTTGTCACGATACTGTCTCTGAGTCATAATAAACTAATTACATACAGGGCATTAAATGAATTTCAATGAGGGAAGGTGGAAAGAAGGGAGGCAATATTCAGCACACAAATTTAAAGTATATATATATGAATGGAGAAATATATTAATATTATAGATGCCATGTGGGACATTTCTGTAGGAAGCAGTGGTTCTCAAACTGTAGTGCGCTTATCAATGGTGAAGCGCTCTCTAGTGGTACACAGGGAAAATTCATATTTTCACATTTACATTTTTAATTAAATAAATCTGAAACATACCATGCACAATTAATAGAACATTTATACATAAATATCTTTATAAACATTGATAACCATCTCTCCTGTGGTGGAAGCTAACAGTGAAGGCCTGCTATATTCTAATGTTGGTCATCATAGTGGTACTCAGAGAGAGAGGTTATTGTTTTCTCAGGTGGTATAGAGTAGAAAAAGTTTGAGAACCACTGGTCTACAGGATGGACTCATGAATAATAGTTGACAGGATTAGAATAATTAGAAATTATAGTGTTATGTAATATAATATAATTAATATTTAATATATATATATATTCATAATATTGAAAATAATATATTTTCTCGATGATTGTATCATATATAAAAATGATCTTTACGGATTCAATTGAAAATTAGACAGATGCTATGTTGTCGTCAAGGCACAATATTTAGTTGGTTTCCACGTGTCAAACATAAAAGCCAAAAACCTAGTTTGCTGATGTCCGTCTTCAATGTTCTCCTCCTCTGACTACCCACACATCAGATATCACTATCTGCAACCTGGGCTGTTCAGTCACATTCAGCTCCTTCCTCATTTGCCGTCCATTTGGATTCAGCTATCTGCCACTACCACTACCCCCTACTAGACTCTGCCGGTCTCTGAGATTTACCTGCCTCACTGCATCAAACCCAATGTCAGACTGACGCTTAGTTCATGAATTCCAGCGCTTATCGTTCTTTTCAAAATCCCTACAGAGTTATGTCTACCTGAAGAAAATGAGTGCCGAAATTCTTGCCTACTGCCTATTCCATTTACTGCAAGGGGGGCTATAAATGCAGCAGTATGAAAATACCCTGGTCAATAAGGGTGGCTCCAAAGATACTTCATTTTGTTTCTGAATTTGGTGTCAATGGCTAAATTGAACTCTGTTAACATTCTGTCAAACGCTCATCTTCTACCACTAAATTATTTTTTATGGCAGCTGAAACCTAACGCAGCTGTCCTGGGTTAGGGTCTGGGTACACTTTGTACAATTAGTCAGTCTATCTCAGGGCAACATGTAGAGCCAAACAAATAGTCACACTCACATTCATACCTACAGTCAATCTAGAGTGAACAATTATCCTCAATCCTGAATGTTTTCGGAGTCTGGGAGAAGGGTAAAGTACTTAGACAGGCGGGTAGAACCAGCAAACTCCATTCCGACTTAGGGCTGCTCGATTATGGAAAAAAAACAAAACAATTATTTTGACTCATTTTAGATCACAATTATTCAATTTGAGAATTTGTTTTTATTCAAGTTTTAAACTTTATTCAATGTAAACTGACAAAAAACTGACTGTTCCGCAGTTTACTTCATTTACCTTAGTGTGTTCTGCTCCCAGTCAGTAAGGTTTCTGCTTGCACTGTGGCCGAAATCAACATCTATTCAATCAACGGAAAGAAACCAATTTCTCACAAAAGTAATCAGCTGCATTTGAGTCATTTTACCACCTCACTACAATGTATATGCAAATAACAAATACTGACTGAACAAGAGCAATATGAAATCAAGACGAATGGAACCATAACCATTTTATTCTTATGTATAATTGGTGGAAGTCAAAATCATGATTAAAATTAAAATTCGATTAATCGCTCAGGCCTTATACAGACGGATGACGAATCGGAACCTGTGATCTAACCAGTTTTTGGCCCGGGTGGCCCATCTGACACAGCCCTGATAACTAATTCCGATACGTACTCCATGTACGCACAAAATATCTTGCTATCAAAATATTTTTAAAAACAATAATGTGATAATTAATGAGACTAGTAACTGCTCATCAGTGTGGACCAATCAGCTTCAGGTCTGAATGCAAACGTGAAAGGAAAGGAAAGGAAAGAAAAGGAAAGGAAAGGAAAGGAAAGGAAAGTGAACTACTTTAGGAAAGGAAAGGGAAAGGAAAAGGAAAGGAAAGTGAACTACTTTAGGAAAGGAAAGGGAAAGGAAAAGGAAAGGAAAGTGAACTACTTTAGGAAAGGAAAGGAAAGGAAAGGAAAGGAAAGTGAACTACTTTAGGAAAGGAAAGGGAAAGGAAAAGGAAAGGAAAGTGAACTACTTTAGGAAAGGAAAGGAAAGGAAAGGAAAGGAAAGTGAACTACTTGTCATTGTGACACAACCAAATGTGACCTCTGCTTTTAACCCATCACCAAAGTGAACAGGGGGCAGCTTTGAGGGCTTTGCCATGCTCATAGTACCTCAGTGGTAACTTGGCAGCTGGTGGACTCGAACCTGAAACCTTCCAGACCACTAACCACTAAGCCACCACTGCCCCAAAGGGCAGTAATTACTGTAGTAATTACAAATAAAATATACAATAAAGGGGGGGTGATTGTGGTGCGTGCAAACCTGACAGTCATATTGACGGCCATGCATTTTTCTGTGCTGAGAGTGTGATGTAATGAGAATAAGATATATATTGTGATTAAGTTACTAAAAATAACTACGGGAGGCAACAAAAGAGTCCTTTGGAATCCTGGAAAACTGTATAGCAGTGAGTAGGTGTGTGTGTGTGTGTGTGTGAAAGTTATAGCCCCTGCACCACAGATGCATCAATGGCGCATGGAGAAACTGGGCCGGCATCCAGCACAACCTCTGCAGCAGATTTAGGTGATACATAACTCTCTTTCTTCCTCTCAAACACAAATAGGCGTCAAGAACAAGCTGTTTTCTAACTAATGACTGAAGCCGTTAATCAAAGCAAAATCTGCACGGCCACCATCCCAATGAATGGTTATTTTTTAATGGGCGCAGGGTCACAATACCTACGACTGACCAGACTGGTACAATATACCACCAGCAGTTGGCTGAAATTTATTGAAGCCCATATCAAGAAAAATCAATTACCTTTTTTTTTTTTTTTTTAACCAGCACTGCGGTGCAGTAGTGGTGCTGTAGGACCTAGGAGAGGTGTGCTGTAAAAATCTGTCATACCTAGAAAGTTATGACCTTGTGTGAACATTGCTGAGTCAGTGTAAATGTTAAAGGTTCAATAAGAAACTAACTGGTCCATTTAAGGGGTAGAGGTGGGATTTAAAGCCAAGGTTAGCTAAGGAGGTAACAACCTCCAACACTTTTCATGCTAACAAAAAAAAGGTCTCATTTAAAAATCTATTTTCAACTGCTTTTACCAGTTTAACACAATTGAGTTTTCTAAAAATACTATTGGCTGCCCAATAAATATAGCATGTCCACGCGCTGTACATGCACTGAATAGACAGATGAATAAATAGCATGTGAACTAAAGCCAGCTAACTGAAGCTAGCACAACATGCCCTTGCCATGTTTTGACTGTGTTGGAATTACTTCTACCAGTTTCAACAAAACAATAATTAATAGGTCGTTTAAAAGCTCGCCATCACAAACTAACCAAATGTGAAACAGCTGTAGCCACGGTAAAAGCAGCTAGCACAGAGGCTAACAACAAAAAAAACAAAAACAAAAGAGTGAATGTTTGTATTCAACAGGTCTTTGCAAAAGTTCAAAAAGTTAACCAGAGACCAGAGACAGTGACAAGGCAATGGATAATAAAAGGCCATTGATAACAAGCCTTTTTTTCTGGGCTCAAGAACCAAAGATTTAGCCAACTCATGGGCCATTCTAATCTATTATCACATTTAATCTCAAGTTGTTTAAAATAACAGATAATGATGGCCTGGCGTTGAAGTCTGGAAAAGGTTTCTGCAACACTGTTGCGCTAAACTCACAGATGTGTGTTGTTATTATTTGACGACACAGTGCCGATTGTTGTTTTCTTCACTGTTCTCTACTTGTTACATAAGGCTCTGTTTGTTTGTGTTTTTCTTTGTTCTGTGATATGAGAGAGAAGTAAGAGGGGAAACCAGGCAAATTCTACAGCAGAGAGTCCACAGAGTGAATTACCTGGTGACTGTCACGATCTGGTGGGCAAAATAAAATGGTTGTGTGGGCCGGACATATGTAATGAAAAGTCAGTTATCCAAACTCCAAACTGCTGACTTGGGTTGAAAGGGCACAGTTAACGCAAACCGGCGGGTCAGCTAATATAAGCGTAAGACGTGAAAAACAGTCATTTTGACAAATGCATTTATGCAGAAGATACACTTGTCTTCGCCAAGACCATGTCAGCAGACATCAAGAGAAGAAGAAACATGCACATCTCAGGGGGATCGGAGACACAGCAGCCTGCAATAACAGGGTTGCTTGAAATGAATTGTTCTCTTCTTACTCAGTAACAGTTTGTCCCTCAGGCTGTTTTCTCAGATGAGAGGAATGTGGTCCCCTGAACACACTTAACATGCAAATCTGAGGCTGACCTCAAACTCAGAGCCTCTGCAGGCCAGACACGATACAGGGTGCAATTTCTTTACAAAGTTTCTACTTTTCAAACCTCGTCCTGAGCAGTGGGATCGTTGGGATCACTGACGAGTTCTCCCTGTGCACTTTACTGAGAGATTTCAGGTTCAACTATCTGTTAATTATTTATTATTAAAACTATTATTAATAATAACATCAAGAACAAATGCAATAATAAACTTATAAAAAATTATATTTTTAAATTATTTATTTATTATTTCTACCTTTTAATCCTTTGTAGAGTCATGACGGGAGCTGCCGCTAATCCCAGTAGATATTAGGTAAGAGTGATATACAGGCTAGCATCCATCACTAACGCACATGTACAATTTGGTAAATGTTTGATGATGATTTGTTAGGTTATAAACTGTTTTTTTTTTTTTAATGGGGTATCAGTTTAAAAGGCTGAAGAATAAGCCCGTAAATATATATTTTTAAGCTCCAGTCACATAAACCAACTCATCATCACCACCTACTGTCATGCTGGCCACACGGTGAAAGTGGTGGTTACATTGATCTTTGGTCTTTTTGTGAGGCGGCTGTTGTTGTTTTTTTCACTCTAAATATATTTAAGTGTGAATGTAAAGTATGGCTGTGAAAGGATTTAACCATTAAAGATGAATCAAACTTAATGACCTGTACCCTTGTCCTCTCCTTTACACCAAAAATTGAATCTTGGAGGAAAAAGCAATTATTAAATGACCTTCAAGAAAAATCCAACAATTCCTGCACAAATCTAGATTTTAAAAGCCTCCCCATTCTCTTCCTTTTGGCTGAGTTCCATCCAATTTTTCAGTTCTTTCAACTTCCACTTTGTTCTTTTATCATCGCCATTAAAATGAGCTAACTTAGAGGGCTGAATGAACCCGGTAACCCTACATGTGTCCAGTAACGAATGCTATTTTAAGAAAAGTATGCCGCTTCCATGAGGCAGTATGAAGGCCGTTTTTTTTTTTCTTTCTTTCTTTCACCCACTATCACGGCCCCCTCAGAAACTAACAGTGCAGACAGAGAGCAGCATCTGCGTGGTTTCTTTTTCTTTTAGTGGAGCAGAGACTGTGTGTGAGCAGGTAGCTCCTCACACTGCACCCGTCCCGCACTGTTCTTTGGTGCACTGAGTGCGTGGGTTCATTGATTGTATCTCCGTCTCCTGGCACTTTAATGGCCGTGGTACACTTGTCTCTGAACTGAGCATTAGCATGGTCAAGTTATTTCCTCTCAGGGCCTATTTCCACTGACCCAACAGGATTTTTCCGTTGGCTCCGTGAAAGTTGTGTAAGAAAATTTGCAGGCTCCATTCTCTCCTAATTCCATGCTGATACAGTAAGCCAGACTCATTATTGAATTATTAGACGTTTACTAATAATAATTGGGTTTTTTTTATTCTAAACAATGCAGATTGTGTTAAATGAAGCATAAAAAGGATTGAGTTTAAAAAAAACAGAAATAGTTTGCTCCTCTTCCATGGCAGAGAAAAAGGAAGGCTAATGAGAAATGGGGAGGACAGAAACAAAATGGGAGGGTTAGTTCAGGTAGAAGCAGTTTCCTCCTGCAGTATAGTCAATGTTCTTTAAAAAGAAAAAGAAAGAAAAAACAGCCTGCCAGTCTAACATTTCTGCACTGTGCCCCCCTCCTCTTCCCAGTTCTCCATTATCCTCGTCCTATTCCTAGATTTTGGCAATTTTGCACTTTTTAAAATAGGACAAAAATGTCTTCCAATACATGTTTTAAAATTTATATTTTTCTATTTAAATTTTTACTTCTTAAAGGTCACTGCTGATAACTGAAAAATAAGCATTTGAAAGAGCAAGATCATTAAATCAAATTGCAACCAATCCTTGTGACCCCTTTGAATGTGGTCCAGAGTTCAGACCACTTAAAAACACAAGCAATTACGATTGGCCAATAGTTAATGAAACACTGCTCTGAATCAGCCAAAAAAAATTAGGGTCAAATAACCAAAGCATTTCTACTGGGACATGACTTCTCTGAACCTCGCACACACACAGACACACACACACTACACATAATTTGCGTGTCTCTCTCTCTCTAAAATAACTTCTATACCTGTTCCATTCTAGATATAGCTGAAGGAAAGCCAAAAAGATGTACGAAAAAGAAAATGAAAAAATATCAAATGTATCAATGAAGATGAAAGAGCTATTTATTTCCCATAACCTCCATGAAAATTGACACTTACTCCAACCCTGGGTGGTGTTTTTTTAACTCATCAAGGACTGGAATTCAGTTTCTTTCAAATGTCATTCTATTTTGGTGTAGCTGGATTAAAAAGCTTTTTTTAACGTCATCCTATTTTGGTGTAGCTGGATTAAAAAGCCTTCTGTACAGCTTCACTAATTGAAACAGATTTTCATCAACGTTTGGTTATAAATCCTATATTTATATATACTTTTCCATATTTTTTAAAAACTGTAAACATCAATCTCAAGCCTTCCATTTAAGCTTGAGTATTAACAGATGAATTGAAAATGTCCGTAGCACAGAATTCAACGCATACACCCAGCAGTTCAATTCTACACTCAAAACGTTTCTGAATAAAATCACCAAAACCTTAAAATCCACCACTATGATTATCATCTCACTTAAACTGTGATCAGGCAAATGTGTGGTTTCACCCCAGAGAGGGCAACGCTAGGGCAACATGACGGGAAGATCACTATTTACATTCAAATTACACCTACATCCAATGGAAAGTCTTCATTCTCAGGATACAGTCAACTCCACAGAGAAACACTTTGGACTTAAACTCGTCGACGTTTCAGTAGCACCCTATCTACTGAATGACTGTTTGTTTTTTTTAAAGAAAAATCTCAAAACAAGTTTCTTTTCCAGGTCTCTCTCTGTTTTGAACAACACAAACAAAGTTGCTACCCAATGACCACCAGACATTTCTTTCCGCATGAAAGTGTGGCGTAAGAGTGATTATATGGCTGATATCAGTGGGAGTCAGATGCACTGAGACCTTTAGTGAAGATGCCCTTTAAATCGCAGGTACAGAAAATATGAAGTGGCACTAAAGGCTTAAAAGCTACAAGAGTCCACTACACGGACAGTTTCTCCATGGTAACAAAACACATCGCTTGTACCCAACAGACACGGCAGTGTTTTAAAATGGTTTACTTACAGCGAAACTGCAGAGAGGAGGACGATGTGCTGGCAGTGCTAAAGTACAGTTTCCACAGGTATGCCTTTGGTGCTGAAGATAGTCGTGGCGTCCTGTCCGAGGCTAAGTCTATATATAACCTAGAGAAGCTGTAGATGAAGCAGGCTGGGAGGCAAATCTAACTTTTCCATGTCCCGGTGACAGTTTTGTCACGAGAAAACTCATTGTGAGAAGCTGGAAAAACTGCACGGCACAGGAAAGGAAGGAGAACAAGAAGCTTCACTCCAGGACTTGGTCCCTTGAATAAATGAAGGCGAAGGAGGGCGGGGGGGCAGGGGGGGCGACTTCAGGGGAGAGACAGAGGGAAAGCAAGAGAGGGAGACAAGGAGGAAGAGAGCTGGTCTTCTGTTCGCACAACTCTGGACCTGCTCAATGACTTCTGGTAATACCACACACAGAGTTAGCAACCGAGTTTGAATGTTTTACCCGTGTGTGTGTGTGTGAGGGGACATGGGGGGGGGGTTGTTCTGCAGGTACTTCAGCTTCTCCCACAGTCCAAAGACATCCTATTAGGTTAATGTCTCACTCTAAATGGACCGTATGTATTTATGGACGGATTGATGGAATGTTGGATGGACGGATGGATGGATGGACTTTATTGATCCCAGGCTAGGAAATTACAGACTGTGAGTGTCTGAATATGAGGACCAGTGATGGACTGGTCAACTAGGTGGTAATCAGTACTCAAATAGGAGGGGCGCGGTGAGGTGACAGGTGGGGCTTTCAATGGAATATGGCACGCTGGACATAAGAGTACCACTGCTGTAATGCTTTTGCGTTTGTTTTTCTTTAGGGTTCTAACAGTTGACATTATAGTTTTTCACAGCTGGAAGTTCCAAGACAGTTCAGTTTTATTCGGAAATCCATCTGATCAGGATTAGCTTCAACATGCCTAGGTTTTTTTTTAACCCATTATAATATACACCAAATGTTTACGTCAAACTATTGAAGCTTTGCATCAGGTTTTGATCTAGTTCCATTTTTGTGTTTTTGTTTTTTTTGGTTCTCAAAAAGCTGCTCAAAAAGAGCTGGCTTTCAGAGAAGGATGGTGGGCGAGACAGCCGAGATACTCGTCTGGGTGGGACTAAAGCTCTTATCTGTGTTCTCTTTAGGGTTGTCACAATATCAGAGCCAAGTAGTCACATGCCAATACCTGTTAATTTCCACGATTCTCGATTCTTATTCAACACCACACATGAAAAAACCCAGAAGCCATGGACTTTTAAAGTCAATACTTTATTAAAAACTGCTTCAAATTGTTAAGTATTTACAATCACTGTACATCATATTTTTGCACAGAATTTAAATTGCAGTACCAGCTGCCTGGAGGTAACTTTACATTCAGACAGAGGAGCAGCAGTGGCCTGTAGCTTCTCAGAGAATACTGTGCTTATAAATATGGTCATAACAACAACAACAACAACCACCAACTATTTTACATTCAAAAAAAAAAGAAAATAGCAGAGGCTGTGATTCTTGGCCGTTGGTGTGTGTCTTCCTCAGACCGATACTGTAAAGGAAAAATAAAGTTTAAGTCCAAGTAACATAACACAGAGACCATAATGACTCATAATGTCACATGTTACATGACGATATCATTACATTATATTAACCATGTGTTAACAAAAGGGAGCCAGTATTAGAGGCCTACGCCTCTGTAAACACAGTGAGCTGGCTCTCAAGCCCAAAAAACTGAAAGTATATTACGTATAATGTGACAGAACTGTTAGTAAACTGAAACTCACTCACCTTGAATTTTTTTCAATCAAGACTTCCTGTCTTTCTGGTGTTTTGTCAGGTACGGCTGTGTTTTTGTTTTTGTGTATTTAGGCGCTCCGCATTCATCTGCCGCTAATGAGTTTCTCCTCACGCAACTCCTACTACCTGGCGTATCGATGAGCCGAGGCGTTGGGTTTTTTAACCCACACATGCTGAAGCCATTTTTGAAAGACAGTGGCTGCTCTTCTTCGCTCAGTGGTCATACGCGCATACTGCCCCCGACGGTTCATTGAAGAATCGACACGGCTCGCAGTACTTGGTATGGATGGTACCGGAAAAAAGCTTGCATCGATGTATTTTTCACATGTTGGCATCGACTTAGTAGAGAAGTATTGGTTCTTTTGACAACCCTAGTTCTGTGTCATTTAAGTAGTCAGTAACGACGACCCTACAATCTTAGAAATAAATGATCTGAATTGGTTTTGAAATTTCTAGAATTGTAGGGGAAAGTAAGAAAAGAAGGTCTCTTTTTAGGTTATATTTCATATATATACATATATATATATATACGCATATATACATATATGCATATATACATATACATATATTCCTATATATGTATGTATGTATATATATATTTACACAAAAGGAAAATGATGCAGAGTAAAATAAGTATTAACAGAATAAAGATGACAATGATGAGGAGACTGGGAGGTCTTCCCATGCTCCCCTGCCCTCTCTGCTGGATTTGGACATCTCCCACAGACTGAGCTGTAAATAGAGAGTATCCCTCCCACCTCCACCCCGCCACCCAATTACACACACACACACACACACAAACTCAAAAACCACACATACAGTTTCCATGACTTCAGCGGACATTATAGAGACATACTTTCATTTCCTGGAGACCTCAACAAATCTACAAGTTCTTCTCTCTCCCTCGTGTGAATGTCACTTTTCCATATAGTTGATATCGAGCAAAATAGTGAAGCTACCTAAAAACTAAAAAATATTTGTTATCACATGGCCACTCATGATTTCTACAAACTACTTTGGACAAAAAACTTTGACTATACAGTATATTCCTTAAATATCAGGCTGGAATTGAAGATGTATTGTGTGTCTTTCTTCCAAATATTTATCTAATCTAAAAAAAAAAGATCCAAGTTTAACCTGTTTTTTTGACTGCTTTGAGCGGATTTAAACGGTAACAATAAAAACATTCCACAGCACTTTAAAGTGTCCAGATTTGACACATCAGTTCATAAAAGTGAAGGTGAATTATTGTCATTGTGACACAGCACACCGCTGCACACAAGAAAATGTGAATTCTGCCTTTAACCCATCACCATTCTACTAATCACCATTAATAGAACCTCAGTGGCACCCTTAACCACAAAGCCACCACTGCCACCATAGATGAGGAAATGTCACCAACTTTCATGCAGAAAAAGAAAGGATGACATGTACTGTAGTCAACACAAAAAATGAAATGGGTCAAATTTGCATGTAACATAATAGAAAGGCTAATGAGTTGGCGAGGTCACTGGTTGTGACGTATGATTTCTGGAAGCAACGGCGTTATGTCGTATATATGTTGTGCATTGCTGGAATGTGCTAAATAAATATATTTATTATAATATCATTTTCATTTTATTACAATGCTTTGATTTTAATAAGGTTATGAATGGCAGTCGTAGCCATTAATGCAATGGTTCAGTGTTTTCAGTTTTTGGCGTCCATTCTGGTGGAAACCTGATTAAAACATTCTACTTCTATCCTAAATCTATAACCATTCTTGGATCACAACCAAGTCATCATCAGCTCAGTTTATGGGGCTATAACTTACACTATCCAGAAAAATCTTTTTTTTATGTAACGCTGCATACAGGCAGACAAACACAGTCATAAATATGGCCTCCTTGTCGGAGGTAATAAGAACAGGCAATCTTGGCTAATTAACTGTGAGTGATATAGCACAACACCTTGGCATCTGTAAAGCTTTTTTTCCCCCAAGATGCAACAGAACACAGTGATAAAATATATTGGAAACATGCCACTGAGAAAGAAAGAAACAACAACGCAAGGACAACGTCAATGTCATACTGTAACTACCTGACTTCTATTCTGTGTTCAAAATGACTAATGACTGTGACCGAGCGAGTGACCTCAGTGTGGTATATTACCGTCAACATCGACGTTCAGACACGCAGACAAAAAATGTTTTAATCTCCACTCTTCCTCTGCAACACGCTAGGCTTTACATTTCCAGTCGAACTAAATGAGCTTTTCCACTGTGACCCCTGTGACTTGAGGGTCACAGGGGTCGACTAATATGAAACCATTTCATATTTATTTATTTATTACTTGTAAACCATCAGTCAGAGACACATAAAATAACATGTCCACATGTTCACGGTAAGGGTATAAATCTGGGGTGTCAAACCTAAATTCACAAAACAAAACTGGGATGAAGTCAAGGGGCAAACTCAATACTTATTGAAAAACTGACTGCAATTCTGCATGTTTTTCCTTCTCTTCAGATATAACATAGCACATACACCGCAAATGCTACAAATCATATATATATATAGCGGCTATATACTGGCGGGACAACTCTAGTACACATTTGATAAGATCTCATGGGCCAAATATAATTACACTGTGGGCTAGATTTGGGCCCTGGGCCCGAGTTTGACACATGCGGTATAAATGAGCCCGGTGTTCGGCTACAACTGTCACCGTGAAGCTGTTTAGAATGAAAACGTACAACATGGATCCAAGTGGATATTGCAGTAAACCTAAGGGACCCTGTTAGTTCGTTCACCTGGAAAACTCAATGAAAGCCAATCAGGATATTGATTTGTTAGTTGGATAGCATCACCCACAGACCTTGCTGACTTTTAATTTGTTAAGTCAACAGCAGAAGTCTTTAACTTGGTCTGTGAAATTATAAAACTATTTTATTTACAATAATAAATGAATAAAAAAAAAAGATCTTTTTTTGTTTATTAGTAATACACACAATATATTGTGTTGCCACAATTGCTGTAATTGATGCGAATCAACCTCAGTGCCGCTCAGAGAAAATGGCACCAAACAAAAAGCTCTTCTGACTTGACCATTTGCCAGTCTCTATTGTCCTTCCTTCTCATCCAGAGTGACAAAATGTATTGTGAAATAAAGCTCTGTACGTCCTTGTCCACATCGTTAGTATCACTGACTCATAAGCAATGCGCAATGTAGCTCAAGTTCTACTGTACCTCCGCTGCTGCATGAACAAAAACTCATTCCCACTCTTCCCAAAGCCACACAGTCAGACCCAGAGTAATATGAACAGCAAGTCAGCAGCAAAGAACTTAGGTGTGCACTTAGGAGGTTCCCGCTGTGCCTCATATGTAGAAGGAATTTTAAGCCGTGGAAATACGAGAACACAAGAACAACATCCTTAAACATTATGTTAAAAATACACACACAAAACTCATTGAAGGTTGTAACTGTTATTCTTCCAACAGAAGCAATTCAACAATAAGGGGTTTGAGAAGAAACAGCAAACGTGTACTTGGCCAGAATCTCAGATCTGGTGTAGTCTGATATGGCACGGAATACAACAACACAATGGCATATCTAAGAACAGACCTTGGAGAGAAATATTCCTGACGTTAACTGAGCTAAGCTGAATTTTGATTAGAGCATTTAAACAGCCAAAACAATCCGTCACTTTGAATTTATTACGTCGAAATTACACCACAAACGACTGGCAATTGGTCCGGTCGCCACTCAAGTGGAATTGAGAGAGAGAAAAGGGAAGAAATGAGAGAACAGTGAGAACACAGAGTGAACTGACTAGTTTCTTATTCATTTGTCCAAATTTCCGGCGACGGTCACCATGTCGATTCCCCACAATAGTTTTGCCTCATTACTGCATTGAGCAATCGAACAACGATGAAATGAATTCTAATGCGATGTCATCAGAAGAGAAGCAGTCTACAGCAGTCAGGTATAGCCAAATGAGGGATAGCAGCTTTATTTACCCTTGTACATATTTACTGTAAACTACATTTGAGGTTTGGGAGTCTTGCCAAGTGTAGGATTCAAACCAGCAGTCATCCCAGCACAGGCCTAATCCTTACAGTGAGCGTATTGATATTTGTGTAAGCAGCATATAATTAACTTTTAAAAACTGTTTTTTTAACGACAATTTGACTCTTGTTTATTTTGCCCCTCAGTTTCAGCCAAATTTCTAACATTCACTTCGTCGTTCAGCACGGTACACACTACAATTGCTGTCAGACGCATCCTCGCACTCTGTGCCAATGTCACGTCGTGCCTGCACTCATTTCCAACGGCAGACACTGGACAGGCTGTCCGCTCTCTCCTGCAAATGTGTCAGCAGCAAGACATCAGTGTTTACCGCGCGAGAAACCCAAGGTAATTAGGTATGCATTACTCAGTGTCACAGTAGCAGTTCTATACGTGCTACCTGTTGTAAAGATGATTAATGGTGATGGCAGTATGCCATAGCACACTCATCATTTATTTTTATTACTCTTTCTCGCATACATGTCACTTTATTATTAATTCACCTACAGGGTCTTGTCCTTCACTGTGTGGTGGTTCTATAATACTATTTCAATTATCGTGTGCACAACGATGCTAATTGAGTATCCACACATCCGCTAATTGTAGAAAGCTTCTATTTATCGTAGGACCTCAAGTTTAAAATACAATCTTAGCTTGTCTCAGATCATCATCAGGCATATATATATATATATATATATAAAATTTTTCACATTAATAATTTCATCATTTGGCTCAGTCGAAAGGGTTTACAAAAAACAACCTCAATTG
>NC_024317.1:11947276-11999980 GCF_000523025.1 Cynoglossus semilaevis
AGAAATGAGAGAACAGTGAGAACACAGAGTGAACTGACTAGTTTCTTATTCATTTGTCCAAATTTCCGGCGACGGTCACCATGTCGATTCCCCACAATAGTTTTGCCTCATTACTGCATTGAGCAATCGAACAACGATGAAATGAATTCTAATGCGATGTCATCAGAAGAGAAGCAGTCTACAGCAGTCAGGTATAGCCAAATGAGGGATAGCAGCTTTATTTACCCTTGTACATATTTACTGTAAACTACATTTGAGGTTTGGGAGTCTTGCCAAGTGTAGGATTCAAACCAGCAGTCATCCCAGCACAGGCCTAATCCTTACAGTGAGCGTATTGATATTTGTGTAAGCAGCATATAATTAACTTTTAAAAACTGTTTTTTTAACGACAATTTGACTCTTGTTTATTTTGCCCCTCAGTTTCAGCCAAATTTCTAACATTCACTTCGTCGTTCAGCACGGTACACACTACAATTGCTGTCAGACGCATCCTCGCACTCTGTGCCAATGTCACGTCGTGCCTGCACTCATTTCCAACGGCAGACACTGGACAGGCTGTCCGCTCTCTCCTGCAAATGTGTCAGCAGCAAGACATCAGTGTTTACCGCGCGAGAAACCCAAGGTAATTAGGTATGCATTACTCAGTGTCACAGTAGCAGTTCTATACGTGCTACCTGTTGTAAAGATGATTAATGGTGATGGCAGTATGCCATAGCACACTCATCATTTATTTTTATTACTCTTTCTCGCATACATGTCACTTTATTATTAATTCACCTACAGGGTCTTGTCCTTCACTGTGTGGTGGTTCTATAATACTATTTCAATTATCGTGTGCACAACGATGCTAATTGAGTATCCACACATCCGCTAATTGTAGAAAGCTTCTATTTATCGTAGGACCTCAAGTTTAAAATACAATCTTAGCTTGTCTCAGATCATCATCAGGCATATATATATATATATATATATAAAATTTTTCACATTAATAATTTCATCATTTGGATCAGTCGAAAGGGTTTACAAAAAACAACCTAAATTGTGTATTGGTGTGTTTATCTACTGTGATGCTACCTGTATTTTTTGTTTTTAAATGGGGGCTTTGGGGACCAAGTAAGTAGAAATTATGCTTTTTAAATAGAGACCCTGCTGGTCAGCTATGCTGCTACTACAGTCTTCTGGGGGCAGCATTACAAAAAAAAAAAAAAAAAAAAAAGGAGGTGATCGCCATCTTAAGTGAGGACACAAGGTCGCAAGGAATTCAGTTTGCCCTGAAGTGCATTTATTATTTCTAGCTGGCTGGCTACTCTCTAGAACAAATTCCAAAAAGTTTTGAACAAATTTAAAATCATTAGCTCGTTTAACGAATGCCACATTATTAGTTTTCTGGTGTAAAAACTGAAAATAATCTTTGCAGTCATCACCCAGAGCTAGATACATCACGGATATTCTTCCAGTCCATCAGTGCCACATTTAGATGTAAACTACAATATATTGTATCACAGCACCTATTGACCTGGACACACTATTGCGCCCCCTGCAGGGGGGGGGGACGAAATGCAGTGCTCGTTGTTTATACAACGATAAAATGGGAAAAAAATGACTTGTACATTATTTAATAATTAAAAAAAAGAACCGTAAAAAATGGAAATCTAAGCGTGGTTTCAACGCCTCTCTTGCACTGCATACTACATTGAACGTCTCTGTGGCAACGACCGACGACGGAATGAACGGGTAGCAACAGTGTCACTTCTGCCGGAGCATCTCACTACAGATGTCTGCACATTTCTCCTATAATCCCGCCTGACATTGGCAAACCAAAAATACGTGCAATGCAGCGACTAAACAACGTTAACATCACGATGACTGACATAAGAATGAAATTAAGTGTTGTCATCTTAAAAAAAAAAAAACCGAATCTGTCGCTGGTCCTACCTGTTTGTGCTGATCCGGGATGAGGATGAGGAGGAAGAGGCGGGTGTATCAGGATGAAGATGGATGCTGCTCTCTCTCAGTCACGACGCAGTCCCAAATGTGCTTATTCACTTTTCACCGTGCAGTCACACCAGCGCAGCTCCTTCGACTATTGTAGCACCAAGAAAAGAACGGGATTAATTGTTATTTACAAATGCGTCACAGTTTAAGTTTTGTTTTTCAGCATTAGGTAAAATAACTGGAAGCAACAACCAGGTGTAATTAACTGTATCCCGCATAACTAGACTTCAAAAATGTTGTATTATTATAAAAATAAAAATGATAAAAAAGCTTATACCAAGGTTTTGACAGTTGACAGCGAACGAAACAAGCAATTAGCGTTTCATACAAAAGAGAATACATATATTTTAGAGAACATGTAAAGAATATCTGCATAATGTGTGCATTTTTGTCATATATTTGGAAAATGTTACACACTTCGTTCCTAGTATTGTATGTTTAGTGAACACAGAAGTGACAAACGGGAGTGACACTGCATTAGCGACAACACTTCCTAAAGACGCACAATTGCAATGCAATTCTCAGGTATAGATATTTCCAAGCAAATTTACAGAAAACCCTGGAAATGGCTTAAAATGAGAGGACCATTCTCGCGTCTACTATTTTTACTACGCTAGGCAAGGAGTTGTATACAATGTCGTAGGTAATGTAACATTAATTAAACGATAGAAATGATAAGACATAGCTACCGCAGCTTTACTTCTTGGGTTTCATTACCAATTAAAGTAAAATAAATAAATACTGGTCGCTTGTTTCCGTACATATTCATATAATTTAACATTAATATTCATGAACAATTCCTGCAATTTAGTAATTAATATTTACCTTTCCTGTTTCTTTTTTGCGGAGACACAGCTGCCACGAATTAGCATCAAATTAAGCTTTAATTCTTCACACCTGTGAGTTGTTGGAGCGTCGTTCGTAATTGGCAGAGACTATCACTTGCGGCGTTCAAGGAGCGTGTGATTTCGAAGTTTTGTTGTTTTTTCGAGGAATTTATAAACATTTTAACAGTTTAAAACAGAAAAGGATTATCTGAAAGATAGCAATGGCTATGGTTAGTGTACCTACTTAGCGGAAAACTTGAACAGTCCTGATACAAAAATTCCCAAGTTTAAATATTTGTTCTTTCTTCTGTGACAGGAAATTTGCTGACATCACCCGAAGGCAAGTTGCAATGGGACGTTCGTTAGTTTCGAACGTGTCCTAAAGGAGGTTAGGATAAGTTCGAGAACAGAACATTCAACAACAATCAACTAACTAGTTTAGGTAAACATGATCTACTTCAGGGTGTCTAAAAAAAAACTCCGTATGAATTTTTTCATATGGAAATATATGGGTAAACATTGAATCTGGATCAACCAAAGCTTATTATTATAAGCACATGAGAAATTAAATTTGAAATAAAACACACATCGGTAGTATTTATTTCTTATTATGTCTCTTTATCTGTAGCCTTTTGAGTTCCTCTTTAAAGTAGTTTTTTTTCCCACAGGCCAACAAAAAAATAAAAATAAATAAAATGTATGCGCTAACCGCTAATACTACAAATCCTGCCAGTATATAGTGGCTATATAATGGCGGGTCAGCTCTACTACACATTTGATATGATCTCACAGGCCAAATATAATTACACCAGGGGCCACAAATAATTTTACATTTTAGCACTTATTACAGGAAGAAATGTTCTTCTTAAAAAAACATTGAAAAAAGTGAAGAAAGAAAAATGAACAGAAAGGAATTACAGAAAATCATTTGGGACCTATTTATTTTATTTTATTTTAATCGTCTTGTCCTGATGTAGTGATGCACATCATTGTTGAGTCTGTTTGTATTGCCTTGAAAAAACACCCAATACCATATTTATTTGCTTTTTTAGTGACATCGTCATTACCTGCCTGTGGAGTCCTGCAGCTCTTCTTCTATTATACATCTACAGTTGTTTCCTTGGACCTGTCAGTCACACATGGTGTCAATTCATATACGTCAACTCCCAGGTTTTATCATATATTTTCCTCTAAATGAGAATGTACTCTACGATTACTTTTATTTTTATGCATTTAGTGAACGCCCCTGTTCTAGTGGTGCTCGGTAGCTCAAGATTAATGGTAATGGATCTTGTAAGAGGTGTTGGGACTGCCAGACCACAGTCCCCAGTTGAGGGGAGTGGACATGTGGGTGGACATAAGTCTTTATCATGGTGCTAACATAGATTGGAACAGACCTTGTAGGGTAGCATTAGTGATATGAATTTGATGTGGGCAGCTATAGGTAGCCAATGTAGATCACTGGGGCGACATGTGCCCTTTTAGGCAGATTGAAGACCTGACAGGCCACTGTGTTCTGGACCAGACAACAGAGCTGTTTCAGTGGAGTGCCTGGTTTTAAAGCCAGATTGGTTGGAGTCAAGGAGGTTGTTTTGAGAAAGAAATTATGTTACTTGTTTGAAGAGCGCCCCTTCACTGATCTCGGAAAGGAGTGGGAGGAGTGAGACTTCTCAACCTCAGTGGAAGCAAGTGATTTTAGTGAAGCGTTAATCACACGTGTGATTGCTGTTGTGACAGTAGGGTCTACCGATCGCAAGAGGTTGGACGGAATGGGGTCAAACGGACATGTAGTAGGACAGCTACAAGTAAGGAGGTTGGATACTTCTTCTCTTTAAGACCCTTCTGTGCAGCTTCTCCTACCAATTTGAAAAAAAGCCTTATGTCGAGATATTGTTGCAAGTACAAATGGTTTTGGAACTGTGAGCCTTACTAACCTGGCAAATTATACACAGAAATAAAGAAAATATAAAGTTTCTTCTTTCTGGTCCCTGTCTACTTTGCACCTCAGTGTGCAGCTGTCAATCTGGAGTGCAACATGCAGGGTGTTGGGAATTGACTGACTTGGAGAGATTTTGATTTTTCCATTTAGCAGTGCACATGTTGCAGAGAGAGCAGGCTGGAAACTGCTTTCCCTGGTCTGTATGTGGATGAAACGTACTTATCGCTGCTCATGTGAAACATTTACTGTACATACTATTAAAGTTGGTGCAGGTCATGTTCACTCCAATCATAAGTAACGCACACTGTTCCTTTAATACATATCACCAGAGGCCTTGAAAAACTGGTGTCTTACCAGGACCAGAGTATGGGGAGGCACAAATGTAGCAGCAGGGGCAGATGGGAGTGAAACGGATGAGAGGAGGATGAGACAAAGTCATTTGCTTAATATTTAACCAGTGAAGCAGCATGCTGCTCTGCCCAGGAGGAGGCTACTATAAAAATCACCACACTGAAGAGATCCTGATTGTAGACGACGGAATTCACCGGTGAAGAGTCGGACATTACAGGTGAAATGTTAGATGAAAAAAAAAAAAAAACAACTTCACATTTCCTCCTGTCCAACAGCTAAATAATAGCAAATTTTACTGGTAAAGATTCCCAGTCCAACTGCATGGAGGCTGTTAAAATTAACATGTCAATTGTGTGAATGTATTTCTGAAAATACCAGAATATTTTTTAAATCATGGGCCGAATGATGCATCCAATAATTCCACCAGCCATCCACTTATTGTTGCTCTAATGGACAGCTGATACCCATTTTGTTATTTACTCACACTGTGGGGGAAAAAAGGCGCTGGGCAGTAATTAGGTGTACGGCTGACAAGCTGCCTGATGGCCTGATTGATCCAGTTGTCAAACGGATTGTGGGCGACTGCAGACAGAGTTATATCGTTCAGACAGCGGAAGTTTTGAAAAAACTCTAAACACAACCTACAAGCTAACTTCACGATGAATAGTACAATTCAGCAACTCTGGTGAAAAAAAAAAAAAGTTATACTATTGCATCACCTGGAATAGACATAAATAAAAGCAGGTGTGGAATATTATTGTATTAATCAGGATATATTTTAATTATTTACGATCACGATTAATCATGATTAGAATTTTTAGTTTGGCCACTATGACGTGATACGATATTCCCAAAAGTGGGAAAAGTCCATACAGGTGGCAGTATAACCTAAAAACACCTAGGGCGTGAAGGCATTAAAACTGGGACGTGTCTATAATAATGAATGGATTTCACAGAATGATACAGTGGAACATTTATGCAGCTTCCCGTGGTTAGTTAGTTACTGGGTCATCTGTAATCAGGACAAATGAGATACACTCTTCCTTTTCCTCAAATCTGAAAATACGCAGTTCTTTGAGAAGACACGGAAATTAAGTTTTCCTCTGCACAGGAGTAGTTGATCTTCTCACTTTTTCAATTTAAAAAAGCTTAGGTTTGTGTTACATAACTGCAAATGCCTTATTTTACTTTGACAATTATTTCCATCCTTAATGAAGAGATTAAGGGATTGAGTAACAGATGGCAAACTATTAAAAAAAAAAATGATATGGCTTGAGTAAGAATTAGCATCTCCACTAGCTTAGGCCTATAGCTTTTGAGTTACAGCATCTATTGGCCTACGCATTAGCAACATGTCTGATATAGACATGGAAAGCCAATGCTGATCTGTGTTCACATTTTGTGTAACTAGAGTAAATGACAAAAATTAAACAGGTGGCTTTGTTTGTTACGTCGACTTCCATCCTCAGGCTCAATCATCTTAGCACAAAAGTACATCATATAAACAAACCCACTAATGCTGCACATTTTGTACCTATGGACCAATATTTGGGTCAATTGTTGTCAGTTTATCATTTTATCCAAAATTTGAAAGAAAAAAAAAAAACACACCAAAAATATTGTACTTGTTCTAAGATATGGTATCAATCAGAAACATAATCCAAGATATTTCCGACTTTTCTTGGGATTTTAGCCAAACCTTAGTCAGAAAGTTCTTGTGATCAATGCCCTGAATATTCAAAATAGGGCCCCACAAGAAATGTAAAAATTAAGAATAAAAGCTCTTGTGATCAATGCCCTGGATACTGAGAATAGGTCCCCACAAGAAATGTAAAAATTAAGAATGTGTTTTTTGTCGAAGTGATAGTGAATTATTATATCCCAATTTTGTATTTTTCACCCGTACCATATTTTAGATATGAAGGCCGGTTTAGAAACAGGCACGTTTGTACAGCATCTGATGTTGATTAGAAGTCAAATTTCCCATCATTTTATTGTTTATATGTTATTGTCACTTAATTTCCCCCAGAACACCCAAAAAAAGGACAGCGATACAAGACAGAGTTCAAATATGCTAGTTGGTTTTCTGTGCCGGTGTGACGATGATAAAGGAACAATCGTCTTCTTCTTTTTTTCTTTACGGTTTTGTAGGCTAAACATCTGCTGAAAAAGCTGTCAGAATCCGTGACATTATGGTCAGCACAAAAGAGAAAACCACGATTACCTTTTGTTACACTCCATTCCTTCCATGATTCACCTAGAACCGTACATTTTTTTCATTTCATCCGAGGTCCCTCTTGTCAAAGATGTACAGCAGCCTGGAAATCTGTCGACCTACTGATCTGTAACATTCAAAACTTGAGCACAACAATGTAACCTGGGTCCCATTTAAGAAACACTGTCACTTTCATCATGATTTATGCCAATTCTGACGCCTCAAAGTATTTGTAGCGGGTATATTTGTTTAAATATCTTCATTAAGAACTTCCATTTAAAGGTTTTCAAAAACCTTTAGGAGGCTAAGTGTCTTTGGTGTCATTTACTGTGTGTGTGTGTGTATTGTTTGATTCCTCTTTGACGAAAACCTTTAGGAGGCTAAGTGTCTCTGGTGTCATTTACTCTGTGTGTATTGTTTGATTCCTCTTTGACACTTTCCAATTCTGACTTTCTGACAACAGCCTCACTGAAAAATGATGACAAATTTTGTGAGAAAAGCAATTAGTTTTCAGTGTCAGTGTCTTCCAAAAAGACAGTCCTTAAACAGTGACAAACATCACACTGGCTGTACATCAGTGAGCACTGGGAGAACAGTAAGTTAAAAAATATGAGATATGAGACACATGATAATGGTTAGATCCTGGGTCGACTTTCCTGGTTTTAAGCTTCAGCGGTTGTAGGAAGAACTTTGACAAACAAAGTCTTGGTGTCTAAAGATTTTACACAGAAATCGGACGGCAGCTCTGAAAAGTAAAAGAAGAAAAAAAAGAGGTGTGTGAGTTATTCAATCTGGCCATTAAGTAGTATGTCAAAAATAAGGAAGTACTGTAATTTACAGTATTATTAATTTTTCAATTTTTGTCTGTGCCTTTTTTTATTATTTCTACATCTGTACCTAACTGAAATGAAAAAAATAAATTTATTATTTCTACATTTGTACCTAACTGAAATGAAAAAAATAAATAAATAAAAATGAAACATAAAGAGGTCAAAACAATCAATTTAGTTAAAACTGAATTCTGGTCTTAAGCACTAAAACACATGCAGTTCCCGCCATCTATTTTATCTTACCCTGTGTCAAGTCCTGGTCCAAGTAGAGTTTTGTTCTTCTGTTGCGAAGGCCAAAGACCTTGGCTGTCTCGGAGAGAAGACCAGAGTAATCCAGTCCATTCTGGCCCACTGGGTTAAACAGCAGAAGAGTACCGACCTCTCCCGTCAGGCATTCTACAGGAAATGAATGTAGGGCTTAGGAAAAGTGAACCAAACGAGGTTTGAATCCTGTATTTCAAAAACCGATGCAGAAGGAGTAGGAGGAGATGGAAGGGGAAGGCAGAAGACTAAGACATTTAGAAGGAGAAAGAAGCAGAGGAAGTAGAAGGCGAACATCGAGAAAGTCGAGGAGACGAAACGAATGAGGAGAGAAGGCAGATGAAAAATAATGTAGAAAAAGAAAAAATAACACAAAAAGTGTTTTGGGAGGTGGAATTAAACCCACAACCTTTTCCTTGGTAGAGGAATCTAACTAGAACCAGTGTTCTCAACCAAACACAACTCTTTATATTTGATTAAGTGAATAGAATGCTAGCGTGACAAGGTAATGGAATGTGTGGATTTGTTCACCAGCTGGCTGTGCGTTGCAGAGCAGCAGGTTCACATATGGACAGAGAACGCCATCTGATGAGGAGCTGGAACCGGGGGATGAAGAATCTGAAGTCACGGACAAAGTTTTCCCACTCAGTGCCTGCAGGTCTATTTCAGGGGTCAATTCTGTGGGAAAACAAACCAATCAGAGATCAAAAAGAATCATCGCAGTCGAGAGAGCAAAAAAAAACAACCAATACCCAATTCTATATTTTAAACATTAAGGTCCTCACCTGTCTCTCCGTTGAACAGTCTGAGTTGGGTGTTGTTTGAGCCGAAGATGCTGCTGCACACGACCTTCAGCTTGTCCACAGTGAGTCTGTTGTCTCCTTTGGGGTTCTCCAGCAGAACCACACCCTCTGATCAGGAAAACAAGGAAAGAAATATTATCGTTACTATATTATTTTAGTTGTAGTAATTTTAACTTGTCCTTCACACACGAAGCCTGGTAAAAGATCAGTTGGATCTATTTATTTATCAGGGCTGGGATATTAATGTTTTTAATCTGAGGAATTACTTAGAGGCAAAACAACATGTAAAAAACATCCGACAGTTGACCAGAGCACAGGAGTCAGATCTGAAAATAATAGTTGTGTGACTTCTGGGTAGTAGAGAAAAATCTCAAAAAGTGTATATGTAAGAAAATAATAATCTTCTAGTTTAAGTGACCTCATAACTGACTAAAACCTCAGCCTGTTTAGTTGAAGACAAAGGTGATATACTGGCAGGAATTGAAGAAAGACACAAACATAACAGTATTATTTTTTGTTTTTTAGTTTTCCTAGCTATCTGCTGCCACCTAGCAGGAGACCATTGAATTGCTCTGTTTTTGATGCTTTGATGAGCAATCATAGTTTTCAGCCCAGTTAAGTGAAATGTAATATTTTTCCACGGCACACCTAATGATCCCTCATGGCACACTAGTGGTTGGGAATCACTGTTCTAATATATCTGTCGTTTTTTTTTGTATTGAACATCAGGCACTGATGTGGCCCTAAAATTAAATGACAGCAGTGGCCCTCGGCATATTTAGCCTTGAGACCCACTGAAGTAAACAAAATGAAAATGATCAGATTAAATAGAAATTATCTATTCATTTATAACATAACCCAGGTGGGAAACACATTCAAATTCCTTCTACTGAAAGTTTTCACTGGAATTGTTTTTTTTTTTTGACAGGTTCCATTGATTATACCTTGTTCCTTGTTGTTGATTTTCACCCTGAGGTTCAAATAGCTGCAGGCTGGTCCGTCCAGACACACAGGCGAGGCTGAAGATCCTTTAACGATGGTAAACTCCAAGTCTGAGCCTTTCAGCTACAATAAACGGGGGAAAAAAGGATGTATTTATTTGTATTTAAGTAAAGACCAAGATGCTCTGATATTTCCATGTACTTAGTAAAGTATGTGTCGATGGCTTGAGGAATGACAAATACATGATAATCATTCAACAAAGACAACATACTTCTGGTTGCCTTAAGGCGCTTTTTCCATACCTGAGTCTTTTCCTCTATGATGACAACAGCCTTGCTGGGAACAGGGGAGGGCAGCAGGGGAGCCTTGGTCGTGGCCAGAATAAAGTCAGTATGAGCCTGGATCACAGAGTGCAAGTACTCCCCCTCTGGCTGGCAGCGGTAGTACACAGTAATCTCATCTGACGGTACCAAGTGAGCCTTTGGTAAAGGTAAGGAGAATAAATTTGTCATTTCTTCTTTTTTGGAACAAGGATGACCAGTGAGTAAAAATTACTAAGGCATCTTTAAAAAATAACAACACCCCCCCCCCAAAAAAACATTAGCAATTAACAGTATAACAGCACATATATACAAATATTGGGTGATATAACTAGCAATGTATTTTTTTTGTGTGTGATTTACTTTACAGAAAAGTTCTTTGTGAGGATATTAAAGTACATATGAAGCAGTTTTTGGTTTTAATGTTTCTTTTTTTTTTTTAAATGTGATTATTGTCATTTTTCTTGCACTTTTTGGTTATTTGACTTTGTTGCTACATTTGTGTTATGTTGGAATCAAAACATAGAACTGAATGTGATTTAAAGACCTACAAGGTGTGTTTGTGTGATTCTACACATTCATAGTGTTTTGAAATCAATTGTGATGATTGTAATATAATGATAGATTCTCTGAGAATAATTGTACCAAGAAATCTTAAAAATCCTTAATCGTGACATCCCTACTCACCTAGACAGAAGGAAACATAGAGGGATGGGTTTAATAAAATTGAAAAATGATTTTACAAAAGAGCCAACAGCCAGTAGAGCACAGTAACTTTTTTTTTTTTTTTTTTACTGGATATGAGCCTGTTGTCTTATGCCGTGAGTAACGGCCACTTTCTTTATACCCAGACACAATCAAACACATTGATCTCAACCTAATCTGCAGTCACTATTGAAGCACACGCATCATCACCGTACATAATTGTTCCCAACACACACACACACACACAGACTATCTGCTGGATGTTGCTGAGGGGCAGAGGAATAAAGCAGGCTTTTGTTGTTGAGGGGCAGAGGAATAAAGCAGGCTTTAAGACCAGCAGTCAATCAACAAAGGATATAGACCTTTTTCTTTCAAGTCAAGCTTCTGACCCCATCTGGAAGAGGCTAGTACTGTGTGTGTTCCTGGTATAACTACACCTCTGGAGACATTTGTTTGAAACTATCTAGTGTTTTGGTATATTTTTGCAATAAGGTATTAATAATGACAAAATAAAAAAACACAAAAAAAACGGCGCATTCGTGTGACTTTAAACAAAGCTATAGTTACTCTTAGATAGGGAGGAACAATATAAAAAGAATAAAAGGATGACTTTTGGTCGACCCACATATGTAGATAAGATCAGTGCACCAACATACTGCCATCATCCATGTTACAGATTGGTTGCAAAATTAATTCCTATTCCAGGACGGAAAATTCCTATCAGATCTCAGTTTGAAATAACCAGAGGAATTCAGTTTGGCCACCAGCCAGTACACAGCACTGTTATAGGTGTTTTGTTTCTTGTGAAATCAAGAGGCTGTTGGCTAATCCGTCTTTACCCAGGCTCCTTCCAAGGTCCAACATTAGAATCTGTAAGGAGCCAAACCGTAATTAAGAGTTCCATTATAAGCCTGACTTATGATGGAGAAGGTTCTGACTGTGCGGCTGTAGTGGAAAGATTTAGAAAGTGCCCTGACAAATTAGCAGGAGTGATGAAAGCAAGGCAGCAGAGTAAGAGTGTTTCAATTACCCTATATATATACACATATAGATAGATATATACATATATATATGTATATATATATATATATATACATATATACACATATATATAAATACAAATATATACATATATATTATATATCGGGTAATTATTATATATATGCAGTATATAAATACGTACACAGTATATACATATATATGCAGTGTATACATATAGTATGTATATAATATATATACAGTATATATACATATAACATTTATATACATATATACATACATACATACGGTATATATACATATATACATATACATATATATACATATATACACATATATATAAATACAAATATATACATATATATTATATATCGGGTAATTATTATATATATGCAGTATATAAATACGTACACAGTATATACATATATATGCAGTGTATACATATAGTATGTATATAATATATATACAGTATATATACATATATACAATATATACATATATACATACATACATATATATATTTATATATATATATCTCATCCAGGTTGGGATGATCCAGCCACAAAGGCTCAATGTGCCACGGTCTAAACTGGAATGTTTTGCTCACTGTGACAAGGACAACGACCTTGATTACATTGGCTGACGTGTTGCTGCAATTACATCAAGATTCTAATCATAAGACTGTCAAATTCAGTGGTCCCATGTTAAGTGTCAGATCTGATTCAGAGTTCACGGTGCCCTACAAATACTTTCCCCACCTTCTTGCGCAGTTTCTGAATGCGGTTGATGACTTCACGGGCAACGCCTTCATCCACCATGGACTGGTCCGGGGTGACATCCAGCAGCACCAAGACCTGGTGACAGAGGAGGTCAAGTTCAGAATAGAATTATTAGAGGAGTGAGGGTATGTACTGTATACATATGTATAAGTATATACTGTATAAATACTTATATACTTATACTATAAATATACTTTTCCTGTGTGTAAACAATAAACAGTTACAAGAATGTCTTACTAATAAGTACATCGACCTAAAATGCTTATATTATAAACAATAATGCCAATTGTTGTTAATATACAGCCATTTCTGTAGAGTGTGGAGCAGTAATGTGAAATCAAAATCTAATTCCCAACTAATCCCATTTACCATCAACATCAGTAATGCACCAGTAGGATCATTAAATACAATTTTCATTAGCATAAATTGTGGGTCACCTTATTGATTACTGTTCACAGTGACTTAATAATTAAACAAGTAAACACAAAAACAAGTGATTAGAAAGTAAACACCGATTATTATATTCATCACGTATAAACCAAAATCCACCAAAATCATGATATTTTAGTTGTCTTTGTTAGTGCGCTGTAGTCACGTCAACATTGGGCTGAGCTCAGCTCAGAGCTGCTTCTGTCCCTAACAGTCGAAGTGTTCAGGACGACAGGGTTGAAGATGGAACAGACAAGCGACAGCAGCAAGAGAAGCCCGAGAAGAGAAGCGAACGCGGACCACGACGAGCGGGAGGCAGGGGAATCAGTGTGAGTGAGCGAGTGTAACAGAGTTAAAAAGCCAGCTCAGTGCACTGGTATTAAGGTGCAGCCATGTGCTGCATTTATGCTTTGGTGAGCACTGATTGAGAAGGCCTACAGGGAAAACACAAACATGTTGTATTACACTCCGCAGAAAATCTTTTTTTTTATTTATTTCCACCACACTCCACAAAAAAGGAACATACAGTATAAGCTTTAGAAGTGTGTAATTGTTCGGTCCTTTTTGTTTTTTAGTAACACAGCAAGTGTGTCAAATTTACCTCGTTTTTTTGCTGTCACTGAAGCATTCAAAACTCAGAAACACTCAGTTGACATATGAACCTGGCTTATTGGGGTGGACAGTGTAGCTTTACTATGGTGGATGGGGATTTGTGTATGATACATTCCTCACTACATTAAGTATCAACTGACAATTCCGGTGGGGTCTTAAGGGGATTGTTTTCATAACAGAGCAACGCTGCAACAACAGTTTCTAATTGCTCTTACACTTTACACTTAAGTAGACTAAGTGGAAAGACTGGAACTGGGACTGGGACTGGAAGTCAATCGACCAACTCTGATCTGAAGACGGTTGTAGTCAAACGTCGATGTTTTAATAATGTTCAATCTATACACCAGTCAGACACGATTGATAAAAGTGAGACTGGACTATACCTGTTCGTCAGAGTGGGCTTCGTACTGTGCAGCACAGTTTGAGTCCTGGTCGAAGGTGTACATCAGTCTTAGGTCCTCCTCGTGAAGCTCGTGGCCGTCCACAATTATGGATCCTTTAAATGAACACAGTGACAACTACAGTTACGGCCAACATAAAAGTCATCCGGCTAAGGAAATAACATAAATAAATTGTGGAATTTCCAACTACACGGGGGAAGTTAAACAGAATACTAAGTGGGTGTAATAATAAAATAGCACATTGATTAGAGTAAAATAATAAAAAAGTTCAATTGCAACACAGCTTAAGTCAAACTTGGTTTACTTAAAAGCAGGAAAAATTTAATGTGCTATTGGTGTAAAAGCTCTGCTCACTTTCTGTTGACAAGGCTGGAATCAAAATTTCTATTTTGATCTTTATTCTTTAATGTTATGTTCTAATTTTATCCAAACTTTTATTGATATATTGTCTAATGTAGTGGTTCTTAATTAGGGCTGTGGCCCAAACTTCCATTGGCGACACATAAATGGCCGCGAAAAAAATTCAGTTTTGCACCTGTGGGCTGCAAGGATCGTGAGACTACATAGATTATTAACTTTCTACTTTTTACTTCATTGGAACAGGAAATAACTGCAGGTATAATCTCCTCAGAAGTCTCTAATATGGATTTTTAGGTGAATGCAGAATACAGGAAAATGAACACACCTAGTGTGTATTTCCATTTTGCCGGAGGCATCAATTAACCCGTGTCCGTGTTCTGACTAAAAATCACCGATAAAGCTGTTCTTCCCTCCCCTTCCTCACACCCAGAGTGGATCGAATAACTGCAGCTATCCCTGGTAATCCTGGATTTCCACACTTTGATTTTTGTGTCTCACTCTACTTCTCTGTCCCTTTGCCTTTCTCATCACCCCTGACTCTTTTGCTCTAAAAAAAAAAAGCTGGATTCAAAAGAAGAGATTTAAAACAAATGAGCAGTAATGCCAGGCATTTGCAGGCCTTTCTACCACACGTATAATAAACGACTGATTCATTCTTTATCCTTGTTAGGCACCTGAGTAGTTCTTGGTCCACTTTTTACTCAAAGCGAATTATTATCTCTGTATACATTGCCGTCCTACATCACATCAATCTCTGCCACTTCATCATCAAACCTTAGTTATTTCCAATGAACTTGGCTTGAAACCTCAAAGTAGTATGGGATGTAAAGTTCTCTAAGCCCTGCTGCCCTTCACTCTCCTCCCCAGACACTTTGGGGGATCTCCAAGTCAGTCTATAATTGGAGAAGGGATACCTTTTACTGCTTTGATCTATAGTCGAGCTGGTGGGAATTGGTCCTGCAAAAATTCTGTTTAAACATATGACAACCAATGCATGAAATGCAAAACAATGCAAATTTGACATTATTCACAAAAAAAAGTTTGAACACACAATGGTTTCACCATCTTGATTTTTTTTTTTCTTCTTCTTCGATTCCTCCCACCCCAGAAACTCACCCGTCTTCTGGAAGGTCTCCAGATGCTCGTTGGTCAGCTCCTTGATCGAAGCGGTTACGGCTTTAAAGGCTCCTTTCAGTCTCTTTCCCAACACCATGTGGTCAGGCTCAGCCCTCAGACGGATGCCGTACTTGTCCTTGTCAGTTGACAGAGTTAACTGTCGTACATTCAGCTCCTGAGGGTTGAAGAACAGAGTATATCTCAGCCAAAATGATGCGACTGTCTTGTAGCCACCATTGGTCGTCTGGGCGAAGATAAACCTGTCACAGTGTGTGTAACAGGAACATTTCCACTTGTTTTACACAATCTCAATGTCAGCAAAACACATGCTGACTGAAAATGTTGTTCTTAACATTGCTCATAAATGCCACGTTAACGAAGAAATTTGAAAAAAAAAATGTCTTACTTCCAAGATGTATTTCTGCAAGGACTGGATGTTTTTCAGAGCCTCTGGATCCTGGTGGATAACTATCACCTCCTTTAATGGATACTGAAATACAGTCCATAAGAGTCAGTCACTGAATCAATTCTTCAAGCCTACAGCACAACATGCAAGACCTGGATCAGTAGCGAGACAAAATCATGCAGATTTAGTTCCACACCGTTTTGATTTGTTAAATCTATCTGTCGGTGTTGGGAATAAAAGTTTGTCTTTTTAGAGTTCCATCACTGTGTCACAGTGTGTAAGTGGATACAAGCTGATCATTCACCTTGACAGGCAGGGTCTTCCTGTCTCGGATCACTCTGCCCAACTCGATTATGGACTGCATCTGAGACACGGCATTCTCTATTTGCTTGTCAATCAAACTTTCCCTGAGAAAGGAAACAATAACAGCAAAGAAAAAAAAAATGAAGGAATTATCCACGTAAACATGTTTCTTTAACACACCAAGAAAATAACAACCAAAAAAAAAAAAAGAAAAGAAGAGGGGTATCGTGGGGATAATAATGTGAAAATCGGTTTCACCGTGCATGTTTACAAGAATTGTTTATTTATTCTGCGGTATGAGGCTCGACTGAAGTAGAGAGAAAAGAGTCATTAAATAAAGTGACTGAGCAGAAGCTGATCTTTCCTCCTGTCCCAGTAGCAGCTAACATTAAGTTTTAATGTTGTTCCATTCCAAAGCAGAGGAGACGAGCTGCTCGGCTTTTAGCACAAGCAATGACGAGACTTTTTATCGACTAATTACACAAAGCATTTTCTTTCTGCTGAGTCGAGCGTATGTGAGTGAATACTTACTGAAATAAAATTAGAGATGATGCAATTACAAAAGATTCTCCCAGGTACTTAACAAGCCCATCAGTAATCAAGGCACACGTTTTATTCAAAGTATTTAATAGCATGCCTCACAGTTGAGATAAAAGTATTTCTGTGAGGTGTTTCCATGAGGCTGTTTCTAGTTTCTGTTTCTAGTCGTAGCGTTCAGCACGCCTGCCTCAGAAGCAGAGAGCAGGGAGTCCTGGGTTCGATTCCCAGAGGAACCACACGAAAAATCATTTTCGCTTGCTTGGGGCTAACACACTGCTAACACAACAATTTCCCAAATATGGGATCAATACAGTACAGATTTTTTTTTTTTTTAGACATCTGTACGCCTGTGTACCATCTTTGTATTGCAATAAATCCTTGACTTGAAAATGAAAGCATCATTTTTAGCCCACTAACCTGACTTGAGGCAGCATGAGATAGTGAATGCTGCTCGTGTCCTTCTCATCGAACGATACTGGGTCGATGAGGTGACGCAGGTTTTGGTACATCATCTCAGTTACGAAGGGTGTGAAGGGAGCCTGGAAAGAGAGGAGAGCAGAAAAGAGAGTCAATTGACACAAATATTTGAAGCCGTTTATCACAGTTCATTGACATTTCATTCATTTTGGTGCCTGTCACAAAAACGGTAAAATTCCTGAAATGTGCTATCTTTTCAGTTCCAACCAATCACATGTTGCAATACTAATGTCGGGTCCAATGTATTAATCAAATGCTTGGACTTGAAAACTTGCTGATTCAGCAACACTTTACTGCAGTTCAGTGTCTCATTGTCCTCACGGGTGGTTTATTTAAGTAGGTCAACGATGTCAGCAGTTTAGAGGATTTTTAACATCAGTAACAAAGACAGAAGCGAGACTGTAAGTTTGGTTCTCTTATGCTACGAGGGAGTTTATAAAACACCTGGAGATCAGGAAAGGTTTAATTTTGTTGTTGTTTTTTGTTTAATACAGATTAAATAATCTGTATTTTTCTCCATTGGATTGAAATATCCTTTTGTTACTGTTGAAATAAAACTGGCTTTCTTTTGGGTGTGCTCACTGTGGTTTGGGTTGAACTTGATGCATTTTACCCCTTGACCCAAAGAGCAGTGTCATCTTTAACACTGTCTTCCAGTACATTTCTTATTTATTGTAACTGAACATAAAGAGCTATCAATTATGGTCCGAGATATTGGTGAATACACAAATTAAAATACACATACTTTAAAACATCGGAGAGTTTCACTCACCATCAGCCTACACATGGAGAACAGAACACTGAAGAGAGTTTCCAGTGCCCACAAACAGTCCTGGGTGCCGGTCTCTCCCTAAAAAGTGAAAAAGAGAAAGCAAATGGTAATGCACTAACCCTCAAATCCGGAAAAATACTTCATGGTTATTTCATGAAAGAACTATTTTGCAATTTGGTCACTTACTAGTAAAAAAAAAAAAAGTAACATCATTAAAGCAGTAATAAAAAAAAGATGTCATCTCACCTTCAGGCGACGCCTGTTGGTTCTCACGTACCAGTTGGTGAGCATGTCCACAAACTTGACCAGGCGAGGCACGACAGTGTACAGGCGATAAGCTGCGAAAACAAATTATTTTGTTGTGTATTTTTGTTTTGTCTAAACAGGTTCATGTGGTGGGTTTTTAATTTCTCACCAGTCTGGGCCAGATAATAACTGAATATAAAGTGTTACCTAAGAGGATTGAATTTTAAATCTTAAATTCAGGGCTCTTTTTAGTCCAAGTCAGTGTGGTTTTTTGCAGAACATTTGTTTGTGTATCTGTGTGTGTGTGTGTTTATGTCACACCATCCATCTCAGCTCTGAAGAACTGAATGAGGGACTGAGTGAAGGACTGAATCCATTTGTCCATGATGTTGTCACTGGGCTTCGCTGTGTTCTCGTTGTACAGAAACACAGTCCCTTCCTCCTGAAAAAAAAAATCACAATTTGTAATTTTTGACAGGTCTGATACCAGAAAATAATCATTTCAGCAATTAATCTCAAGTATATTTAATTTATCAATTATATCATGAGCTGCCGCTCACCTATCAGCTTTAATGTTTGAGCATTTTAACAGCACTCAAATCCATCTTGATTGTGGCCGTTTTAAATGGTGAAGCTGAGAACCGAACAGGTGAACTATACTATAATTTGTGAGAGTCAACCTAGTGTGGTTGCAGCACTTTAGAACAGGAAAACTTTGTGATATTGTAAATGTAACTTTCTTAATGATTTCTTAATCGTACCTTCTGTAGCCGCTGTACGTTCTGCACCAAAAAGCGGTAGGCGTTATACCACGGCAGGAAGACGTCTTTCAACATGTCCCGCACACCCTCCTCCTTGAAACGCAGATTTTCTGCTCTCACCACTGGAGAGTTGATGAGGTAGAGCCTACAAAGGGAGAGATTAGGATGAGCAATATCTTGATATTTTAATATATATCGATCTTTTTCTCAACGGGACATAACATGGGACAATGGGAAAATCCGCAAAGTAGAGGTGAGATAGTTATTCTAGTTATTATTTACGTATATATTTACCCTTTACGAAGCTCCTTCACACTGTTATCAACCATTCCTAGACTGTATTACCCTTTTCCACACAACTATATGCACAGCAGAGTTGTATAATGGAAATATAAGACATACATATTATGTAAATAAATTAAAAACACGACCATGAAAAACAATGTAGATAAAAATTCAATGTACATGCAGCTTGTGGGGGCGTGGTGGAGGTTAGCGCTCAGCTGCAGAAGGGAGAGCACAGGAGTGGTGGCCAAGGTGCAGCCCCAATGTAGGTGAGTGCAATTCAAATAATGTTATATAAGTAAAGGCCAGGGCCAAGGAGAGAGGAGAGCGAACAGAGGAGTGCATACTTTAAAAAAATTATGAAAAAATAAATGAAACATTTCTAGGCTTGCATTAATGGCTAGGGCATAACAGCCTGTACAATTTCTGACCTTCCTGACGATAATGTATGAGGAAACCAACTTGTCTGCATCTATGCTCAATTTATGTCTCCAATGTGTTTTTATTATATCTAACTGGTCTGTTTTGAAGTTCAACAATCCTGACCTGAGACGCATTAAAAAGAAAAAAGAAAAAAGAAACTTGTCAGAAGATAATTTAGGTTCTCTAGCCAAAATAGAAAGAAATTGTGATCTTTGAATTGAACCGAACTGCTGCATTTTCCTCTTCATCTCTGCAGCGACGCTTCTTCAGTTTATATGAGAGCATATGGAGCAACTGCAGAGTGCTTTATTCATTAGGCCATATGGCACTCTACTGCTCGGGCCAAAAAAAAAAAAAAAAAACCCCACATAATGAGTGAAGATGGTTTTATGGAAATGTTTTTACAGTGTTTAGGTATATTTAGGGTTGAAATTTTAAGTTGAAAGTTGATAGTGATTTGAGCTCAGGTGTAAACCCAAGGCAATAAACAAACTCAACCATACTACAGACACACAGCTTTGGAGATGCACTCCTTCTCACACTCAAGCAGACTGACCTGAGGGCATCGGCGCCATAGTTCTGCACGATGAGACCCGGATCTGGGTAGTTCTTCTTGCGCTTGCTCATCTTCTGTCCATCACTGCAAGAGAGAGGCAGACAGATGCATTAGAGCAGAGACACACACATACATGCAAACATGCTTAAATGTGCATGATAGATATATTTAATATATATATATATATAGATGTGCGTTCAAATGACTGCTTATAGTTTCCAGGTCAACAGGCCCGAGTGCTACTCTGTATTAACGCCTCAGGGCTGAGGATAAACACTGACATAGTAAAGAATCTCTAAAAGCTGAGGGTGACAACAAACACAGAACAATGATCATAAGAGACAATGGGGAAAAAGTCAGGTGAATGAGCAGACCAGAGAAAATATGAATGAACATAAGAACAATGGTAACTGTAAGAGAACAGGCCAAGTCATTCATTACATCTAGGAGGTCTTTAGTTAAAGATATAAATATATAAATAGTTGGCTGGGGGGCAGACTCTTCACTGATTAAAACGTGGTAAAATGATACTCAAAAGGTTAATCAAAACATTTAGAAATTGTACTTTGTACATTTGGAAAAGCAAAAGCTCAAGCGTAGAAGAAAATTGGCTTTAATTCACAGAAGTTCATCTTTGAGCAGAAATCATTTTACTGACCTGGCCAGAACCAAGCCGTTCACAATGACATTCTTGAAGGGAGGTTTTCCAAACAGAGCTGTGGAGAGCACCAAGAGAGTGTAGAACCTGGAGGGGGGGAAACAAATGAAGTGTTTTAAATGTTTGGCTCGACCTCGTACCATTGACGGCTCGAAACGTTTCTGTCTTCATTCTAGGCTTGGGCAAAATCTGTTGAAACTGCCTATATAGTGAACTGCGTATTTAATGTAATTATTTAACTACTTTTTATACTGTTTGTATATTTAAACTATTTATTTATAATTGTTCACATAATATCCTTATAATTATACCAGTACTGCTTATATATACATATACATACCATAGAGATAATTTGGCATACTTAGTGTGTACATATACATATATATACGTACATATATATACACACATTTAAATACATATATATAGACATATATACATATAGACATATATATATAGACATATATAAATATATATATATATACAGTATATGTGGGATAAAGACCCAAAATTCACTGTTTCTGTTTACCTCTGCTGTGGACAAGCACAAAGTGAAGGGAGTTAGCTCCCGAGCTAATGTTAGCTTCAGTCCTGGAGCAGATCACTAAGTCTCCCCTGTGCATTCCAACTACGGTCGGGGCTCCGAAGCAGGAAGCAGCTAACGTGTTCGAAAAAATTATTTCTGTTGATCCCATGTTACAACGTGGACACTTGCGGCTTATAGAGAAGTGAGGCCTATATATGTACAATTATTTCCTTTAAAATTTACTGGGAGCGGCCTATATTCAGGTGTGCTCAGTAGTCTGGAAATGATGGTAATGAGAATCGCCCAACTCTACTTCATTCATACTCAGCTCACCATCCTCTTGTCTGGTCAATGCCTTCAGCGATGAAATCTGCAGGGAACGTGTCTTCAAATTCCTTCCTGTTCTCAAAGGGGTAGTGGACCTGGGCGTAGGGCATGCTTCCACTCTCGAACCAGCAATCAAACACCTCAGTGACTCTCCTCAGTGTTCCCTTACCACACCGTGATGGGATGGTCAGACTGTCGATGCTGGGCACATGGAAAGAAAGGAAAAGGGAAGGTGAAGCAATGTGATGAGGAAGCTGGAGGCAATAACAAGACAATCAGCCGAGCTTCAGTACAAAAGCTATGAGTAATAAGTGGGTGAGGGCTGACGGTGAGGAGGCATTGACAGTTATCATGGCAACATACAAACAAAGCTGAATGAACCAAGAACACCAAGGCCTAATACACAGTCATCAGTCACTGCTGACGCTGTGTGGTTGGTTTTAATTTGTGTACACAGCACGGGTCAGAACATGGGGAGGGCTCCAGATTTGACCTTTATGTTCTAATATTGGTATACGTATATACTATATATATATATATATATACTATATATATATATATATATACACATATATATATATGAATATATATGTATATATACATATATATACATATATATTCATATTCATATATATATACATACACATATACATATATATATAAATAAAAGACTCACTTCTCCCGATGCAAATCGGTTACTTTGGTGCCAGTCAGTTCCTCCAGTTCAGCCGTGGACCCCACACATACCACCTGTCGCAAATACACACACATACAATCAGAGATCCCACATAATGATTAGTCATGAGTTTAGACTTACAAAAGGAAAATAGAATCCCTCAGTCACTCTCTGTCCACAATAAATGAAAGTTTTTTAAAAAAAAAATACACTATAATGTCCATTCTCATTACTTAAGTAACAGCTTTACAAAGCTTCAACTTCTTTAAGTGTTCGCACGACTCCAAACTAGAACTTCTTTAAGTGTTCGCACGACTCCATAATTTTAATAGTGGATTTTATGTATTGCTAAATAAATTGGCCACAATCTCGCAATAAAATATGCCAAGAATTACATTTCCTCTGAATTTGGGGTAACCTGTGTTTCTGAGTCCCCCTAGAATATGAAGCAGTAGGCGCTGCTCTAGTTTTAGCAAAGCAGTTTGTAACATGGCCCAGATACAGTCAGATAATGAAAAGAGTAGAATAAAAAAGACAGGGCCAGAGAAAGGCCCCCCTGAAAGGAGTTAAACACACACACACAAACTTCTTCTGTGAGTAAAGTTTTTCTCCAGATTTTACATTGCATGTCGTGTAGTCTTCCTACTACAATAAATGTAAATGTCCCAGTCATACTTTTCTATTTATTGGTTCATTTATTTTTTAACTGCCGTTTTGCTGTAATTCTATTCATGAGCATTATGAGAAACTAAGAGCATTTTGTAATCAGCAAATCCATGTTTTTTCGCTAATTACATTACCAAATCATTCAGTTGTTGAATTCATGGCAACACTGTGTAATGTTACTTAAGGGGGAATGCAACAATCACGCAATCTCTACTTTGACCCCATTTTCTCCTCAAGCAACCGAGTCTCACACACACACACACACACACACACACGAGGAAAAACACAATGAATTATGCATGTTTCATAAAGAGGTCAGTGGAAAAAAATAAAAATAAAATTACCCTGAGAATTTCGGGATGAAAATCTATGTTCCTGCAGCCTCATGCCAGACTTATGGTCCATCGTTGGGACAAAATATATTTTGCACAAACTAATTTCTAAGACTGCTGCAGAGGTGAACTTTTCAATTATGCCGTCCCACGCATGGCCCAAATAAATTTGGTGTTGCTGTCAACAATGATTAGTAGCCGTGGGAAATAATAATTATGCTGGTATTTGAATATGTCACAGACAAAGTGTGTTATTTCTATATATAACAAGGACAAAAAAAAAAAAAAAGTCTAACGTCCCTTATCAAAGCATCAAATTTTGTCTTTCCTGACCTCCTCAAAGTCATCGCTGACCCACATCGGGATAGGCGTTCCCCAGTAACGATTTCTTGAAATTGCCCAGTCACGTGCATCTCTTAGCCAGTTCCCAAAACGCTTCTCGCGCACAAACTCTGGAACCCTGCAGAGAAAACAGAGGTGTTATTTATTTTTTTATTTTTTTTACACAACTATTTAACATCAATTAATCAATTGAGGTCGATCGATAGAGGTCAGGAACCTCATAAATAACATTACAATCGGGTCAGTAAAACAATTCAAAATTTAAAAAATAAAAACAATTACAGGGTAGCAATGAGCGTCATTCTTTTTGCATCTGTTTCATATTTTTTCCCCCATTTTTTCCAGAAGGGATTTCTTGCTGTGAGGGTAAAACGTTGTGAAAATCCACTTGCAACAAGTTCATCAATTTCCATTTGTAGGAGGTATTTCTATTTAGAATCCTAGTGTATCCATGTATTGATTTTTCTTTCCTGCGTTTGCTTCTTCAATTCCACCCCCACCTTTCCCAGCCGTTAGCCTTCTTCAGTCAATTTACAATACATGGATACTACGCTAGAGAAGAGATAAGGCCAGTTAACATGGAACTATGATAGCAGATGAAGTGTTAGCAGATGATACAGTAGAAACAGACAGTGGAGTAAGGATAGAGGAAAAATGTAATTTAGGGAGAAAAAATAATGAAATAATGTAAAAAGCTCAGATGTCAACGACACCAATGAATATCCTGCAAACAAAAAAATAATCTTTGTAGCTGCATTAAAGACATTTAAATATAAGCCATGCAGCGATGTGTTTCTGTCCTTACAACTAATAAGACTTGTCACACCCCATCTGGGTTGGTTTTTTTTTTTTTTTTTTTTTTGCACAAACACCCACTAAGTGAAAAAAATTGTGTGATGTCATTTACTGTTACTGTGTGAGACCACACTGAGTGCTTTCTTATACGCGCAAACACACACAAAATCTGTAAAAAAAAAAAAAAAAAAAATTCAAAGTGTTGAAGTTCTTAATATGAAGAGTTCCGTGTGACTTTAGAACTTCAATGAAACACTTATTCTAACCCATATGTTACTGTCGGCGTTCATTTACACCTTCTTTTGTGGTGCTGTCACTCAACGCATCTTGCATAACACTTGCACCACCTTCTGGAGTGGAGGGGAGTGGAGTGGAGGGGAGGGGGCAGTGATGACTTAGTGGTTAAGGAAGCGGACTTGGGTCCGGAAGGTTTCATGTTTGATTCCACCAGCAGAGCTTTGATTAAAAGCAGAGGTCACATTTGATTGGAGGGGAGATAATTCACTTTCACTATCGGTGTTACGTGGGTGTGCATTATGATTTCTGTGATTAATGAATCAAAGCCATCACCTCTCAACCCTAGTTAATATTAAATGGTTTCACATTTTAATATTTTAGCAACAAGTTGAATGACCATAAAAGAGAAATCATCCCAAACACACCTACTACTTATTAATACTGCTTAATAACTATATGTATGCGCATTCAACCAATTATTGATTGTTGGTATATTAAGGGATACATAGATGAAGCATTTTAAACATAAAATGTGTAATAAAAAAAAAAAAAATCAACATCCATTACTGAGGAGTTAATCCAACCAAAATGTTGAGCTAATGCAGTGAACTGTATGATGCCACAATCCGTTTTATAATGGATTTAACCTTTAAAACAGTGTGTGTACTGTACGTGTGTTTGTGTTGGGTTTCTATACGAGGCTGGGCGTCTTCACCTTCCCAGCAGCAAGTCATTCATCTCGGGCTGACAGTCCCATTACCACAGGCCAACTACTGTGGCTCCGAAAACGACACCAGAAGCACCAGTGTTGAAGAAAACACTTAGTAAAGCTGTCCTGTCGACACCTACTTTCACTCCATCGTGATGTGTTAATATTAGCATTCTGACAATGTTTTTCAAGAAAACCATGCTCTGCATACATCGACTGGAAACAGTGGAGATGCCACTGCCACGCATATTCATTTCAAATCCAAATCCTCGGTATTCCCATAGCATTCCCTGTAGACAATGTGTCATTTGACCGGGACAAAGGGCTAAATAAACTGGCACAGATTAGGGGCATGAAAAATGTGTTCCAAGAAAACCAACATTTTGTTTTATTCATGAGTGGAGATAAAAGACCAAGTGGCTCCAAGGACACTGTGTAGCTTCTTACCAGTAACATTTTCCATTGTTGTCCAGTAGTTTGTCCACCATGTGCTCTACTCGGACAAACCAGCTGGGGACAGCTTTGTAAATCAGAGGCGTGTCAGACCTACAAAATAGAAACACAATTTAAATGTAGAGTAAAAACAGATTTAAATATACCTCCAGTCTGCCCTGGAGATGTTTTCAGCAGTATTAGGGTTATGTCTCTGCAAAGTTTAGTGTTTATTCTGTTTTTGGGACATTAGTGAGTTTCTTTTCCAACTTGGAAAAAGCAAGATTATTTGTTACATTCTTGGGACTTGTTCTTAAATCTTCTTTTAATATTTTTTCCTTGTCTACTTTTCTGCTACCCTTTCTTCATGTTTTACTCACATGTAAGCAAATTATTAAATTTTTTATTTAGTTCTGTTTTATTTATTCCTAGTTTTAAGTATATCTAAAAGGTAAATTTTTTTTGGCAGAAACTGAGAGAATTACTAACATACAACACAAGTTGACGCTATAGTTCAAAAGATAGAAGACTTGTAAAAAAGAAAAATATTTAATAATTATTTCTCCCCTGTGAAACGTTGTCATTTGATGTTTTTTTTTTGTCTCCTGCCGTGAATGCGAAAAGTTAAAAGTTATTTTGAACACAACACAAGTTGACACTATAGTTCAAAAGACTTGTAAAAAAGTATATAAAATTATTAAAAATATTTAATAATTATTTCTTCCCTGTGAAATGTTGTCACTTGATGGGTTTTTTTTTGTCTCCTGCCGCAAATGCGAAAAGTTAAAAGTTATTTTGAACTTCTGAATTCACTGAGGGTTTTTCAGTTGAGTGAGTGTTGGTTGTCACGCTGCGATATCAAGCACATTGAGGGGTAAAATTTGGTTTCTAGTTCAGGAGAAAACAAATAAAGCCCCAGAAAAACAGCAATACTGTTTAGTTAAATTTACAAAAGTCAATCTGTGCAAGTGGATGAAGTTAAAAGGCAACACATTTGTGTGCTTATCGCTATTGCACAGACATTTTACCATAAAAAGCAATCAAAATTAAAAACTGGAAACACAGCGAGGAGACATTTGCACCTTCAATCACTGAGTCTTGATTCCCATATTAAATCAAACTGCATATTTTTTTTCATTATCTTTCATTTAACACTTCAATGTGATCAAAACTACAATAAAAAAAAGCTTTTCTCTAACTTCATCTAAGCTTTCCAAACTACTGTCCAAAGTAATAAAAGTCCCAATAAATAATTTTTATCTGAGGAAAATCTTCTGCTTACACACGATATTGTTCTCACCTCCAGCAGAAGGGGTAACTATGCTTGTAAGTGCTGGCATTCACAAGACGGCCCTTCTCCTTCAGCCACTTGATGATGTTCTTATCAGCATCCTTCGAACAAGAAAAACAAACAAACAAACTGTTTAATTATGTTTTTTTTATTTCTAATGCTAGCTTTATTTTCTAATGCGAAACAAACAGAGAACTGCTTAATTATGTTTTTTTTTATTCTAATGCTAGCTTTATTTTCTAATGCTTTTTTAAATTTTTTTTAAATTTTTTAAAATCGGTAACATTGACCAAAGTAAAGAACAACAGTTAATAAGGTCAAATTTAAATGTAGCCTTTTTCAACTAATTTTAATTTTTTAATAATTCATGTAAGTGAACATAAATACATGAAAATTTATTCTTATTCTAGTAATTATCATTTGCGCAAACGCAAATACAAAAAAAAACTTTAATAGCGAATCCATTTTTTGATTCTTGGAAGAATAAAGGTCACACATCTCCAAAAATAAATAATTATCTGTTTCTGGCAAACAATTTAATCAGTTCATTGAATTAACACACGACTGCTCACCTCCCTCTTACAGAGCAACATTTCTAAGTAAAATTTCTGTAGCTGTAACTTTTTTTGTTTCAGCAGGCTGTTGTTGACTCTTTCCTCTGGTGCAAATACATTTCGTTATATCTCTTTCTTCTGACTGGTTGTAAAGATCTTTTGAAATCTTTTGATGTGCTTCATTTTGAGTAAACAAAAACCACGACTGGGTAAGATTTTTTCGATGTGGAAAAAAAAATGCAAGCCACAACAAAAGACAAGACAAAAGAAAGAAACCACTGCAGCGCGTAATGTGCACTCACTTCAATCTTTATTAGGTAACAGTTGATCAACATTAGTGTGGAAGGGTCAACAGTTGCATCATCACTGAAACACTTGGAACATGAATGTTTTATGCAGAGCCCACGTGCTAAGTTCTGCTGTGTGTGGGCTGAGATGTGTCACACATCAAGGCAGAACTAAAGGATTTTGTGGTGAGGTTGCTGGGTTTGAAACCACCAACAGTGGAAAGGAGTGATAGTGGGGGAGAAAAAAAAAACACATTAGTAAATGGTTTTGGCAGAGAGGGAGGCAGGGAAGTGCAGGATCAGAGGTGACGAAAAGGGTGGAAACTGAAGAAAGATCAAAATAAGGAAGACTGAGATAACTGCAAAGGGGATAATGGAAAAGATGACAAGAGCAGAATCAAAAAAAAAAAAGGATGGAAAGCGAGCAAGGAGCCAGTAGATTGGTGGGGAAAAAAAATATTTGACAGGGATAAAATCTGGAGTTTTTAACTTGAGTTAGATCGTCTCTTCACTCCGTGGTGCAATGCTGCTGCTGCTGCTTCGGATGGATCCAGGATATTTGAACATCTTTGGCAATACCGAGCCAATGCTCTTCTCTCTGTAGCAGCTTCCTGTATCTAGCGATCTTGAGCCTAATGTGCAGCAGTTCCTGGTAGTCCTGGAGGTACTTGGAAATGGAAAGCAAGCAAGAGGCTAATAAGTTGGTCGGGGAAAAAGAATTATTTGACGGGGGACAAAATCTGGAGTCTTTAACTTGAATTAGATTATCTCTTCAATCCATGGTGCAGTGCTGCTGCTCTGGATGGATGCAGGATATTTAAACATCTTTGGCAATACCGAGACGTTGCTCTTCTCCCTCTAGCAGCTTCCTGTACGTAGCGATCTCAGCGTCCAGCTTGAGCTTAATGTGCAGCAGTTCCTGGTAGTCTTGGAGGTACTTGGTCATCTCAAGTTTGGTTTCACAGAGCTGGGACTCTAACTGAGCAATGATGCCCTCCAGGTTGCCCACCTTGTCAAAGTGAGCCATCTCCATGTCCTCTAACTGCTGCTCCAGGGCGGAATTGCGTGCCCTCAGCCCATCGATCTGGTTTTGCAGATCTGTGACCTGGTTATGGAAGGTGGTAATTTCGTCCTTCATGGTCTTCATCTGTTGTTCATGTTTGCCAGCGTGGTCTTTGAGAGTGTCAAACTTAGCTTTGTACCACTTCTCTGCTTCCTGGACATTGCGGGCAGCAACGGATTCGATCTCTGCGCGAATGTTGCGCAAGTAGGCGGCCAGGTCAGGACGATCGCCGCCGAGCTCGGCGGTAACCTTTGAGTCCTCAATCTGTCTCATGAGGTCAGCCACCTCTTCATCGTGCAGCTTTTTGAGGAACTCTATTTCAGCCACTAGTTGTTCTATGCGCCTTTCCAGCTCGGCCTTCTGCAGCGTTGCATTGTCAACATCCTGACGAAACTCCCTCAGGATCATTTCTGCCTCCTCTTTGAGTGCCAGCTCCTCCTCCAGCTTAAGTCGCCACACTTCAACCTCCTCTTCAAGGTAGCCCCTCTCGATGTCGACCGCTCCCTTCTCATTAGTCAAGGCCTCAATCAGGTCACGCACCTCTTTAAACTTGAGCTCATACTCTTCACTGATGCCCGTGGGGCCTCCTTTATAGCGCCCCTGCAGGGCAGCCAGTTCGGCGTGCAGCACAGCATTTCTCTTCTCCAGCGCTTGGACTTTCTCAATGTATCCGGCAAACTTGACATTGAGTTCCTGCATCTCCTCTTTCTCGTTGGCATGTTGCTGGTGTATTTCTGTGCCCAGCTCCACAGCACCGCCGCGATATCCTGAACGTCCACGGCTATCATACGATGAACCACGGCACCGGGAGGGCGAGGGGCTCAGAACCCTCACTCTGCTGCCAGAGCTGCTGACTTGCAGACTCTTCTGATTGTACGAGCCGGACCTCATGTTGTGTAAATAGTGCTTTAGTTCTAAGATTGGAGAGAAACAACTGCTCTTCTAGCTTCCCTTGAATACAGTCTTGCAACCCCTGACGCTCTCTATAGTTCCCCTCCAAGTATTTATGTGGCAGTTAGGAATGTATCGAGCAGCCTTGAAATTCACGCTTGGCTTTTACATATTTCAAAAGTGGATTATGACAGACTGTCAGTGAACTGTGGCCGCGTGTTCTTTATTAGCTCACGCTGTACTGTTAGCGGCCCGGCAGGGTTCGGTCCACTCCCTTGCCTTTGTACCAGGATGCGAAATAGTGATCAGATCATAAACTGCTGCTAGATTTTAGTCACCATCTACTGAGGATGGTAATGAACTCGGGTGTGACAACAAGTGGGGGGCACATTCTGTGCATCGGTAAACAGTGATTTGCTTTGGAAGCAGGTTTTACCTAACAACATAGTAGGTCTCCTCTGACTCAGACTGCCTGAAATTGTCTCGACATTACCAGTTTATGCCATTTATGTATTAAAATACCAAAAAATTCTCGCCATTTATGTATTAAAATACCAAAAAAACTAATTAATTTAAATTCAGTGATTTTTAGATCACAAAGGAAATGGTGAGTATTGAGAATGAGGAAAGGTGGATGAAATATTGGCGAGTACCTGCCAACACCCAATATACACGTTGATGTCATCGTGTCACTTACTTTGACATACTCCCCTGCAAAGTCTGTGACCTCTGACGTGAAGCAGCCGGAGGCATCCACAGGGCAAATGGGAGCCTGGTCTTTCTGGATGATGCTGTATTCCGTGCACACCCTGTAATCGTCCTACAGGAAGGGGGGGAAAAAAAGGGAGACACTTACAACACGGTCCACTGGTATGTGACAGTTATGCATGAATGATTTAAGCACTGTCCAGCTTCAAATTTATGCTGTATTCAAGCCCACTGTCGAAACCCATGACTGATAGCTCACACAGATCTTCCATCTACCCGAAGCAACCTTTGAAGCTTCACAAAGTAATAAAGGACTTTGTTATGAGATAGACAGTTCATTAGGGAGAAATGGTCAGGGAGGGAGACAAAGGTTGAAAATTCATAGAAAGCCTAAGCTGTACATGCATCTGTTTGCCCCAGACCTGGGGCCTGTATTGTGTAAAAGACGTTTAACATACCCAGGCTTTGTGTTCATGGTTTTGGCTTAACAAAATCCTCAAGCCCCCAAACAAAGTTAAACGGTTCCAAGACGGCAGTTATCGATACTATCTAGCCTGGTTAACCCTTGTGTGTCCTTCCGGGGTCTGTACTGCATGGCTTGTGCCAACTTTTCCTAATATTCATTCATACTCATATTATGGGACAAGCATAATGCATTACAAGGACAAAGTGTGTGTTCAAACATGCGAAAGACAAAGGGACAGTTAAAGAAGAGACACCTTTGTAGTACAGGAAAGCCCTGCTTTAAACTCAACATACCTTGCTAAACCACTGAACTTGTTCGGCGGTATACGCCTCTGGGTATTTAATTTATGATACAATGACTTGTAATTGATTTATAAGAAAGAAATGAAAGCTCAAAATACTATTACTCAGGTATGAGATACAATAGTCTTATGGCTCCACAGGTGAAGAAACCCCCTTTTTGTAAAGGTAGAAATTCACACATCCTGATTTTCTGTTTGAGTACTAGACAAAGGTGACCTCGCTTTCAGCTGCAGACAGTCGAAGTGATGGGCTGAAATGTACAAATAGTAGTCGGCAACTAAGAAATCAATGTCAGAGAGAAAAAAAAGATATTGAAAAGCCTGACAAGGGGTAGTGTAACCAAAGTGAGCCTTGGATATTTATGGGTATTTAAGTGTTAAAGAGTGTAATATTTGGTTTTGTTGGGGCTAGCTATAGAGTTCTTATTGGACATTATGATCTAAATATATAAACCCAAGACTACTGTGTTAGTACACACACAGAGAAGCAAATACTTACAGCTCCAAAGTACGGCGCCTGGTGGACGACTCCCGTACCCTCCTCTTCCTTGACGTAGTTATCAGTCACAACCTGGAATGCTCCTTTTTCCGCGCACTGTCGCAAAACAAGTATGTGGAGAATTCAAAGTAAGCCAAAATAAAAATAGAACACAGAAAAGGATGGGTAGATAGTACTGGATGATAGTACTGGTGAAACAGGTTTATTCGCAGCTATGTTGATGTTTAAAGCACAAATGGTGATGTGAAAAATAAGAATTCATAACAACCTAAAAACACAGAGTACTACAAACCTTGGCAAAGTACGGGAAAAGAGGCTTGTATTTTTTCCCTTTCAGCATCTTACCAGGAAACCTGTAATTACACAAAGCGTGCTAATAAATCCTCAGGCACTTTAAAATTATATTATTCAAAGTGATCATTATTATAATATCATTTTTATTCAAATAGAACACGTCACCATTATTCCCAGTAAATATATTTCTAACGGGGCTATTGTCATGAATTTTCACGAGATGTCAGTAACAAACCATGCAACCACACTGGTGAAGAGTTCATGACAATGGCACCTTTGGAAATGTAGTTACTGAGAAAAATGGTGACGGGTCCAATACTTATTTTACCCACTGTATTTAGCAAACATTCGAGACCCTTTTCACTTTACTGTACAGTAAATCACAATTACAGTAATTATCAAGTAACCTGTTGGTCAGAAAAATACATTTTAAATTACATTTTTTTTCTACAAAGTTCTCCAATTTTGATATAAAGCTTTGAGTAACGTTATTGAACATTTGTCAGCAGCAGCTGCGAGATCTTATCTACTCACTTGTCCAACAGTGTGTACTCGCTCTCTGATTTAAACAGAGCTCCAAGCCTGGCCTCCATCAGGATGTAGACTTTGTTGGTGGTGTTGTCTGTATGTCATAGAAAGGATTAATAAATAGCTTTGGCTGCATAAAACCTTAACTTGAAAAATATTACAACATAAGTTCATGAAAAACTCATTAATGATTATAAACTGTAATGTATATTTTTAATTGGTTTGGGATAATGAAACATCCAAATGTCAAGGTCAGTGAGGCAGCACATCATTAAGCAACTACAACTATGAAGCTGTATAACAGTTCTCTCAGTTTAGTGCTCCTGAAGTGACTACACCCTAATGATGGATAAGAGTGAACTCATTCAACCTCCAGGAATAAATTAAATTGTTGGGTTAATTTAACTGAGGAGGCAGAATAATAACAGCAAGGGTTTTGAAAAGCATGACAAGTAAAATGTGTGAAATGAGACAGAGAGAGCGTAAAAACAAATATCAATAAAGTATTTTTTTTTCCTCCTTGGTGGTTTAACAAAGTAAAACAGAAGAACAGCGCTAAAGGGAAATTATTAAGGGAAGAAAATCAGAAAAAAAGATGGAAAAAGATTGTATTCTAAGCAGTCTCCTATGCAGCAGGAGGAGGAAATAAACTGTAGAAAGAAATTATACATCAACACTGCCCCCCTCAGGACTGAGAAATTTAATTCTCCTCTTCTGGAGAATTATTATTTTAGCAAAACAGGCACAAGGACGGTTTTATTTTCAAACTAAATTCTATCTTTTAAACATCCACTAATTAACAAATTAATACCTGCAACACACTCCAAACTGGCATTTGATATATCCACATTCAGTAAAGAGATGAAACACCTAACTTGTGTCAGATCAACCTCACTGAGCACAGGGTAATACGTAAGTCAACATCTGACTAAAGCTGAATGACACAACTGGAAAAAAGATTGCAAAGAACTGAGGGACTGCCATCCTGACAGACTTTAAAATTAAATGCACGTGTTATGTAGAGGCTTCTCTGTGGTTGTGCACAATAGAAAACAAGGCTAATGAGTAAATTAGAAATTCCCACCTTTGACTTTAACATAGATAAATTCTGGGTTGACACACAATGCCAAGTTGCTCGGCAGAGTCCACGGCGTGGTGGTCCATGCAATCAGAGAAATGTCTTCACTCTCCAGCAGGGGAAAGTTGACGATCACAGAGGGATCCTGGACATCCTGAAGACAAATACAAACTCATTTTTATCTAATTATCACATTAACCTGTATTAATAGTACCAGAAATCCAACTTCAATATACTGTATAAAGATTTTCGAACATAAAGAGCCTTCATTTCTACTAACCTTGTAGTTCTGGTGGGACTCAAAGTTGGAGAGTGGGGTGTTGCAGGCAGTGGAGAAAGGCATGACTTTGACACCTCTGTACACCAGGCCCTTGTCGTACAACTGTTTAAAAACCCACCTGAGAAAATGAATAATAAAAAATTAAAAAATGTATTTTTATTATATTTGTTCTAAACTAAGTTTTAAACCTAGTTTTTTTTTTAGTTTTTTTAGAAATGTTTTGGAGTTAGTTTCCCTTCTGTTATTGCTATTGACCACACTGGTTTTATTAGGGTAAATATTCTTCATACAATGTAAGACTCTTGCTCAGTATTATTCGATATTCTTCCTGATACAACTAGCTGCACCGGCTATTAGACAAGACCAGAATACCAGTGAAGCAAATACTTGGACAAAAGTAGCATCTTGCTCAAGGTAAAGGAAGCAAATACAAAAGTAGCATCTTGCTCAAGGTAAAACCCCTTTACATTGAGAGATGTTCTGATATACATACCAGACAGTCTCCATGAACCACGGGTAGAGCGTCTTGTAGTCATTTTTGAAGTCAATCCATCTGCCCATGCGCTTCACTGAAGTCTGAAGGTAGAAGAAATTAAATAAAACAGGAGAACGGTTATAGCCATCAGCCCTAAAGGCAAACATTTGCTCTCTGACACCAGATATACATCCAAATCAGTTCTATGTTTACAGGCTGCTCACATATATATATAACTGAACTGTTGGCAAAAAAGTGTCCCTATATTCACTCACCTCCCACTCGTGGGAGTACCTCATGACAATGTTTCTGCACTGTTTGTTGTATTCAGCAATGCCCATCTTGGCAACATCATCAGGCCCTTTGATCCCAAGGGTTTTATCAATCTCATATTCCTAAAGAAAGGAGAAAAGAAAAAGAAACATGACACATGAATAAACTAAATATCAATCTGATAAAGTCATTTTTTTCTATATGGGTAAAAGAAAAAAAACAAATAGGCCAATTTACCACAGGCAGGCCGTGACAATCCCAGCCAAAGCGTCGTTCAACATGATAACCACTCTGGTGGGCAAAGCGAGTAACGATGTCCTTGATGGTGCCGGCCAAGATATGACCATAATGAGGGAGACCAGTGGCAAACGGAGGTCCGTCGTAGAAGGTGTACCTGATAAGACGAGCAGCAAAGACAGGAACATCAGCCTTTGTTGCTGTAATGCGTGATTACCTTGTAAAAATATAGCATAGTAATTCATTAAACTGCATGAGTTACACAGTACATTTTTTTTTCTGATGTTGTAACATTGCAAATGATACATCGGAACAACATTTATTTTACCCCTCGAAAGGAGAAACAGGGACTTTATCTGCATAACTTTTAATTTAAGTTGTCACCTGATTACTTAAAGGAATAGAATCCAAACTTCTGAAGCTCTTGCATTACTAAAGCAACCATGACGTCAATCAATTAATCAACATCTTCATTAACATATATGAATGAAATAATAGAGCAAAGTAAAATGTCACTGTAATGTTAAAATAAGCATAGATTTTAAGCATACATTTAAAAGCAGCAGATCATGTTGAAAATGTCCAGGCAAAACTTCTCTAGTTTTGGAGCATAGACAGGTAACTTAATTTTTTTAAATAACGAATTAATTGATAGTAGGGCTGCACAATTCAATATTAGCAATATTAAGATTAAAAAAAATCGGGCTCTGCTGCATATGAAATCAAAGACGCTCTCAATCAATAGTCAGCCAACCACCAGGGAGAGAACAAAAGAGAGCTGTCTTATTAGGAAGTGAGCAGCGAGCAGCAAGGGGCAGCCTCAAATTGTTGACTAATGTGAGAGTGAGACATAATGTTGGTAGCAGAAGGTGACGGTGTCGCAGCATTTGGAGGTGAGGAAGAGTTAGTGCTGACCAAAAAGAAATTGTATGCAGTGCAGTAGAGTTGTGTCTGCTCCTACGAGCAACACAAATAATGTATCCAACCAACTAAAAAAAAACACCATAAACTTAAATACAATAAATACGAAGGTGAAAGCTAAGGCTAGTCCACACCATAAACTTATATACAATAAATATACGAAGGTGAAAGCTAAGGCTAGTCCACTAGATTCCTGTACGTGTCCATAAGGACGACACTGCACAGAGCCGTATTTATCCACTTGTTAAAAAATAAACACTGAAATAATGGATGCAATAGCGAAAGTGAAAATAAACTCTTTACTTTAGGTTTCATCTTGAACTGAGAGCCTTGTAGGAAGGAAAGGAATGTGAACTACTTGTCATTGTGACACTGCACACCACTGCACACAACCAAATGTGACCTCTGCTTTTAACCCATCACCAAAATGAACAGTGTGTGGGGACGGTGCCATGCATAATGAATAATCGTGATTAATAATCGTTATTACAATATTGCTTAAAATAATTGGTATTATCATTTTGGCCATACCTACGCAGCCTTTATAGGCATTTCTGTTACCAGACCTACTATTTTAGATGGCAAGTCTAGCATATTCTTAAAACAAAAAAATATTTGACTATAATTGAACTGAAGATGGTTATTCAAATATGTACAATACAAAAATATGTAAAAATTCAAATGTGTACAATACAAAAATATGGTTTTGTAAAAAAAAAAGGTAAAAAGGTCTCTGGTAAACCCTTAATCAGAGAGACAGTGAAGTTTGTCACAAGGGATACAATTAAAAAAAAGGGGAAGAGCGAAAAGTAGAAGTTTAACTGAATGGTAAATTGTGCTTTAAAACTTTGAGCAACTATTAACACCTGCATGTAGGCAGCTTAGTCAATGGAAAAACTGGTTTGCCAGGAAAGGTGGCTTTATTACTTCAGACTGACATAAATCTGATCACTGATTACCTGTTTTATTTTTGGTTTGTGGGACTGTGGCTGAGAAACAATAGCTTAAGTTTTGTCTTTAAAATTTACAATAGACTTTTTAACGGTTGGCACGTGAATAAAATAGAATGTAATTATTTACCTGGGCCTGTTCTTGGACTGCTTAAGGCACTCCTGGAAACAGTCCTTGTCTTGCCAAAACTTCAGTACTTTCTCCTCCTCATTGGGAAAATTGATGGACTCTGGGACTGGTTCCACCATGTTGTCCGTCTGCAGAAATAAAAAATATGGGCAAATGTAAAAGAAATTAATGAAGAGAGGTATAAAAAAAGGAAAGACTAATATATAAAAATCACTTATCATATACATAACTTTCTATAACATTTCAGCATCAAGGAAATTACATTTATGTGGCGTTTTTCCCACTGTACCAAACTTATGCAAAGCTAGTACCATAACAACAAGGTATTAACCTGACTTTACGATGAATAATAGCACTGTTCTACATTAGAATAAAATGCAGCTGAAACACTATTTGTAATTCCTTAAATCGTGTTTGAACGTTACGAATTAGTAACTGTTCCAAAACGTAAATTTTATTTTTTGTTTAATTCATTCCAATGCAGAACAAAGACTCTGGAAGTTAAAATTCCATTCATTCCATCTTTATCTCATAAAAACTATGCCTGTCGCCTCCTGTCAGTACCGGTGTTGGCACAATTTTGAACCAACAGTGTTATTCATTTTAATGCTTGACGTTATAGAGATGGTAAAAACTTTACCAAAACAATTATTTTAACGTTATCAATTTATCTGAGTAAGTTCAAAGTGATGACGCTTTCCTGTTGTTAGCTACCAAGCTAAATACGCCTGTCAACGTCAACTAGCACCTTTTAAAACGGATGAAATAAAGGTTAAAAGGCAATTATAATAACACAGACCCGCGACAGGTTTCGGCGAGGTGAGGCTTTATTCTTAAACTGAAACAGTAACTTGTCGGCGTGAAGTTGGATACTCACATGCTGCCGGCTGCCGAGAGAGACGAGAAATGATGCAAGCTGTGGTCAGAGCAGGAGCGGATGTGACGACAGCACGCAGCCCATATGGTTGCTTTCACAGTAAAGTTCTACAGTACGGCTAATGGTCACTGAAATAAAACCAAACAAGGCATAAAAACTACTATGGTTAGATATGTGGTACTTTTATTAATTAAAATAAAGAATATATTTCATAGTTACTATAACGGTTATTATTGATGCATTAAACATTTTTTCTTTATCAAAATTATTTTTACGTTCTTGTTAGTACTTAAAAAAGGATGGATGAATTAAATAAATAAATGTCTTTTTTGTTATAAATCAATAATCCAGTCCTTTTTAAAAAAGGTTTTCTTTCTTACAACCAAAAATACCTTTAAACGATACAAAAGTTGTGTAAAAAACCTTTTTAGTTATTTTTGAAGAAAATACTTATCTTAATATTCTTGATTATTCATCAGAATCTTAGTAAAATCCATATTTCCCTGGTTATATTCCTGGATTTGTACGCAAACCAAAATACCAAATCTTGCAAGTAAAGACCTAAAGCGCTCAGAATGGTGGGTGTATTTGGTGTCAATACATATTTGAGGTCAAGACTTTTTGTGTAAATGCAAATAGTTCTCGTTTTTTAAATTACAATATACTCAATTACCTGCATACTTCATAAAAAGTGCCAATGTCAACCTCTCACATATATAATTAGAAAATAAAATTAAACTTTAAAAAGTTTACAAACCAGAGGACGTTCGATTATTAGGGCTTGAGAGCCAGCTCACAAACTTTGTAAATGTAACACATGGTTAACAAAATGTAATACCATCATGTACAGTTACATTATGAGCTGGTCTCCGACATGTCTGTCTCTGAGATTGTGTTATTTTACCTAGAACTTTTTTTCCTTTAAAGCACCAGTCTGAGGAAGATACTGACAAGCAGAAGCAGGAGGGTCAACAACTAACATCCAAAAATCACAGCCACTGCTGTTCTGCTCTTTAATGTAGTAGTTCACTATTGTTGTTTGACTATAGTTTTGACACAGTACTTTGTTTTTATATACAGGGAGGCTATAGGTCACAGCTGTTCCTTTTTCCAATATACTTACCTCTTGGCAGCTGGAACTGCAATTTCAATTCTGATCAAAAATAAGCAAAGTATTCTTAAATACTTGACAGTTTGAAACGGTCATTAATAAAGTAGTAAATTTAAAAGTAAATGGGTTCTGTATTTTTATCGCGGAATTGAAAAAGTATCAATAATTGGGGAAATTCACAGGTAATGGTATCGACTACTGAAATTCTGGTATCTTGAAAACCCTATTTCAAATCTTTAAAAGAAGCTGCAACAGAAAGAAAAATGTTATCAAAGCATTGCTTTATTAGGTCAAGTGACAGCTTATTTCGCCTGGACTGCTGCTGCCTTGCGCGCTGCCTTCATGCCCTTCTTGTTGTGCTTCTTGGCAAAGCGCATGTTCCTCAGGAACTTAGGGTCAACCTGTAACACAATGAAAAGTAAAAACATAGTATCAATAACAGTCTAAAGAGGTCACTTTTGATAAATGTCTCTGCTAAATTCATAAATGTAACCTAAATGAAGGCATTGCTCAATGTTGTGTTCTGTAAAATGCAAAATTGTTCATTTGGAAAAAAAAACATTTTGATTCATAAGTATTGCAACACTGCGTGGCTTGCTTTTATACAGTAATTTACAATAATTTAACTAGAGTGTGTGCCTTCTATACACAGCCCATGGAATCAGCCTAAAATCCTTATCCACGAGGATAGTATTCATCCCCATGTACTTGAGAGCATCTTGGCCTCATATAATGGTAGTCACCTTTCTGCTTCCTCCAATATTTTTAAAACAATTTTACATAGTTCCATAATTGGTACAGCTGTAGGTCAGCAGAAACAGACAGGATATTAACCAACAAAGAAAAGAAAAACGTTTACTGAAAAGCTGCCATTTTGACATACATTTTACATTCTTGGATTCTGGCCAAAAGATTAAACTTTAATTTTATTTTGTGTAAATCCTATCTACACTGCTTCTAATTATGTGCAGTGTAAACAATAGTTAGATATGTGACAAACCTAGACCTGTTAAAAACACCGCAACACATAAGGATTCCCATGTGTGTTACCAGGAATGCAATATTAAAGACATTCCAAGTGTGCAGTGTAGACAAACATTTTAGTACCCAATCAACCTGTCCAATGAGTAAACCTCACAAACAGGCTCTGAAACTAAATGAATCAAGCATCCACATAGCAGACACTGCACACTTTATCACTACAGTGAAATAAGATGAATGTTTCACTATTAATTATTCCCCCCGACAAACCGCACAGCTCAACCTCAAAATGTAAAAATGTACAACGTGGGAATTTCAAAACCATACATACCCCCTTCAACGACTCGTAGCGCTGAGATGTGGGCTTCTTGATTCCATTTCTGTGGGCTTTACGAGCTGTAAACACACAGATTCAACACTGTCAATCTCCATTGCCTGTACCCATTTCCATCTTGATGTTACTTGTGTACTCAAATTATTTACAAGACATTTCAGCCATCTAAAGTCGTCCAAACATTTTAAGGACTACCTTCAATTGCCCGTTCTGAATACAACTATAGCTATACCTATGAATCCAATGTGCAATGTGCTGGTCAAGTTAAGGCAGCCTGCATAAAACCATATACATGTTTGTATAGTATACTTACACTGATTGTGGGTTGTGTGGTTCTTTGACTTGGCCATATCGACTCTTATCTATCTAAAGGACGAAATAGGAAAAACACAATAACAAACAATAAATAACAAATAACGAAATGCACAGAACAGTTAGCATGTTAGCCTCAATTAGAAAAACCAGCAGAGGCGTTATACATGGAGGACAACACGAACATTCCAAACGAAAACAGATAGTCGTAATGTACTAAATATATAAACAGAAAAACACGAGGTTAATAAGAAACCATTATATGTTCACAATTTTGTAAAAGGCGGTTGCTATGCTAAAAGAAGCATTAGCCTCACTATTAACTTAATTTGATAATTTTCTGAGAAACTAGTCAGCATAATAGTGCATTAACCCCGTAGTAAATAAGATGTTCATTCAGAATATGCAATTTATTTGGGGTCCAAACGCGCAGAATATGAGGATTAATTGAGATTTTAAACCTTCTAAGATTAAGGAAATGATATACCTGCCACACGAACAGACGACAACCGGAAGAGAAAGAAAACCCCGATCCCGAGGAGAAGAAGATCGGTCGTTGTTAATAACACCGCCCCCTGTCGGACACGTTTCAAAGTTAACGTGTGAAAGTCTATTCTTTAGCACTGGATGTCGCTGTCCGGTCATATAAACGCTCTTTCTTGGGTTATCAATATAAAATATATAGATATAAATATATAAAACAAATTTAATAATCATACACCCAGAATACTAAACAAATAAATACATAAATAAATATTGCACCACTACATCATACTCAAGAACATTAATATCAGCTCTATAGGTCAGGAAAGGTCGAACTAAATGTTCTGTGTTTATCAGCAGGTAATTCTTCCATACTTTCCTGTAACAACAAATTCATCCATCATGTCTTTCTTAAGTCTAGATCAATTTTACAGATTACACCAACCAGGACAGCGACATTAAAATGTCTACTACGTGTGTATTATCTTATAAGCACTTGGAGAGAAACAGGAGAAAGCTTTTATTTTCCGTTTGCAGTGTGTGACAAACAAGTTCTAAAATGACACCGATTTAATCTGTCTTTTTATTCTTCACAATTTATTGCCATATTTACTGTCACAGTTCTGAGACCTCTGATGTGAGAGATCCAAGGACAACGCAGGGAATAACCACAGAGGGAAAACATGTTCAGAGCATTTATAGAAAGTCTGGTGTGTGTTTACACATTTCATTGCACAGTCAGAGACACTTGTCCAGGCCTGCTTGTAAAAACACAAATAAAACATAATCTATAGTGGCACTTGTCAAATGATCCATGTTTTTCCTGAGTCAGTAAATCAGGACCCCTATTAAAAAAAACTAATACAGAACAAATTCACATCATAAACATCTTATAGACAAATGACATACTTAAAACATTTTTTTAAAATGATGAATATAATGCATTGCTTTATTTCTCTTTATAATGGGCCGACCGACAATCAAATCAGTATATAAGTTTAATAGGGTTGAGTAGTATAAAATGTGAATATTAGTTTACATGGAATAGAAGATGATTTAAATCTAAAAAAAAATCTGTGTTTGCATCTGCATTCTAATAATCAATCTAATAATCCAATCTTTTTTCTTAGGCTATTAGGACAGTCTTTAATCTATTGAGGGTTTAGCTGCAATTTTTTCTTAGGCTATTAGGACAGTCTTTCTTGCTGGTCCAGTGCAGTACTTCTCAAATAGTGGGGCGGTTAGGTGCCTGTGGGGGGAGGGGGGGCGGGTATAAGGGTCTTCCAGTGTGGCACGCTGGACATAAGTGTACCACTGCTGTAATGCTTGAATGATAACAAGCCTCCAGTCACTAGGTGGCAGCAACTCATATAACTCATATAAAAAAAAATACATGTTTTCAGGTTCTCAAGGGGGGCATGATGGAAAATAATTAAGAACCACTGCTCTAGTAGTAGGTTAGAACTTGTAATTTTCATTAGGATTAGCCCAGTCACTTAAAAATTAAATACAGTCATTATATAGTCGTACTTTCTCTTGCTAGCTGGATAGTTATATAATAAAATCAGTGCTGATAATATATTTAATACACAGGAATTCATAACATAGCTAGGCTCCAATTGTTAGAATCCACTTACTGTACCATCAGGTCTGGAGTTCAGCTTTATTATCGTAGTATTGTACAAATACTACATTATTCCTGCTCCACTGCTTGTGATGGAGTTTTCATCCATCTTGACTTCTATCTGAGAGTGAGTAAACTGTGGTCGCTTTAAAAAGGATTTTCTTCTCTTTTTTTTTTTTTTCAAATAAACAAAAAGACAGTGTTTAAGCAGGGCTTTTATCATTTTCAGCAACTTTAATCAATTGCTATAAATCTCACATTACGTGCAGATATGTTGTGAGGAGTGGAATGAATTTCTTCACCAGCACTGCTGTAATGCCTCTGCTGGAAACCTGGTTATTGGTCTTAAATCCAGTTTAGCCTGTAAGAACCTGTCTTCATCACTGAAGTGTCTCTCTGAGCCAATAATGACATGGCGTTTGAGTGAAGTGCGAGGTAGGGGTAATTACAAGTGGGCTGATTTTATTACACGCTGAGAAGGAAAATGTGCATCAGCGATTAGCTACCCACAGCTCCCGCCGTTACTGCAGTGATTTTCAATATTACCTCAGAAAAACGTCCAAGGTAAGGATCCACAGTCGGGGCTGATGGTTTCTGGTCTGACGGGTTTTCATTTTTACACGGAAATATTTCATTTTTCCATTTCTATCGGCACAAGTGGAGGAATAAGATAGTTTTACTGTTTTTACGAGGTTTTCAACACACCTTAATGTGTGATTTGTAGTTTTCATTCCACCAGAATGAGCCACTTTAAAAAATGTTTTACGAAGGCTGGCTATTATGGAAAGCAGTTTGAAATCTGTACCATACGCCTTAGGATACGAATTTCAGATGAACCTATTCATCTCAAACCTTTTACACCGTGCACCGCATCGGAAAATACACACCAGTGCTCTTGGAATATGGAGAAAACCATTCACTTATCACAAGACTATCAGTCCATCAGCTAAATCAGCTAAAACCAAGTAGCAATTACATTTTCAAAATTAAACTCACATACACAAAGACACATTTCCTCGAGTACCACTAGAGGGAGTCCGAGAACCACAAGTGGTACACATACCATGGCTTGTGAACCACTGTTATGATCAAGGTTTTATATTGCTCACTTATTTATTCCAGATTCTTCACTTTTCTGTATCATTTAGCTGTGATGAGAGAAACAAACACGGTTCGTTTGCACTTACAATGAAAATGGGTTGTGGGAAATTACAGAAATACAGAAGAAATCCGGAACAGTGTGACTACAAGATGCTGGAAAGTTAGTATGAAACTATGATATTTAAATGAATTTAATTTTTCAATTGTTCTATTACAATGGCCTGCATAGTCTAACACCATGGCCCTGCCTCCAAAGACTAAAAATACAACTGTCTCAAGCACACACACGAGACAAAACATGGACAAAAGATATAACGTAAATAATCACAGGCTTGCTAAAAAAAATAATTCATCATCATGAATAATGGCGACTGTAATTAATCACAATTTAACTTGATTACATGAGATAAATCAACATTCCTAAAAAAATGTGTAATTATTATTATTATTTTAAAAAATGATGAAAACAAGTCATTATTCTTTAAATAATCGTTGCTCCACAGATCCACAGTTTACGGTGATGTTGTTGCGATGGAGGCAGTGAATAGCTCACATCTCTGCCCCCCCCCCTCTCCCTTTCTCCCACTCCCCTCATCATCCCTCCACCCTGGTCTCCACAGTTGGGAACTCAAACCTGACTCTATTAAAAAAACCTACCTCCTAACCACGTCTTGACCCACAAAATCCCCCCCTTAAGTCGCTCCGAACCTGCTTTAAAGTCCGGCCAATGTCAAAATGTGCCTTATGTTGTTGTTGTCAACCCAAATCTGTCTTTAAAGACACACAGCAGCAGCACCAACACACACACACACACACACACACTCAAGTCTGATGGTAGACTTCTAAATATGGGCCTAACCTCTTGTCATCCGCCCACCATTCTCACAGAACTGCTCTCTATCCTCTTGTTCTCAGTGGAGGACGGGTGAATCCCTGCTCAGGCAGAAGGAATCATGCAGCAGCTGCCTATATTTAGACCATGTCTGATCATATGAGCTTCTCAGCTCAGCTCTTTGCAGCTCAGGGTCCAGTTCCTTCAGTTACAGGTTGTATGTACCATGATGTAATGGTGCTGCTTGATCCGATCCTGGACAAGAAAGGACAGGTTTCCACTTGGTGAAGCCTGTTGATGCTTTAGAAAATGTCCGTCCGTCCATCCATCCGTCCATCTATACATCCATCCAGCCCTAATTCTATTGATCCATCTACTTATCCATCCATCCATCCGTCCCATCTATCCATCCATCCACCCATCCATCCATCCATCCATCTATTCATCCATCCCACCGACCATCATTTCATCCATTCAGTCATAATTCTGTTGATGGATCTACTTATCACTTATCCATCCATCCATCCATCTGTCCGTCCTATTTATCCATCCATCTATTCAACATCATCATCCATCCATCCAACCATCCATCCATCCATCCACCATTCATTGCATCTATCAATCATCATTGCAACCATCCATCCATCATCCATTTGCCCATTCATCCATCCATCTGTCCTCCCTCCATCCAGCTATACATCCACCTGTCTGTCAATCCATGCAGCCATCTATTGATCACTCATCCATCCATCTATTCATCCATCCCACCGACTATCATTTCATCCATTCAGCCATAATTCTGTTGATCGATCTACTTATCANNNATCATTTATCACTTATCCATCCATCCATCCACCCATCCATCTATTCAACATCGCCATCCATTATTTTCTTCGCCCATCCATCCATCCATCCATCCACCCATCCACCATTCATTGCATCTATCAATCCATCATTTTAACCATCCATCCATCATCCATCTGCCCATTCATCCATCCAGCTATACATCCACCTGTCTGTCAATCCATGCAGCCATCCATTGATCACTCATCCATCCATCATTTCATCCATCCATCCATCCATCCATCCATCCATCCATCCATCCATCCATCCATCCATCCATCCATCCATCCATCCATCCATCCATCCATCCATCCATCCATCCATCCATCCATCCATCCATCCATCCATCCAACATCATGTTTACTCCAACAGTGAACCACTGTTCATCCATTAATACAAAGCCTGGCTGTAATGACCTCACAGTGAGCTCTGTCGAACACAGTTCCAGAGATCTGAGTGTCTGTGCCTTATTCCATCTGTAAGGAAACAACACTACATAACCCCACATCAATAACTGAATCTTCTTCTGTGCAGTGTTTCTCTCACGATCTTGCATTGTGCCATTTTGCACGCCAGACTCTTGTACCTCCACTTCAGCTGATGATAAGGTCCTTGTAATTGTCACCTTTACATCTTGGAATATAAAACTCTTAAAGGCCAATAAAGTGCAGCGTGATAGAATGTTGGGAGGTGTCTTTTGACATTTAACTTCACTTACAGCCTCGGTTTAATGACCGCCTCACAGAACGTACGGCATCTCTGGAGATGCCGTGCGTTCATTCCTGGTAATAACATACAGGGCCTTTAGGGAACCACCAGGTCGGTTCTGTTACTTAATTGTTTCCCTGTGAGAGAGCAGCAGACTTGAGATGCCGCAGCTTCTGTGCTCTCTGCTTCTTTGTTTCCTCTTTATCTCTTCGCCGTGTCCCTTTCTTTTCTTTCCCTCTTTGTTCTTGTACAATTCATTCGCAGCGTCTCTCCTGTGTGCCCAGGCCGTTTGTACAATAACAGAACAACTCCTTTAACTGCGTGTCGGTGTTTAAACCACAAGTACCAGTTCATCGCAACACGATTAAAACAATTTACTAGGGATGTCCGATCTTAGCTTTTTGCTGATGTCCGATATGCCGATATTTTCCAAACACCGATATCAACCGATACAACTGATACATTCAGCCGTTTGTCCCCAAATTTTTAATTTTAGGTCACATATCTCCTGTCATGGACGTAACACGTTACCTACTTTTATTCTGAGGCCCAACTAAAGGCACTCCACAAATTAGCATTGTCCGTACAAAATACATTTCTAAAGAAATTTCAGCATATCGGGAACCCAGGATTTCATTTTCGGAGGAAAAACCAATAATGTTTACTACCGATATTATATAATTATGCTAATATCGGGCCGGGTCGGACGTCTCTACAATTTACTTAAAAGCAGTTATTCTCACAGATTGGGTTGAAACCCAACCTGGAATACAGTGATCCCTGTCCTATCGCGGTAGTTGCGTTCCAAGACCCACCACGACATGGGAAAAATCGCAAGTATTTCTCGCCAAAAGTAGAGGCGAGATAGTTATTATATTATAAATTATATATTAATATAATATTAAGAGAGTGGCCAACAAACGAGGGGAGATGCTGAGAGATGCTACGATGCATGAGCCAATCAGCATGAGGAACACAAGAGCATGCTCAATCTGCCAATAGTAGTTTTCGTACACTTATCATCCTTTTTTCTCTAATAGACTGGAATCAAGTCAGCGCTGGAGCCGAGCACACAAGAACATCAAGGTCGCTCTCAGATTAAATTCGTTACTCACTGACACTTCACCTGTTTTTCCCTTCACTCTTCACTCCGCACGACGAGTATTTTCACACGAATTCAATGAGAGACACGACTCGGGTTTTTATTCGGATTCATCCACGAAACTCGCAGTACTGTCAAGTGGTACGGTACCTTGTACTTGCCAAGATTCACAACATACTTTCTGATAAAACTTTTGAATAGAAAAGCACGAGCATCCGATGACGCATCTGCAGCACTTTATTGCTACACACTGTATTGCGATGCACTGCGTATGTAATCATTTCACCATCCATCTGGTGTATGTTGCTCCAATACACAGTCAATACACATTTGCACCAACTGATGACAAGTTTGTGTTTCACAGAAGCGCCTCCAACTTTAAATACTGTCTCAACGCCAGCGTCTGAAGAGGCTTCGACTTCAGATGAGTCTAAACCAGGCGTGGGCAAACTTTTTGATTCGCGGGCCACAGGTGGTCCTAAAATTGAACAGGGGGGCCGGGTCAGGAGCAGACAGATAGATAGATTACATGTAAAACTCATGCATAATAAGGATAATTGGCTAAAATGCTTTTATCATTTTCTACGCCATCTATTGGGGAAACATGGGTATTGCAGGGAAAAGGCAGAAGTGTTATGATATTATAAATTATATAATTTGGAAAAGTTTGGCGGGCTGGATTAAAAAGCTGAACGGGCCGCATCCGGCCCCCGGGCCTTAGTTTGCCCATGCCTGGTCTAGACTGACCAGCTGACTAACACAATTGCCAAATTGGTCGTGAGACTGTAAACCAGGCATGGACAACACGTGGCTCCTCGCCCTGTTTCACGTGGCTTTATGGCAAATTTTGTGTTTTCTACGATATGTATGAATATGATGAATCATGAACACAAACAGGAATTAAACATTTTTTTCTGTTCCAGTAACTAACAGATTTGAATGTTGAATTTATCTCAGTTAATTGTGATAAATCCACAGCTACCCATTAATTAATCAGATTAAATGCTTTTTAATTTAATTCATACCTGATTGGAAAAAATAAAAAGCTAAAACATACTACAGAAGGGTTAAACCAGGCATGGTCAAACTAAGGCCCGGGGGCCGGATGCGGCCCGTTCAGCTTTGTAATTCGGCCCGCCAAACTTGTCCAAATTATATAATTGGTTTGTATTGTGATTATACTTCTGCCTTTTCCCTGCAATGCCCACATTTTCCCTATAGATGGCGTAGAGAAGGCTAAAAGCATTTTAGCATTTTAGCCTTTATGCATGACTTTTATGTCATTTATCTTATGTTATTGATCTAAGCTCCATCCATCTGCTCCTGACCGGGCCCCCTGTCAAATTTTAGGACCAATTGTGGCCCCCAAGTCATAAGGTTTGCCGACGCCTGGGTTAAACTACCTACTGGTAAACTTGTGTTTCTCACAATTTGTTCTCATTACAGGTAATAAAGATATTAATCCAGTGTTTGGTGGAAGTTTTTTTTTTTTTTTCATTTGTTTTTCATCATGGCGGTTTAATCTGCTGCAATACTCCACTGTCATCTGTCTTTATTAGTCTCCGCGTGTTCAGCGCTCATGATAGGATAGGAATTGTTTCTCCTCAGATTCCCATTAGTCATCAGTTTGCTCAATTTCTCCAAGTTATCGGGACTCTGACAAATTAAATAATCATGGCGGCATTGCAATACCAATCAGTTCTTACAACATCTGCGGCGTGTCCGCGGTCTGCTGTTCTGATTAATCCACAGTCAGATCCTGTTAATTAAAAAAAAAGAAAAAGAAAAGTAGAACGTAATGATGGATGGCATCACAATCGATGGCAACGTCAGCTTAAAAGAAATCACTTGAGTTAATTGCATATTAGTAAGATTTTGTATGTATTATGTTTATTCTCGTATATATGGTTCAATAGCAGGACATCTTTGTTGTCTGCTCGACGAGTTGTTTTGTTTCTTGTTTTTTTTTCTTCTTTTGTTTGTTTTATATAAAGCACTGAACTGCAAATCAATGGACAAACTCCAGAAACACATAAACCACATTAATCATATGCTGGTGACTCATTTTCACACATGTTCGCATTACACCGTGATCACACACTTACTGTACGGTACGTATTTGTCTACAAAATACACCTACACAGGTATACACACACACACACACACACTTTTCTTTTGACAAAGTGCAGTTTGGCATCGGGTATTTCTGGGTAAGTAGTGTTTTTTCAAAACAATGTGTTTCGCGGACAGGCGGCCTCACTTTGACCCGTTTGCGATCTGTGTGGAGGCAGGAAGACGGGCTTTACAAATGGGTATGACTCAATACTGTCCTTCTGCCAAAGAAAGAAATAAGAGAACAAGAAAAAGAGAGCGAGAGAGGGAGAGAGAGAGAGAGGGAGAGAGAGAGAGAGAGAGAGAGAGAGAGGGAATTGAACTAGATCAGATGCCCTATCTTACTCCTCTCACAGAGCAGCACCAAGGACAATGCAACCGTCTTTGGTCGGTTCAGATTAATGAAGTTGACATTTTTCCAAATGGTACCAATGTTGTCTAAAAATAAAATGCACTTGCACCCACCTGAGAGCCCGCGGGCATGCTGGGTGTTGAATTAGTGGCGTTCGAATGCATCGGTGCAACAGCGTCATCGGGCAGCGGTACTTTTCGCTCCTACAAATTGAGAAACTAAAGGTGAGTCATTTGCGTTGGTGCACAAAGAATTTGAGAAAAAAAAAAAGTTCGATTCTTTGTGCAACCACAGCCGAGGGTCTCCAACCTTCAATTCCGATACTATAGACGATACAGTAGCGGCTAATGGCGGTATGTGCGAAGAAGGAGGAGGAGGAGGAGAGAGGAAGGAAGAGAGTTGGTCCGTACGTAGACTCTTGATTCTGTAGCGTACCTTACACGTACACTATGTAACTTATATAAACTTAGAATTAACGTTTTGGTTTTTCACTTTAGGATGGTACATATCGTGGACGTACTGCGATCAGGACACATCACTATTATGAAGAATAATGTACAAAATAGAGTGAAAATCACGGAAGAGATGCGTACGGAAGTCGCTGAACATATGAAGTGAGCATCACTTCTATGAAGAACGGAAGAGATGCATACAGAAGTCGCCGAACATATGAAGTGAACAAGTGAGGCAGCGTGGGCTCCTCACTTGTTCAGAGTGCTCGGCCACCCAGCGTCCAAGCGTGCTCGTATCTCGAAAAACTCGAGACGCTCATATCCCGAGGTTCCACTTCCAACACAACAGCATTCAGTGTTTCTAGTAGGGACTCACAACAATCCCATGCACTGAACTGAAGTCAACACTGTTTGCGTTACCTAAAACTGCACAACTGATGTTTAGTGCCATTTCTTGCTGTTGGCAAGCAAGTTGGAAATTGGGTGTGACGTGTAGATTTATTGATTCTTGTTTCTAATTACATTGCATCACTTTTCCGTAGTGTCTTCTACATGCTGCTGTGATGCATTAGTCGATTTTTTTTTTTTAACTTTTTAGTTCAACTCAACACTGACAGGAATTGAAGAAAGACACTCATGAAGAGCTTTTCACCAGCTCTGGTGATTTTTTTTAAAAACTTTTTAGTTCAACTGCTGCCACCTAGAGGAGGGGTATTAAACTGTCCTATTTGTCACTGTCTCACTGATGAACAAAGACAAATTATCGATCCATTTTCATCCGCTTATCTGTTATTGGGTCGCAAGGGCAGCAGGAGGTGAACACTGGGGTTCCACACCAATGACAGAAACATTGCCTTTGGGCCAAAGCGCCACAAAGACAAACTATTTCTAGCAAATAAATAATAATTTCCAGAACAATTAAATCATATTGAAAAGTTTTCCACAGCACGCCTGACAATCTCTCATGGCACGACACAGTAATTGGGAATCACTGTACTGTCCATACGGTCCCTAATGCATTGTGTTTCAACATTTTATTTTTCAGCCTAAAGTGTAGACCTGGCAGAAAGGGAACACGGTTACAATGTGAGGTGCATTTGATATGAAAATGTAATTCTCGAAGTGCTGATGGGCCAGAAAAGTACTTTGAAAACGCTTCGGAGTACGGCGTCGGAATTGAAATACACTACATCAGCTTGTACGGCAGCAGCATAACATATCTTTATGTATATTATATGTGGCATTATAGCCCAGGCAGCATGGGCCAGGAAATTATGCAGGGGGATGCAGAAAAAAGAAAGAGGGTAAGAAGATGCAGAGAAGAAGTAGAAGAAAATGAAATTAAAGTTGAGAACTGCTCCGAAGAAACCTTTTATTTTGACCTTCCTTTAGGGGTCACCCATACAGATCATTGAGCTCCATCTTACTATATCTGAAAAAAAAAGAGAAAATAGCAGCAGAGGGCACAATCAGTGCAGATGAAGCCACAACCTAATGCGTTATGTACTACAGTAAATATAGATGCAAGGATGTTTGTGTGACTTATGTTATTCTTGAGCCCTGTACTGTATGTTCCCTACATTTTAAAATTAGACATAATGAGATGTGGTTATGTGAAACCATTGCACAATAGATTCATGGGTGCTCTATTAAACATCTTCTCTTTCGGTGATGCTGCACAGTGTGGGGTAATAACGTCTTCAAAAGATCACTGTTGAGTCACGCCATTAAAAGGCTTGTCAGATTTTTCTCTGAATACCCCTTTTTTTCCCCTAATACAAAAAGCATTAGTCATATTCCAGCCATCCATGTTTTCGTAAAGGCACCCTATGAACCCACTGTACATAACACATCTGTCCACAGTGCTTTTACACTACAACTGTAGCTGATGTTTATTAAAAAAA